>NC_048419.1:16320998-16399401 GCF_013103735.1 Etheostoma cragini | reverse complement strand
ACACACACACACACACACACACACACACACACACACACACACACACACACACACACACACACACACACACAGCTTAACAATTCAAAAGGGAAAACATACTGTGTATATGTGTACGTCTGATATATTTCCATGGAGCTAGTTTCCAATTGCAGTTTGTAAAAGTTGATACTACTTAACATGCATGTATTTGTTGTGTTTCCTATATGTATCTTGTAGTTTTTCTTTGTAGTACAGTAAAACCAGAAAATGAATTATCTTTTCAATCTTTGCAAGTGTTGTGGATTGTGATTTTTGTTACTGTAACTTACAGCACTTGTACTAAAGTCTGTTGTACTTAACCAACGTAACCACACCTGAGTGTACCTAAAAACACATGCCAAGTAAACTTCTCTACATCCCTGCATTAAGATGAGTGCATCAACCAACTGGAGGTCCATGAAAACAATATTTCCATCTTAGACTTAGACTTAGACTTTTCTTCATTAATCCTTTTGGAATGACTACCGCAAGTAAATTGAAAGTTCCAGCAGCAGTTTTAGCAAGAAAAAAGAAATAAAAGATAGGTAAAAAAAGACAGTGTAAAGACAACAAAATAACAATAATAATAATGACAACAACAACAACATTGTGTTGCGTTACTCTTTACATTTGTGTGAAAAGTGACATTGCTTTGAAATCGGCTCTGGAAAGGATCTTGAGAAAAAGATTCCTTCAGTCAGTGGTTTTATTACATTTTAAGGGGACCATTTTCTCTTAAAACAAATGTATATAATAATTAAGCCATGATTCTCATTGGAAATGTTCTAATGTTTTTTTGTACTTTAACAAGTTAGATGAGGCAGACACAGTAACACGTGGATATTAGTAGCAGGTAACTTTTTTCACTCTGTTGACGTCATCTGTTTACTACTCTACCCCCTAACCTTTCATCTAATTTAAGTTTACGGTTTTGTAAAACAATTGAAAGACACAGTCTTTAAATGTTTTACACCCTGCCACCTTCCTTTTCCACATTAGAGTGTCTGCCTTCATTTCCCTGTCAAACAGTTGTCTGGGCGTGCCCGTGTGTTATTTATTATGAGGTGTTGGCAGACAAAAGAAATTCGTATACATCCTGTGTGATCACCCACAAAAACACAAGCATTTAGATGAAAGCATACAGACTCTTTCTCAGACACACACACACACACACCCACAACACAGAGACCTTCTAGGCTGTGCCTCAGGCCTTTATACACAGTTCTAGAGGGCTGGAGGCATGCCCTCTAGTAGGTCAACACACACACACACACAGAAATGCACACACACACAGAAATGCACACGCACACACACACAGTCACACACACACACACAAACAACAGACACACACAGTCACACGCGCACACACACACACACACACACACACACACTATTTCTCTTGCTCTCTCTCTCTATGTCTCTGTCTCTTAATGTACTATGTCTCTGTCTCTTAATATACATATATATCATTGTAAAAAAGGCACAGACATGCAGTTACACAGCTCACACAAATGCTTACACATGTAACCAGACGTTACGTGCACACACTGGCTATGCAGAACATGCTGAATGCACGTGCACAGCAACACAATGTCCTGAATGTGTGAGAGAGATGTGCCAAGTGTATCTCATAATCACAGAGAGTTTATAGATGGTGAGCTTGTATTGCTGCCGACCCAACATCTCCTGCCACAATAGCAAGAAAGATAGTGAAAACAGATATTTTTTCTTCTGTTGGTGTCACACACACGTACAATAACAGCACATTTCTCCAAAAGTGGTAGGAAACCCAAAAGCTGCATACGGTATCAAGGTGCAGTATATTACCCTGTTACCACTGGGCAAAAAAAAAAACTTACACCCACTAATATCTGTCTTTTGTATGCAATGGGAAAGGTTACAATTGGCATTCAAATGGGATGTCGTTTTTAAACCAGCTCACACTGAAAATAACAGAAACGTTTTGTCACATTTAGCTTCAAACAATGTTTAAAAAACTGGTATGCAAGAGCCTATTGCTGCCCGCCCCCGACCAGGTACGGTACTGTTGGCCGTGGTCACTCTGCGAAATGTCCAACAAATCCGCATTAGCCGATAACATTGGCAGAGCCGTCCTGGCGGCTGTACAAAGTTTTTCAACAGCAACAGCGGGTGGGGATAGGCTCTTTCTGGCCTTTATGCAAGCAAACATGACAAATCAGTTAAAGTGAGGTCCTCTTGTGGCTGGCTATAGTGGCTACAGTTGAAATGTCCCGCACCCTTCATAAAAGTGATGCTCAAAACTCAAAGTACTCTTCAAATACAGTTTCTCCAAACTTGTTTATTCACGATAATCCATGTCCAAGAGTCCATTTCCCCAGATGAGATGTTTTTTAATTTATTATTTGACACTATAATCACACACTGACCTCCTCAAGCTTTTATTTTTTTTTTTATTATTTTGGTACTTAGGCATTTTGAATTTGCATTTTAGTTAAATATTACACAAAATATTTAGATTCAACATTTAGATTTAGATTTAACATTTAGACTTAGATTCAACATTTACATTTAACATTTACATTTAGATTTATTATTTAAATTTAACATGTTGATTAAGATTTAGCATTTAAATTTAACATTTAACATTTAGGTGTAACATTTAGTATTTGGATTTAACTGTTTAAAATATCTCTATCTTGACAAACGTGCAAAAAAAGTGACCCTCAAAAAGTTGTAGCAGTTTTTTAAAAACATTGTTTGAAATTGTTATTTTCTCTCATGACTCTGCACAGGGTTGCCAACTCTTTTCCAATGAAAAAACGCTGGCACTAGCTCCAAAAGTTGCCAAAATGTTATTGGTACAAAGCTTTGTGGTTGTGTCAGCTGAGTGCCTGCTGCTCACGGCCCAAGTAGAGAGGAAGAGAGACCCTGTGCTGTCTCCTTTAGTGTCTCAGTCAGATGCAGGGGGCTTTCAACTACTGTAACTAACCAATGTAGTCTTATCTGTAGGGATTTGACACTCTGGGTACCACCACTTTTGCGTCATTTTTCAACGTGCTTGCCAATGCTCGCCATATGCACTGACTCCACTTCACAGCCCCTCTTTTTTCTGCACTAGCTACACTTTATATCTTTGACTTTCTCTTTTTGATATTTTATATTGTTATATTTTTGTGTTAACGCTGTAAAGGGATGGCTTCAATCTCGTTGCACAGGTACCGTGTACTTGTGTATAATGACAATAAAGGCATTCTATCTATTCTATTAAAAAAAAAAAAAGCACTTGAACACACCACAGAGACCCCTTGGCGTCACTTCACCTTGCAGGGTGAAACAACTTTGTAAGGGGTCAAGGCCCTGACACACCAAGCCAATGGCCAGCGACTACCGCTGCCAACGGCCACCTGTTGCATCGCCTCTTGCCAGCCCTCGTCTGTGCCAAAAATAAGCACTTGAACACACCACAGAGACTACAGCCAACTGCAAATTACCAAGCAGGTTCTGCGCGAGCATGCAATAAAATAACTCCCCACACCAGCAGGCGGCGGTAATCTATTCATCATTCAACAACACAAGGAAAACCAGATACCTTTTTATATGATATACCCACTAGTGGTGTGCAATACTGCAAAATTTGGTATTGATCTGATACCAAGTAAATACAAGGCCATAATCGCCAACACCAATATGATACTGATACTCATCATCAAATTGCTAAATGTGAATGAATTCTCATGACCTTTAAGTGGTTTTGTAATTTGTATTTTAGAGTATTAATACGCTAAAACCCAGGACCCAAATTCATATGCTTGTATAAATGTACCTTACAGTCTTTTTAAAAATTATACAGCTTGCCATTGTTTCATTTTTGGCCTGAAAATCCAGCCACAAGGCACTTCTCTTCCTTTGCCATTCTTCTTCTCCATCTCTGTCCTTCTTGTGTGTGTGTGATGCTGGCTGCTTACTTGCTTGTTTGCCTGAACCCTCTGAGTCACGCGATGGTACAACTTTAAATCACAAGAGGGGGGAGGAGGAGCAAAGTGTGCCTGCTTTGCAATGACAGTAGCGGCGTCACTTACGTGTTCCATCCACACGTTTTTACCCAAATTAAGTGATATCAAATTAAAAATGCCTTGTGGAAACAGTAAAATTCAATGAAATTTCATAAATGTTGACTCAAAAGAAATATGTTTGGTCTCATCGGATTTTTGCTTGATATGTCGATATCAGCTGGCATATAAGCACTACAACTTGTTGAATATTGATCGTTTGTTGGTAGACGGCGCAATCCATTTTGTCGAGAAAAACTTTGTTCACAAAGGTTTGCTTGAAATTTGTTCGATTCTGTGGGAAAATGAATGGAAACACCTTAAAATGTCTAAAATTAGTTCAATATGCCAATTTGATCGCAAAACAGCATGTGACGTCATTACGCACAGGTTTTTGGCTTTAAAGCCGTTGAATGGAAACACACTTTCACCAGCTTTATTTGCATGAGTTTTTTTTACCGAACTTTAGATAATTAAATTGACAAGTGGATGGAAACTTAGCTACAGACGGCCAGGTCGCCTCTTGATGAAACGGCAGCAGTGCAAACTGGAGAGAAACTCAAACTTAAGCATCGATCACATACTACCGTTGGTAACCATATTATCAATATTTGGATCGATCTGCCCACAATTAATACCCACAATAAAAACAAGCGGTACCGGGAGATGGCTAACTGGACTGTGCCTCTCATGGGCTTCATCTCTCAGCAAAGAAATGAAAGTAGCCTTGGTTGTGCCTGTCAGAGTCATTTGTTTGTTTTCCTCACTCTTGTTTCCAAGCTGAACAGCCAAGGCCAACGGTGTGGGTCACACTGCACAGACTAGGCCAACTGTTGTCCGCCGTCAACCCAACTAGGACCAATGGCCGAACATCGGCTCAATGTGTCAGGGCCTTTAGAGAAAGATTGTGGGCGGGGTTAAAAAATGTACGTAAACTAACCCCTGTCACCTGGGTGAAAATCCTGTGTTGTTTGACCCATTATCCACTTTTAACCCATCCATCCATCACCCAAACTTAACTCCCTAAAACCGTGGAGAAAAAACTTGTCGCTTTTCATACTACATCAGTTTACAGTGCCCTGGTCGCTTCTGCTATGCCTGGTACGTCCCATACACACGGTGAAGGGTGCCTTGTACGTCTGTATCTCACGCTGAGAGCCACTGACCAATCCTCGCTATTTGAGGAGTTGGGACTGAGATGAACTTTTCTAAAGGCAGATTTCCTCCTATTTCCTCCTCTTTTTCATGAATGCATGGGTGGATCTGTTTGAGCATGTCTGGGCGCATGTGGTTCCTGATGACTTCTCTTCTACTTTGGACTGCTGTGTGTCACAGAGACATTATTCTGTCCTCGCATGCACGGGGGAAGCCATGTGAGAGTTACTTGATGAATTACAATGAGAGACACTGACAGATAAACATACACAAAGCATCTGAGAAATATGGAAAAACAAATTTAAAATCCGTAGTTATGGTAATAACCATATTTCCCTTAGTTTTGGTTAGTTGATTTAAAGTTTTGACCTGAGATGGAATGAAAGAAATGTGTAACATTTTATCTTTTCAGCAGTTTAATGCTTGCTGCCTATGCGTACAGTGTACTACAAACTTTGGTATGTTCGTGGACAAGCAGCCTATAAACATGATAATCCCTCCCTTGCCATACAGTAGCTGCTGCCATCAAACACTCATGACCACAAGTGAAAGAAATCCAGACCGTAAGATCTTAAGTGGGAAAACATTCCTAACTGCTATCAAACGGTGCAGAAAATAAATGGCCTAAATAAGTCAATCTTATCTTGCTCACAGGTCATTATGAGGCAACACACTGACCAACTGTAAACGAGTCCCGTCATCTGGTTTTGCTTCACTACCCTGATCACTCGAGCAGGGTTTCATTTCGTGCTGAAGTGGGGAGTTGTAAGTACTTTTATTTTACACTTAAAGCTTTTAGGCACTTTAACACTACCAGATTTAACGTGTGAAAAGCTATCAGGAGGTGCTGGTAGGTAAATTATTTTCTTTGGACAGAGCCAAACTAGCCGTTACCCTCTGCTTCCGGTCTTTATGTTAAGCTAAGCTAATTGTCTCCTTGGCCTGGCTGTAGTTTTGTTTTTCTAATCCTCTGCGAGAAAGTAAGTAAAGTGTCAAACAAAGATAGACAGGATGGATGGAGAACAGTGAGGGACACCTATGGTGGGCAAGTTTGGTGCTTCTCAAGGTTGTGCGAGAGAGAGCTGTGAAGAACTCAAGCTGCCACTGAACACACCACAGACTATATACAGTCTATGGTACAAACACTTACACAAACAGTAAGAACCTGCAGATCTACGGCCATTCAGAAGTGTGGATGAAATAACACATCAAAAATCAAACTAAGAGGATTCCCACTTATTGGTATTTTGGGGCCTTGGTGTTATTTTGGGAGATGAAAGTCCTAAATTCGGTGTTGGGCGTCCAATACTCTCTGTTAAGAATAACTTGACAGATTTCTATGTTGCGAGCTCATTCGGTTTACTAACTCAACTCAGTGAAGAGACTTTTAAACAAAACCTTGTGACTGTTTTATTTTTTTATATGTACTGTATGTGATATTACACATATTTGCTTTTTAAAATGTTATCTTCATATTGTAACAAATTTATGGAGAAGAAGAAACTGATGATTTTTTTCTAAATTTACAAAATAATTTGATTTTGGAGTGCCTGTTAAATCTTAGAGCATTTATGTTTTTTGATACATGTTCAAGGCAGCATCTCCCTCTGGTAGCTTAGCTGCTAGACATTAAACAAAAAAAACAGTCAATTTGCTACAATTTTGGCCCAGGGGCCAACCGCAGTACTGTACCACCTTTATAAAAGAGACATCTTTAAAACCTTTGACAGGACAGGCAAATAAGTTCAACTATTACCCTCTGTTTAATAAATTCTTATATTTGTACAACTTCCCCAGAGTCCAGAAAAGCAATTTCAGTGTGTGAAAAGTCTATGAGCCAAGTGACCGTTTTATTATGTGTGCATTATGGAAATAACACTGTATGCAGAACATGGTGTCACTGCACGAGATTGTGGGTTTTGATGGCTCAATTACAAGCAGACGTGACTAGATGTCACTTCTGCTTACTTTTCAGGGAAGAACCCATTATTAAAGAGGAAAAACAGATAAATTGAGTGAGTGTATGCATGTGCATGTGTGTGTATACACTTGTTTGTATTTCCCTGTTGATGAAACAAGATATGTCCTTAGTGTGTCCACAGCTTCAAACTGGTTTGTAGCTCACCAACTGAACCAGCCCGACATTCTCACCCAGATGCAACTCATAAGCTCACAACGACAATTACAGTTCTTGTTAGGTGTTGACCTCTCGTGGTTGTAGTAATGATAGCGAGCACAAACGAGAAAGTTAGGTGAGAAAATAAAAAAAAGTGCCAAATTCAAAGAAACACAGAATTTTCACACAGATGACTGGGGTTCATTTCCCATGTGAACCCAAAAGTCAAAAGAGTTTTAACTATGAGTTTTGCAGACCTAAGCCTTTGACGCAGTGGAGTCCATGACGTCACATTGCATCCCCATGATTGTAATTTTAAGTGACTAAGTTTTTATTGTCATAACCTAACTAGGCAGTGGTGGCCTAAAAGTTAAAGAAGCAAGGTTGTGACTAGGAGGTGTCCGGTTCTATCCCTAGACTGACCAGATATAATTTGGGTAGAGAAAGTAAAAAGCACCACTTGTCCCTTCCTCATTACTGAGGTGCCATTGAGCAAGGCCTTTAACCCCTACTGTTCCAGTGGAGCTGCTTGGTGGCCACCTGATCAAACTGTGGTTTTACTGGGCAGCTTCCAGTAGTGTGTGACTGTTTGGCAGATTGTCGTAAATGACAATTTGTCCTCAATTGACTAACCTGGATAATCAAAGCTTTAAAAAAAACTAGTTTGGTTTCACAATGTTTACTATGTGTTTAACACTGCTCCCATTATGTTAAATATAAGAGTCTCATGGTTATGATCACATGATTGTGACAGTAACTAGAACAGTCGTATGTGTCGTTTTGAGAGTCTTTGGAAATCGACCTATAATGTTGTTTAGATACAAGGCTGTGTTGGACTAAACACTCGTGGGGCTGCCAACATTGCAACATATGGTGTCACACCAGCTGACCGGGCAGCCTTGGGAAAAGATTAGATTAGATTAGATTCAACTTTATTGTCATTGTGCAGAGTACAAGTACAAAGACAGTGAAAAGGCGTGTATCCATGAATTAGTGAATGTTCACATTTTTGTGCAAGCTATGACTGTGTATATGTCCGTGTAATTCATGTAGCTTTGTAGGTCTATGGTACAGTTCCAGAGCAGCACAGGAAGTTAAATAATCCTGATTGTCCTGCTGTCGTTCTGAATCCCATTTGGCAAGCACTGTTGGCCGTGTGTGTTGTCCGTCATCCATTAGAAGTCTGACTTGCAACCAAAGGCTGAAATTCAGTTGAAATGTATTTATTTATTTATTTGCACAATACAATCAAGACAACAAAAACACAACAAAAAATAGAATAAAATGAAAGAAAGATGGTGCTGGTGAGATTAAGAAAACCCCTCGGGGCTAATAGAAGGACTCTAACCTAAGGAATGCAACTATAATGTGAATATCTGCCAATACTGTATGTTATACCACTCTGAGTTTGGGACATCTGACTTTAAATTAACTTCTTTTCTCCTCCATGCAAACTAAATTATACAAATCCAACGACTTTAACATTTATTTCTGACACCAGCACTGAAGGAAGGCTCACTTTGACAAAAACTACAAATGTTTAAGATGATATTTCCAACTATTTCCTCTCACCTCAAGTAATAAATACCAAACTCATCCAGTTCTTGTTTCCATTGTATAATATTCTTTTTTATGTCAACATGACAAGTATTACTGGTGTTTACAACTCAAACATTCTTGTCTGCATTCTAAGAAATCCAATCACTGCACATTACCAGCATCGGATAACAACACATCAGCCCTGATTAGATCCAATTAGCTTTAGGTTGTCGGCGAGACACCTTCTTAGCCTGGCAGATAGAGCGCCACGCCGACAAAGAAGGGATGTGCAGACACTTTAATTTACGCTGGTTGTCTGAGGCTGTTACTCCTGATGTTTAATTGTGACTTGCAATATCCTATCATGCCAGGATGCATTAGGACACGACTGTGATACAAAAATTAAATATGACTCGCGCTTCTACAGAACAATCCAAACAAGACATGGAGGTGTCTCAGGCTCACTTTGTGGTCACATTTCTGTGTTCACTGGAGGCAACCCAGCTGTGACTGGAAATGTAAACATACATAGGGAGAGAAATAATGCAGATAGGACACATGGAAAATGTATTGTAACCCTGCATGCATCAAAGCTACTTTTAGGCCTTGCATGAATCAGATTTTAGAAAGTACAAGACCTCCATCAGTCCATTGTCAAACAGGAGACGCTGCTGGTTTGTTTCATTATGTTGCTAATTGTGCTTTAAGCTCCGCCAAAGCCAGCTGGATTTTTCCACAGGCAAACGGCATTGCTCATTATAGAGGACACTTGTGGGGCACAAACACGTTAGTAGAAATTCTGTGATGTTGTACTCAAGGAAGGAAAACAATGTATAATTTAGGTATATCTATTAAAACAACATATACCTAAACAATTACATTTCACCACTTTCTTTTGTTATGAATTGTCCTGTATTGCATTCACAAATACACAGAGTGTCATCTCCACTCTTTCCAGACAAATTTCTTGCCTTAATCAAACATTTGAGCCCATTCAAAAGCTCTGCTGATCATGATGTAGTCTTCTCTTACTGTACTGTAAAAGTTAAGCAACCACACAAATTAATGACTAAAGTACTGCAAATCTTTTTATGACTGTGAATAGCAAAGCTCTGATTACAGCTGTGTCCTTGTAAAACCTGGTTTACCCATCACAGCTAGTCAACTTTGAAATGTTTCGGATCCATATTTGAGCGCTGTCACGCATTAACATGTTATCTGACAAACTGAAACACCACAAACTAAAGCAATGAAAATTAAAGTTATAATCCATTTCATAGTGGTAATGGTCATAATCTTATACACATAAATGTCAATTTTCTTGGGTGTTGACACACTGTGCAACACTGCTTTAACTAAGGCTTTGACTTGTTATTGAAGCTTAAATAAATGGCGGTGAATTGCAGACACAACAGCAGTAATATTTTTGAAAAATGTTGAGATGGTAAAACCAACATGTCCTCAAACCCAAACAGAATAGGTTGATTGACAATGACTCCAAAAAACAGCATATATGACTGTTCTATTTAGAAGTTCTGGACCGATGAGGTCAAAGTAGAACTTTTGGCCAGAATGAGTAAAGTACGTTTAGAGAAGAAAGGGCACAGAATTTAATGAAAAGAACCTCTGTCCAACTGTTAAGCATGGGGGTGAATCAATCATGCTTTGGGGTTGTATTGCAGCCAGTGGCACAGGGAACATTTAACAAGTAGAAGAAAAAATTGATTCAACAACATTTCAGCAAATTTTGGACGCTAATTTGATGTTATCTGTGAAAAAGCTGAAGATTAAGAGAGGATTTCTTCCACAAATGGATAATGATCCTAAACACACCTTAAAATCCATGGTGGATTACATCAAGAGGCGTAAACTGAAAGTTTTGCCATGGCCTTCACAATCTCCTGACCTCAACACAACTGAAAATCTATGGATAGACCTTAAAAGAGCAGTGTGTGACAGACAGCCCAGAGATCTCAAAGAACTGGAAGACTTTTGGAAGGAAGAATGGGCGAAGATACCTCAAACAAGACTTGGAAGACTCTTGGCTGGCTACATGAAACGTTTACAAGCTGTGATACTTGCCAGGAAGAAGTACAAGGTATTAACTCTGCAGGGTGCCCAAACTTTTGCAGACGCCATTTTTTTTTGTTTTCTGTTATTTTGAAAGTGTAAATGGTGGAAATAAAATCTAACTTTTGTAACATGTTATACGAATATCTAATCTGTCATTTGATGCCTTTTGGAGATTTTTCCATCAAAAAAATAGTTTGAGTTAGGATATCATCAGGGATTGACTTAAAATGAGTAACGTAAAATCACAATTCAGATTCACTAAAATAATGAACTAATCATGTCAGCAACATCACTGTGTCAGTGATAAGGTCAGTAAAAGTCAGTTTATTTCAAACATTCAAAGTCAACTTTTGGCTTCACATTCAAAATGAACTTGAGTCTTTTAAGTCAAAGTCCTTTGTTATACCCCCCACCAACCTTCCTCTTTATAGGGAATTTGGCACTTTTATACTTTATCACCTCACTTCCTCTCCTCCGCAATAATTACTACAGCCATGAGAGGTCGCTGTTTAATAGCAAGGTTAAATATGGGCAATTTTGAACTGCTTGCACAACCAACCTATATGGTTGTTTCCTGGTTAAAAAAATAAATAAAAATGGACGTTACAGTTTATATTAGGATCTAATTCTGTTGATAGTTTAGGCACATTCTCGTATTTTTTTTGTTTTCAAAAGAAATTGTTTCCCTTTTTGTATTTATCTAGGGACAGTTTTGCTCATGGGCCAGATCAGAGATTTTCCCATTTTCCTCAAATGTTGTGGAAGAAAACAAGGATCAAATGAGCATATTAGTTTAATAACCGCTTAAGTTAGTATTTCAGTGTTGCGTTCCCTCACTTGAATCACACCACCATCCTAAATCACCAGCCAGAACAGGGAAGACATGTAACATTTTTTTCTTGGACATCAATAATGCACTGGTTGTAAAGGTGCACATACACTAGAGTCATGTACTGGGTGTAAAGGTTTACAAGAAGAGAGATTATAGCTGTGTTTACATTGCATGGAGCATAGCTGGTGTGAGACACATCTAGACAGAATAATCTAAGCTTTAGATCTCAGCTAAACTCAGCTTTACCATAACATTTCAGGTCTGTGTGTGGGCTTTGTGCGCGCACAGACACACCCACACACACTCAGAGAACATGAGAGACAGACTGGAATGACAAGATATATGAAGCCACCAGTACCAAAGCAGTAAAGCCCAAAACAAGTAAGAGGAGTTCAGCTCGACTTATCTCTCTCTTAAAATTGAGTCAAACACATTTCAGCTTTTGCAATGATTGTAATTGTATGGTTTTGTTATGGTTGTGTAGATGTATTAGTACTTTCTCCAAAGTGGACGTCTGTTGTGGTCTCATGACTAAAGGTTATTGGTGCTATAATGTAAAGTAAGAGTCTGATAAAGTATCTGTTATATTGCATTACACCGCCTACAGAAAGATCACAGTAAACCCTTGAGTTCTTCTGCATTTTGTGGTGCTGCAGGCCGAGTTCAAAGCAGATTCAAGTTTAGGTTCCTGACAGCACTTCACACAAAAAAACTTTGACTTACAAAGTTAAAATGCAATTAGAGTTTTCTTATTAGATTCCTGTAAATAAAAAGAACTCAGCTGTTTCAGTTTGGTTTTGGCAAGAAATACACGTGTGTCAGTGTAGCACATTTGGATTTTAGGATACTGACCTTAGTCCTCACAGATTTGTCCCAGATTGGTCTAAATTTTAAGGGGGTTGTCCATGAACAGCTCATCTTCACAGTAAATAGTCGGTCCTTAGATGTTCATAGAGATTCAAGTCTGGGCTTGGACTCAAGGACTTTAACATTCTTGTTCAAGAGCTAATCCAGTGTTGAGCGGGTTGGCTACTAAGGTCATATCAAGGTCATTGTTGTGTTATGACATACATGGCTGCTGCAGACATTTATACACTCAAAAAGTGTCCTACATTTGGCTTCAGTCATTGTCTCCATGAAAGCTTGAAACTCCCCTTGTCTCTGCAGCTGAAAAGCCCACTCCTAGAAGATACTCAGATACACAGAAAGGACTCCAGCCAAACATATTGAAGCACTTTGTTTGTATTTAACAAGCTACACATTTTACTTCATGCTCTCGGTCTCTCACAGCTTCATCTGCTGTTGCAGGCGTTTATCTGTAATGCTGTCACATTGTTGTCATCTTTTATGAATCTGCTAAGTGCTTGTTAAATCATGGCAGTTCATATTTATATTTCCCCACATAACAGTCTGTGCCAGAAAATAATTGGCATTGGCAATAATGGGCATTTCTTGCCCATTATTGCCCACCATCTATTGCCCTTTATTGTTAAAAATTTGTATTTTGGGCTGATAGCTGGAGCTATCCTTTTTGCGTCACACTTCCACCAGTATTCCACCAAGGGGAATACATTTGATTTTGTTTGATCAATGAGACAATTTTCTTGCTGCTTCTTCTAAATGGTCTTTCCTATAACCTGTACTTCAGAACTTGGTGTTGTGAATGTTGTTTGTGATTGTGATTTAAAGTTTCAACCTATAAAAGTATACACTATTTACATGTACACTTTAGGACCACAAAGAGGATAGGAGCACATACCCACACTAATGCAGATACATTTGACAAAACATATTTTTTTGTCTCCATCTACACTATAGAGACACTTGCTCATTCTGATTTAAAGCGTTTATTCCCTTTTCATATCGTTATTCCCTCGTTCGCTCTGTCCCGTCTCCATTTCTGTTTTCAAAAATATAAAAAAACCACACAGTGGCAAACCAGTGGGAGGGGATCTTGTTTGCTCTGACAGAAGATAATTGTGAATCAATGACAGGACAATCAAGCGGGTGCCTGCAGCCTGCTTCACACACAGCTGGATGTTAACGATTTGGAAAGCTCCAAATGGCCCAGTCTCTTCAGTCATCAGCAAACACCCTCTGTGCTTATACAGGTCGGGGTTGGGGGGGGAGGGGCAGACAGCAGTAAATCAATGGCTCCACTAGCAACCCTATCTTCAACACAGATGTGGCTGTTGAACATTTGCAAATGGAAAGACAATTGGGACCGCAGCATTGGACAGATAATAGGGCAGATGCAAGGCTGAAGACTTTGGGCCAGCTCATGAGCCAGGCAATTAAGACTAAATCAATGACAAGAATATTAACCTGTGTGTCTTCTACTCTGCTGAGGAAGGAACAGAGCATGTTGAAGAGAATAAATGGTCTAGATAGTGAAAGCAGCAATGGAGATAAGAGATGAGAGAAAAATACCTGATAAAGTAAGTAATACCTGATAAAGAGTTAAATTCAGAAGTATGTGAAAAGCAAAGACTGCTGGTCAGTGTCTTTATTTAAACTGAAAAAGAAAGTCTTGTGTGTGATGGTTTGCATGCATAGGAGACAGACAGCTGAACAATTACTGTCACAGCAGAGTTAACATCTAGTGTGGCTATATTTCAGCTTTCTTGTTTTCAGCCCACGTCATGTTTGTTTTTTGTTTCTTGCTAAAGTGCATGTGAGTAGTGCATAATATGTGTATCCCACATAAATGTTACAGTATGGACACTATCAGAAATGATGGCCGACAAAAAAGTGCTGATAGCGCCATTGTTGTCAATGTATTCACACTGTAGCACTATCTTCAATTACACATAATCTTTAGAACATGGATGCTCCTGGCTCTTTAGCCTCCATCACACACTAAAATAAAAGATGTCTCTCTGTTTATCTCTTTTTTTCTCACAGACAGGCTATTTGGTACCTCAGTCTGCAGTTCAGACTCTCTGGCTCCATCTACTGTCTGAGCCAATAACAAGCAAAAGACTGTAAATGTCTTATTTTGGAGTGTTGCAAATATCAGGCAATCATTAAATACACAAGAGACTGAAGACAATGAGACACAGGTCCAGCACAATAAAGCGGGGACAGGTAAGCACACAGGCAGGAAAATCTACAGAAAGTAAAACAAGACAACACAAGGAAGAACAGATAACTTTCAAAATAAAACAGGAAACAGAAACCATGAAACGTGACTCAGCAAGGCTAGGAAAACACGTTTATGTAGTTTTTAAAATACAATATTAATCGTTTTTCACAGAAATTCAGAAAACATCTAATTCATCTGAATGTGTGCTTGCAACCTGCTATACTAAAATATAAGAAGATCGATGAGAAGTAAAACAACACTTCTTCATTGACTGCATGCATTCTTACAGATTTCCTTGTAAGTTATGACAATAATATGACCAATTTGATTTATGCCATATGAATCAATTTACAATTAGGTTGCCTAAAGCAACTTTTGCTTTTAAAGTCTGACCAGTCAGTTAAGTTCAGTCTTCCCTCAACTCAAGGATGAGATTGTCTGTTCCATTGTGTCAGCTTTTGAGTGTTGTTCCCGATTCCCTGATTCGCTGTGTTTTTGACCATTGCCTGTCTTTAGACTTCTCCTTCTGGCTGACATTTTGGATACTGTTACCTGTGAGTTGGATTTCGACCTTTGCTTGTTTTCCTGGATTTGCCTTTGCCTGCCAATTATTAAACTGCTTGAGTTAGCTTGCTAATAAAACCATTGAACTTCACTACTTGAGTCGTGTATTGTGGGTCCATCTCTTTCTCTCTGATCATGACAAGATCCGATATTGTCCTACAGTATGCCATGAGTGTCATATCTGCCATCAAACTTTCTGCCGGCAAAATGCTTTAATAAGCGTTAAAATTTTGTGTTTTCTATCCATTAAACAATTTTGCTATTTTTAAATGTATCTTTCTCTAGCTTATGTTTCTATTGTAGGATAAAATAAAGTCCCTAGAGGTCACTGAAGTTCTTAGGAAAAGACTTGTCACATTTTCCATGTGTTTGATCAACAGCCTATTCTTGCCTTGTGTGGGCTCTTTTCACAGCTTGCTAAAGCTTCTGACAATGTTAGAAGCTGTGAAAAAACTAATTGGAACCATACAACCACATGTTTTTACAAGTTTCAAGATTCCTTGTAAGCATTTGAGATTCTATAAAACCTCCAGTAATCTCTACATTTAAACTCTGTGGTTCCAAAAAGAGCAACATTCCCAGCTAAAATCCTTTCACCCATGTGACACAGTACAGCATCTCCTGAACTGGAGTTTACATAGAGAAAATGGCACAAAAGACTGTGCTGAATCTCCTGCTGTGACCTTGATCACAGAATATGAGTGACATAAAGTGTATTCTGAGTAACTTCTTACATTATTATGTCATGCAGACAATCAGAGATTCCAAGTAAGCTCTTTGCTGCATAAACCTGTATTATTTTGCTTCCTAGCGATGGGAAATATTATCATTCCAGACGGCTTTGTTGTAAAATAACCCTCGCTATCCCGTTGCTATTTTGTATGTGACGGTGCATGTGTCAGTGTAAGTCTCTATGACAGTCCTAAAGATAGTGACCAGGCAGAAATGTGTCAATCTGGTGTAACCTTGCAGTATTCAGATCTTATTTTTACATTAGGGTTAGATGCAGAAATAATGAGCAGAATTACTGTGACAGACGATTACAATGCAATGTAAAATTGTGGAATAGAAAAGTGAAAAGGATACCTAGATAATGTAAGCACTGAAACCCTAATGTGCATGACAGACTAGAACAATTACGCTTTATTCACTCTTTTGTGAAATCTGATCTACCCACAGTGTGCAACACATGTAAGTGCATGGGGGGGGGGGCTCTACTATTCAAGAGAAAGGAACAGATGACCTTGCCTACTGGTTAACATAAGACCAACAGCCTGAGGTTTCCTTGACATTGACAAATAGCCTACAAGGATAAGTAATTTGATGAGTATTCTTACAGACAGTGAGCAGCTTCCCTAAACACAAAATATCACAGCATGGGTCAATATACATTCTCATCAACAGTCAACATTTGTTGCCCCTAAAGAAGATGGCATGCATTTGTTATTCTCTTCAGTAGGCCAAAATTGAATAGACTTTACATATATAAAGTTACAAAGTACTTTCACATACAGGCATACTTGATTTGCACATACTCACACAAGCACACATGCATGCACACATGATTATGAGGGAGTGTATGTGTGTGTGCATAAATAAGTACTGTATGTACAGTATATGTGCGTGGGGTAGAAGTTTGGGAACAGGACTTGCAAAAATTTTTAAAGTCATGTGATTCCAGTGACGCATGATTCAGATGGCGGGTAAGAAAGCGGTCAAGTAATATTGACTGAAATAGTTCACTAATGTGTTGGGAATGGCTCACATATTTGATAAAAGTTACTCACTCATCATGGTAACATTGTTAGATAACCCTGCTCTGCTAAATGCTACCCAGTCACATTGCTACAAAAACAACATAAGCCGTCTGGTTTTGTAAAAATAATTAGAAAGGTTACCTTGTATGATATGTGAGGTCTTCATGTCTTATAGGACAGTTGTGTCCCCCGAGATGCCACACTCGGAGCATCTGTTTGGCAAGCCGCATCTTTCGTGTCTTGTCGTTCTTGTGATGTACTCTGAAATAAAAAAACAAAAAACAAATAAAAACATTGACGTCTATATACACACCATTTTCACGAGATTGACTAGATATCATATGAAATGATAACGCTTCCAGTTCTGTTGTCGAAGCAAAAGGGATGACATTGCTAGCTAGCTAGCTGAGTAACGTTACAGCTTAACGCTAGCTAGCAACCAAACTATCAGGATTCTACTCAGCTGCAGTTAGCTTTAATGCTGAAATACAATACAACTTAACCTGACAAAGTGGACAAAGATGCATCGTGAACTATAGATGTAGCTACATGACAACACAGGGTATTTATTCGAATGGAACTGTTAGGAAAATGAAACGTTAGCCCCTTTGACTTTACAGTTGATCAACACACATTCAGCCTATGCTAGCTACAGGATACGTTAGCATTGCTAATGTTACTGTTAGCAACGAAATCATACTTACAGCTTGTTGTTGGGATCACCATACAGTCGGAACAGCCCCTTAATCAGCAACAGCAGCTTAGCAAATCCTGCTTTAAATTGTCAAAAGTTTTGAAAACTGTCTTTGGGAAAAAAATTCACAGGGATCTCCTTATAAACATCTGCCATGCCAGTTGAGTGTTTGCTTCCTTGGAAAGACTATGAGAAGTGTCTCCATTCACAGCCCGGAACACTGCATTTACGACCCTGGTTCATTGTCATTATCCTGTAAAAAATATTCCAAACTTTCTTCTTAGTAAATTTCGTCCAAGTACACGAGCAGCGTTCTCAGTCAGACATCTAATTGACCTAACGCTAGCTCCATTAGGAACTGGTCTCAGGTCAGTGGACTGTATGTAAACGTTGGGGCGTGAACGTTCTCCTAATACAGCAATGGGCGTGACAAAGCTACAGGTTTTGAGATCCTGACGTCATCTTTTAGCTTTGTTGGGATTCGCCCGTTTTCAGCGGTAGTTTCAAAATGTGAGATTTTCAGAGGAAAGGCATGTCAATGGGATTTTGAGCTTCTTTGTATGTCCTATTTACCCACTGAAATCTCGTTATTCACCTGTGACAAGGTAAAATCGGTTTTGCATTCTATCACCCCTTTAAGCAGTTTGAATATGTAGGCATTGAGGTCTTCTCCTGCTTAAACCAGATCATTAAGATAACTATTTTGTTGCTCTGAACGGTATTTTGAAAGATATGGAAACCTGGATGGGTCTCCCCATGTCGATTCAAGCCTGCATCTCAGTGGTTAAAATTAATGTTTTAATTTACCCAAGGTAAATTTTTGTAAGCTCTGTGCTAGCTTTCTCCCCTCCTGCTGGCTAGGCTAGCCTACTGGCAGAAATTACAATCAGCGGAATCTAAATTTATCTGGAAAGGCAAGCGGCCTTGACTTAAAATGTCTAGGCTACTCTACAGAGGAGAAAACAGGATGGTGGCTTTTCAGTTCCCAACTTCAAACACTATTTCTGGTCTTTACTTAAGGTTTAATCCAGATACATCTTTGTTGGCGTACCTTAGAGAGTGCTATGACAGAGCTTTGGTCACTCCATGACGTTCTTTATGCCAATGTTTAAGCACTCCTGATTGGAGGGAGGACGATAACAGCCCCACATAGGGAACAAAGGGGAGCTCATCGTCTAAAAGACATTCTTGACAAGGTTGGCTTGTTGCCCTTCTCTGACTTACAAAATGCCACGTCTGCCACGTTCCTCTTTAAGCTTTTACCTTCAATTAAGGCCTTTACCCATCCATCCTATAGAAGTTATTTAGCGTGTAGCCTATAAACTATATGGTATCTAGGCTTTATCAGTTCTTAGTGATATCTGGCCGCTCTGCACTTCCTATTGAGAGGATCTGGGCATGTGATGGGCCAGGCCTCGCTCTTGACTGAAGTATTGATTGAAGTTCTGGGAGTGCTCTCCCGTTGGTCAGTTCTGGAATAAAATTGCATCCAAAATTCCCCCTTGTTCAATGTTAATGTTGCTGTGCCCGTTACGGCCAATGTTTTGATTCTGAATGACCTGTCAGCCTTTCACCTCTCTGGGACTCAGAAACGTGCTGTTTGCTGGACTTGAAGCTGCAAAGAGAATGATTGCAACCAGTTGGAAACCGCCTCACGACCTGTATATGCACACGTGGATTCCTTCCTATCTGGATGTGATATGGAACTCTCCATGGCGTGCCTGCATGGAGCGCCGGGAAAGACTCTGGACACTTGGCAGAAAATTGTCAAGAACAAAAATTGCAATTTAGAAATCCCTTGCCCTGCCAGTGTGCAGTATGTTTAAAATATAAATACATTGTGTTCAATGGAAAAGATTTTTTTTTTTTTAACCACACATTTATAAAAAATATATTTTAAATTCCATAAAATGGTGATATTTTTCTGATGGTTATCCTAACGTCAGAACCTTATTCTGGCCCATGGTTACCTCCTACCACAACTCACGTACTTGTATACTAATGCATACATATATATATATATATATATATATATATATATATATTGAACAGGCCAAAAGTTTGGACACACCTTCTCATTCAATGTGTTTCCTTTATTTACATTGCAGATTATCACTGAAGGCATTAAAACTATAAATGAGCACACATGAAATTATGTACTTTAATCATGTGTTGATCCGAGTCACCAGCCTCAGAAATCGCAAGTTAACAGCAGCTCAGATTAGAGACCAGGTGAATACCCAAAAAGGTCCAACAAGTGCTAAGCATCTCTGGGAACTCCTTCAAGACTGTTGGGAAACCATTTCAGGTGACTACCTCTTGAAACTCATAAAGAGAATGCCAAGAGTGTGCAACGCAGTAATCGGAGCAAAGGGTGGCTACTTAAGAAACTAGAATACAAGACTTGTTTTCAGTTCAGTTCACACTTTTTTGTTAAGTAGCCGGCATAATTCCATATGTGTTCACTCATAGTTTTGATGCCTTCAGTAAGAATCTACAACGTAAACAGTCATGAAAATAAAGGAAACTCATTGAACAAGAAGGTGTGTCCAAACTTTTGGCCTTTAAGTATGTACATAGCCTACATGCAATTATGCGCAAGTGCTTAGTAGTGGTAGCCTATATGTGCAAGTCAAGTATTCAATTTGGGCATTGGTGGCTTGTAATACCACTTATCCTTTGTTCTCTCTCTCCTCTCTTCCACCTCCCCCTCTCCTTCAATCCTCTCTAGTAGTACAAACCTTGTAATGATGTGAGCCTCTCTGTATCTTTTTTCTCCGCCTTCCCCACAGATGAAGAAGAGGATGCCTGCTGTGCCCCGCCAATTCTGAGAGGAAGAAGGGAGGGAGGGAGGAAGGGGGGAGGAAAGGACTCGAGCGAGGAAAGGAAATGAGGAAGGAAGGAAATTGGAGGGGCTAGAGCGAGAGATGGGTGGGGGGGGGGGCTAGTAGATGTAGCTCTAGTTGTGGGCCGGGGGGTGAGCTAGCTAGCCCGGGCTGCTCTGCCGAAACATCCATGGGTGGCTGTGTCGGGAGCCACCACGACTCCTCGGGCAGCTTAAACGAGAACTCGGACGGCACAGGAGGTAATTTACAGTACTTATCAACGTCTTTTATTTAGGGCATACGAGCTTGTCTTCTTTTAGGGGGGCTTCCTATAGGCTTTTTGTATGTTGACCTGGCTGGAGGTCTGCTTCCATTCCTTACTATACGAGCCAGACAGAGCCGGAGACAGACACGTCCTCCTGGGTCTCTCCCTCCACAAAGTGGGGCTTAAGGCGATAAATGACTCATTGTCGATACTTTGTAAACTGGGGAATATTTACTGTGCGACGCACTCTTCCTTTGTTCTTTGGTTTTTGACTGAGCTAGCCGGCTAAAATGTAGCCTAGTTAGCTTGCTAGCTTTTCTGCATAACAAATATGGGTCACAGATGGCAATGGCATGCAAGGGAGTGATACAGTCTGATTTTAATTATGTAGGCTACTGACTGTTGTCTTAATGCAAGCTGCATGCTCTAATGTTTGGCTTTTTGTTGTATTGACTGTTTTGTATAAGCGAGGATTCGGGGATGTTTAGTGCTGGAAAGTGTTGGGGCGAAGAGAAGAGGGGGTGTCAAAACTTAAAGGGTGCTCCAGCTTCACAATAAAGGAAGTGTGCTCTAAGTGTGGTTATTTGGTGAACTAGGCCGAAGAGCAAGCACAATGCTGTTCACGAGAACAGAAGTAGCAGACTCAAACACATTGTTTATTGTAATTATAGAGCAATAAAAAGTAAGTGCAGTACCTAAGGTTATGAGTCATGATATACCCTAACTAAAATATTTTAGGGTAAACTATTTACCAGTAGGTATTTTCTGCTAATAAGCCTTCTACAACTTGGATGATTGGTTAAAACCAATAATAAGTGTATTCAAACGATTGGAAGTGTGCTGGTTCAAAAACTGAAAAGATGGCTTTGCCATGCAAAAGCGTCTTTGGCTTAAAGTTAACCGGCAATGCTGCGTTTAGATTGTATGAATCTTTACCGCAAGAGGATTTTATTAAGCTGGGGTGTTGTATTCAAATTTTATACTGGATAGTTCTCTGCTTGTTTGGTCTTATGAAGGGTTCCACCACTGGCCAGTGAGTTATTTTAATCACAGATTTGAGAGCTGTAGCTGGATTTCAGCATCACTTAGTAATGCTAAGATATAGCCTGGTTGCCTTAATGTCTTTCTTTTTGTTACTACATTTATCTTGACTTGTTTGACTATGTCTCAGACTTCCTGGGCATATAGATGGCACTTGAACAGGTTTCAGAGATCACTTTATATGTGGAGTGCGTGTAACAAAAAGCCAAGCAGTGTTAAAACCGATGCAGAGGAGCAGCTGTAACTTGACACCTTGCTTGATGAGGACAGAGACAAGACAAGACTCAAACACATGTAAATGTATCTATCCAAAGTAGGCGTCATTACTAGTTTTAGTTTGAGTGTAATGATGTTGTAGTATAAAATCATCTTTTACACATACTGGCCCACATCCAACCCTAAGGATTATAGGGAAATACTTAAAATACAGGCAAGTAGGCCATAGAGATGTAACAATTCAAACTTTTCCTCTAAAATTAATTGTCCCAGAAATAATGCGATTAACAATATAATTGTCTCTTTAAGTCAAATAAAAGAATATATATCTATGTATTACTTTTCAGACAAGTTAAACTTTTGGATGAATCCTTTTAGTCTTTTGGTTATATCACTGTCATGTGACCCAGATAATGTAATAACACTGTTTTATTATTCTACAACATTGTATTTTTGTTCTTTTAACAAACATACCATTAACAATAGAACATTTATCTTCATCAGTAAAAAAACACTAACAATCACTATGATTGCAATTTGGCATATCTAAACAAAATCACAACTTCAAACTATTACCATGAACAGTCATACCCCTAGGACCTTAGATAATTAAGAAAAATTAATTGTGCTTAAACACAGAAATGGCGATTACATAAAAGAGAGCTATTATTAACTGCATGCAGAAACTTTTTGTAATGTACTGTACATACTGTTTCCGTTTCTAAGTACATTTTTCACAACGTGTGATGTTTATGTGTTATCTGTTCCAGTTTATTGCCGCAAGATCTGAATTTCCTCACAGGCGCAACTAAAGTTTTCTTATATTATCAACCAAGGATCCCATCTACCCTGCATCCCTAAATTAAGTACCATAATCTGGTCATGTTAAAAATCGAATGCTCCTTCCACAGGATGTACATCTTGGATGCAGGTGATTTAGAACCAAAGGAGGAACACAGTCTGTCAGTTAGAGCAGTTGAAGGTCGGTGTTATCAGACTTTACCATGTGGTCATCAGAGTACATGTGAACCAGCAGGAGGTGTAACTCAATACCTTGATCCGTCATCCTCTCCTCTGTCTCGGTGTTACACACACACACACACACACACACACACACACACACACACACACACACACACAGTCCTGTACCTGTCGTCCCCTTCAGTGTTAATCTAGGTGTTGTTATTCATCAGCTGTTCTGCTGCAGATGGAGCACTAGTATCCATCCATCCAGCACTAGTATACAGTAGAACTACAAGTCTAAGCTACAGTATAACCCTAAGCTTTTAACTGGGTTTAGTAACCCAACACATCTAGTTTCAGTTATGCCAAGTCTGAGCGTGTTGTCCATGTATATATTATGTGTTGGTGTGGGCTCACGTTCAATCTGTTGTCTGAGCTTGGGTGTGTTCTTGAGCAATCTTAAAAGACTAATGCTTTGTTTGACATACATCTTAACTCTTCTTATTCCCTGCTTCTCCTTTACTCTTCATCCCTACTTCTCTTTTTCATCCTCTGTGTATTCCCCCTCTCTCTTTATCTTTCTTTCTCGCTCTCGCTCTTGCTCTCTCTCTCGCTCTCTCTCTGACGGTCATATTCCTTTCTGTTTTTTTACATTCCTGTTTTCTTTTTCTTTATTTCCTTATCCTCTGTCAATCCCCATTTTTTTCTTCATTTACACGCATTGACACTAATACTCTATATCTATCCTTTATGGTATTTCTCCTTCATCTCTCCTCCCACTCCTCCATCTTTCTTTTCTCTCAATCTCTCCTTTCCTCTCTCTCATCCTCCCTTCCAGTGGCTCTAGGGCGTAACCAGCCCCTGAAGAGAGAGCGGCCTAAATGGAAAAGTGACTACCCGATGACTGAAGGCCAGCTGCGCAGCAAGAGAGATGAGTTCTGGGATACGGCGCCAGCATTTGAGGGCCGGAAGGAGATCTGGGATGCGCTGCGGGCTGCAGCCAGCGCATTTGAGAGCAATGACCACCTGCTGGCTCAGGCCATCCTCGACGGGGCCAGCATCACACTGCCGCACGGTAACACATATTTCTACAGTGGTAGATGTAGCAGATAGTTTGTTGTTCTCTCCATGAAATACCTCTGGGGGGACTTCATGTAGGACATTGCCGTTGATGATTATAAACTCAAGAATTTGAACTCCCTCTTCCCATGTTCTCTAGAGAAGCTAAACCTCAGGAACTCAGCTGTAGAGTAATTCTTAAAAGTATGAGGCTGTACTACATTCTGCACTTAGTTGTGTATGAATTTTAAGTTTTGGAATTGTTTGATTGCAAGTTAAATAAAATACAGGAAGAGACAATAATCCATTTTAAGAGAGACCACCTGAGGGCCTGAAACTAAGACAAGTGACAGCAATTTTAGGCAGGTTACAGAATGTGGTGTCTTCAAACTGTAAAAAGTGACAAAAGTAAGTATACACAAAACAGTCAGTAAGCATACTAAAAACTCCTTGGATCAACAGAAAGTGTATTATTAAACGTATTTTGATTATCAAATAATTGTTTTATTCATTTAAAATTTTGGATCGTAAAAAGTCACACACCAACAGTGACTTGCTTTCTTTCTCTAGATCTAGAAAATTAAACGTGATGCTGCAACTGAACAGACAATTTCAATTTCAAATTTATTTATCACTAATTTCAGTGGATAGTTTCAAACCAGCCTTCATATTTGTTCAGCTTTAAAAATGGAAGCAAAAAAATCATCCATCCCCAGCTAATCCTGCGTTCACATAGTCTGCAGGAGTCCGGCTCAAACACAAGCCTTTCCATTCATTTTGAATGGGGGTAGTGGGTTTAGGCTGCGGTGGTGGCTGCAACAGGGGGGTGCCAGAAAAAACCCGTAGTGGCCTGCGGTGTTGTCATTTATCCCCCAAATTTTATTTTATTAAAAATTAAATTTTATATATATATATTTACACACAGTGAGGTTACATAATTATTTGCAGCTGTATCATACAAATAAATAGTTTAAAAAATCATACATTGTGATTTCTGGATTATTTTCTTTTCTGATTATGTCTCTCACAGTGGACATGCACCTACGATGACAATTTCAGACACCTCCATGATTTCTAAGTGGGAGAACTTGCAAAATAGCAGGGTGTTCAAATACTTATTCTCCTCACTGTGTATATATATACACACACTAAATATATAAAATATGTGCAGGAACTATTTAAAGTTGAATGGAAAAAATAGCAATATTTGGCTTCGTCCCACTCTTTTTTTGGAAAGATTGAACATATTGTTCATAATACTTTTATAGATATTGTTTCCTTTTGGTGTGTTGCTACATACTTATTGTGTTATATTTTAATTTAGTGTTATTGTTGGTTCCACATAAAAAGGAAGAAAAGAGACAAAGTGTGATTTGTTTGGAAAAAAAAACAGCTGTTACACAAACTTTAAAACTTTCTCACGGCAGCGATTAAAGGCCAAATATGTCCTATATTCTTGCGACCAGACAGTAATAGGTTACATCAACGAGTTCAAAATAAGAAGCACAAAGTATCCTCCTCTGTAGTTTCAACTCTCATCGGATGGTACAGTAAACAGGAAGTAAACGTTGCCACTCCTGACTATTCATGTCTAGTTGGGTGACTGGCTTCTGTGCACAATAATTGATTGTTTAATGAATATGATCCTGTATCCAAGCAACTACAATCATTTACAGTTTTCAGCCTGCAGTTAAATGGAGTAAAAGAGGCTGAACCTCTGTTTATCTCAATAACCGCATTGTAGGGTTTAGACGGAACATATTGTGAGGTATATACTGTATAAGGAATATAATACATTAAACGGGCTATGTCTTCTTAAAGTAGGATTAGATGAAGTAATCAATCCCCTTAGTGTGAAGATCAAACTTACTGGAGAGTATTTAGTAGAACAAATCAATAAAATATGACTCAGATTCAGGAAACCCAACAACTCCACCCAGTAATTAGCAGCTGCTTGTGCATGCTTTCTATTTGTGGATGTGCATCATTCTCTGGATTCCTTACTCACCTCAAAGTCATATTTCTTCAACTGGGGAAAGGAAAGGTTACCTTTTTCTTTGTTAAAGTGTTGTGAGTTTTGGGTAGTGATGCATTTTGTACAGATGGTGGCGTTCTTGATTTAACCTGTCTGTCCAGACTTTCATACACAAGTCTAGAAGTGTGTTTTCAGTCAAAGAAAACACCATAAGGTAATTGAATAATAACCCATCTTTTTGTGTAAACAGGCTGGGATGACTGGCTTGCTCTGAAAAAAAAAACAAAAAAACATGTTGATTTCTGAGCTAGGTGAACTCCTGCAGGGAATCTGATGCGGACAAAATTATTCTGTTAATAGGCCAGCAGTGACACTAAAACTCAGGGTCAGCTCTACCTGAATACAATTGGTGTATAGCAGTAACGAACAGACAGGCTCTATGTGCATGTGAACATAGCCAGTGTCTTGTCTGGCTCCATTCACTCTAGTAGTTTGGCCAGGTCCTATTAGATCCCGCTGGGCTGCAGCTGTAAATTCTCCAGGTTTGAAGTCACTGTTGTACTAATCCAGAACTTAGAGCAGCCGAATCACTTAAATGCTTTTTACTACTCACAACTTCCATTTGCATACTTCAGCACAGCGGTGCTTTGAGCTAATCGATATTGTCAGCAAACATACTCATAAGGACAAGGCTAACATGCTGATTGTAAGCAGGTGTAGTGTTTACCATGTTCATCTTAGTGTAGTGTGTTAGCATGCTCTCTTTTACTAGTTAGCACTGAATTCAAAATACAGCTACTGATGGGAATGGTATTTTTTTTGTTGGTATTATTGGACAAATCCTAATTTTGACTTGATGATGGTGCTGGAAAAAGAGTCGGGGTATTGCAAAAGTGATAATTCGTTCTGGGGTTTAAATGAATGTGTGAGTTTTCAGGTTCATTCAATAAATGAGACCTTTCACTCAAAACAACCCGTGGTGTACTTGTGGTGGCAGGAAACTTCAGGCAACCACCAAAGTCAGTAGGAGTCATCCTGTGGGGACCTAGAAGTTCTGACAATCTAATAAATAGTTGCTGATATTTCTGCCTGGAACGATACGCTAACATTGCCATGCTGCTAGCTAGGTGAAAAATGTTGTTGGACTTGTTGGTTAAACATCGACTTTTCGAAGCAGTCAGTGATACTCCATATTCTTTTAAAAGCTTAAATGACCTCCATCACTGTACATACAGCCCTTACTTTGTTGTTCATTCAGGAAGTGGAACTGAGTTTTTACAGTTTCTTAAAACTCCCACTCCATTCACAATGGAGACCTTTCACTCATTGGCAATGCATCAGTAGATGGGCTCCTTTTTCGGTGCATATAATTAGATTGGAGACCAAGTTTATCTTCAAAAGTGACTCTGTGAAGCAGAAAATGGGATCCATTTGCATCAGCTCTTAGTCAACTTTCTGAATTTCATTCAGCTTTCAACATATGAAAATGTCACGTTCACTGATTCGCATCATCATATCCCTTTTTGTTTTTAGCCATAACCAATCAGAGTGGTAAGAAAATCAATTCAGCATACTATCGTGATATTTTCGGTGGCAATACTGCATTGATACACAGACGCCAAGTATCAATCTATTATTATGTATGTGTTGGTCTGTTTGTCTGCTTGACAATTCCAATTTGCTGCATAAAAAATTTTAAAGTTTCTTTTTGGGGACATCATTTGGAATTGGGAAAAGTTTGAAATTGGAAAAGCGGTATTAAGTTGCAATATATCGGACAATATGGCAATATGTTTGAAATCGCAATTTAAATTATATCCTTACATAAGTATTGTGATGATATTGTATTGAGAGGCCTCTGGTAAATCTCACCCCTAATAACCAGTCAAGCTACTATTTGGGAGGCCACGCAAAAACAGCACTGCAGCAACAAAGTGAGTTTTCCAATCCAACCTCTTGTTTAATGAAGTCCTGCAACCAAAGGCATTAGCACCACCTGGGATTCATTAGCATTCCGCAGCTGATGGATAAACACCTAAGGTGGAGCCAAATGTAGTAGAAGAAAGCACGTGAGATATACAGAAAGAGATTCATATCCATAGAATGTCAATAAACCATGTGTAACATTTATCTTGTATTAGCCTTTTGTGACATTGGGTATGACAGCCTCCATAGCTTTAGCTGTCTCTGCTGCTACTGTTGCATAAAATGAATTTAATGTTCATCTTTTTAATAATGACAAACTATTAATACATAAGGGGGGAAAAAACTGCTGCAACCGAACTTTGGCTAAAGGATGATTAAATGTGATTTTAATTGGACTTAAATACATTTGCTGGTCGACAGAACAATTGACACCTGAATGGAGTTAGGTGTGCTAACATATCTAAAGCCAGAGACAGCTGATTAGAAGCAAGTGAATCTGAATCCTTGCATTTATTTGCAGCTGTTGATATTTCAGTTATGTTACTGACGAGCGGAAATCTTTAATACCTAAAAACCTGCTTACCAATTAGGTCACAATGTTGGTATGCCAGCAAGTGATTTGGTTGCATAAGCGGAAAGTGTTTGCCTACATAGGTTGTTTTCCCAATAAGGAAGGCAGGACAGATGTTATTGCTCTGTATACGGTCAGTGCTGTACACTTATTATCCACATTACTACACATTTTAGTTTTAGGAACAAATTAAGTGGAGCTCTCTTTTTCTGCCTCTCTCTTTCTCTCTCTCGCACACAAACACACATTCACTGGCAGACCATGCCCTGAGGTGAAGTGTTGGCTTTAAATAATGTCTTTCACCTGTCAACCAATCTTGAACAGCACAGAGCTACAACCAAACTACAGACTCATTGTCTAGCTAACACACAGACCGAATCGCCAGGTGAAAACAATACCAGCCACAGGCTGTTGCAAAACTTTGGCAGTTTTACCGGCTGTGTCAATGCAGCACAGGCATGCTACACGTTGCATGCAGACTGACAGACACAGACAAACACACTGTGCTGGTGACAGGCGGCCGGGTGAGCTGGCGGCATGGAAGGAGGTCAGGCGCGTTCATCTGCATGTACTGCTGGCACTGCATTGACAGAGCCGTTTGAAAATCAACAGTTTCCTTTCAAATATTCTGTTTTGCTAGGAAATACGTCCCACTACGGAAGTTAAACACGCTTCAACTTCCGTTTCACTGGGACTTCAAGGGTAAATCAACTAAGGCAAGCTAAGTTTGCAATCTAAACACCCATTACCACAATAAAAGGACTTGGTGTTTTCAGATGTGAAATGTGACAAACTATTGTACTGCGGAGACATGAAATCCCCTTGATGACCCTTGGGGTCCCCCCCCTGTGAATACCATTGTTTCTATATGTGGAATGCCATGACCTCTTCACTGCATCTTATTTCCCCCTCTCTCCACCAGCTCTATGTTTGAATCACAGTTGGTCAACGGTGACATCATGTATTTTAAAGAACTCCAGCAGACACATTACCCTTTTCTCCTGCTTTCACTTATCTTTCCTTTGGTTTCTATGGAATCTAACTCTCATTTTTTCATTTCATCTCACAACAGTGAAATTGAGGTCAGGTTTTGGCTCTATTAGATGAAAAAAATATGAGTGTTTGACCTTTAGTTTATGAACACAATATTGGAAATATACAAGCGAACACAGTTATTAAAATGCAACATAAATGTGCCAAAAGCTCAGGCAAAGAGCTTGTCAAGCAAGGCACCCAAAAGCAAGACTTATCCAGATCATTCATTTGAAAGTAAATAAATGCAGGGAAAAGTTGAGTGTCTATGTGAAATGTTCACTTTAGTTATAAATTGCTTTGTATTAGAACTTTACAGTTAAACATTTACCTTGTGTTCTGAATATAACTATGCATGCACATAGTTTGTTAACATTGGTATGTGGGTTAAAGTAAGCTGCAACCTGCTGCAGATGATGGTTTATAGCTTCTAGTATGTATACATGATTCCAATAATTTCACACACTACAAATACAAAGTGTGCATAGAGCTGTGGTAAGGACATTAGGTCATTACAGCAAGTTAAAACCTGAAGTAACCTGGCCATTTTTCACTTCACATTACTACGTTACTTTGAAACGTGTGGTTTTACATGAATGGGTTGTTGTTGGCAAAATGTTATCGTAACGAAATGAATGATGGTCAAAACTGTTAAAACAAACCTAAGTTGAAAAAAATTGATGTAATCCATCAGCATTTAAAGAAGTCACAAAAAGGAAGAATTATTATATTATTAAATTAGAATTATATCATTTTATAAAAATCAAGTCCAGGCACTCAAGGATAGTACACTACACCTTGAGGAAGGCCCAAGCTTAAACGCGTTGGTGTATTTTTAAAGAGTGCCTGGACTTGATTTTTTTTTTTTAATGAATTTTTTGGTCATAATTCTTCTTCCTTATTGTGAATTGCAATCCCTTCCATGAGCACAGGTGAAGAAGCAAGACCACTGCCACTTCTTTCATTAATATAAAAATGTTTCTATTCTTCCAGGAGCTCTGACTGAATGTTATGATGAATTGGGGAATCGATACCAGCTGCCAGTCTACTGCCTCTCTCCTCCCGTCAACATGATTGAAGAGCGCTCTGACGAGCCTGATGGTTCAGATCCAGACTCCGGGGCCGCAGACCCGTCCACAGGCAGCGCCGGCGACGCCGGCTCGGGGGGGGAGTGCCAGCTTCGGCTCCGGCTCTCCACGGGTCGCGACCTCCGGCTGGTGGTCCGTTCCATGGACACAGTGGGCATGATGAAGCGCCGCCTACATAGTCAGGAGGGCGTGCCTGCTTCAACCCAACGCTGGTTTTTCTCAGGTCGGCCACTGACAGACAGACTACGCTTGGACCAACTCAACATCTCCAGGGACTATGTGGTGCAGGTTATCCTCAGCCAGCCGCCACAGCCAGAGCCGGCGTCAACACCAGGACACACACCAGAAGCCTGTGGGCCAGTGGCAGCACTGCCGCAAGAGCCTACACCGGTGGAGAATTAACTGAACCCGGCCGCCTGGAGGAGAGGGAGGATAACAAAGGAGAAAGAGAGAGAGTGAAGTTGATTCTGACTTTTCTCTTTAGATTTTTTTCTCTTCTCCTCTTTGTTTTTGGACTGAGGTTGGCCGTCTCCCAGAACTCTTGAAATGAGAAGAAACTCTTCCTTATGGTTTTACACGTTGAAATTTTGACCTTTTTGAAGTCTTTTTAACTGTTCCTATGGAAACCAAGCAACAAAAAGATAACTGTCAGATGGCTTAAGGGTTTTCTTAGCAACACTGATTTTCAAATGTTTCTGCGTTTCAGTTTCCATTCAAGTCCTGCTGTCTGGCAAAGCTTGGTCAGGAGAATTCTGTTTAAGGCTACAGGGTTATACATACATCTTCATCACAATACAATTCAACACGGACTGTTTAAGAAGAAAGGAAGAAATATAGTTTAACAATCATGACAGTTATACTTAATTATATGTGAATCAAATCAACAACACCTCCTCTCTTGGGGAATAAGTCAGTATGCTACCGCTGTAAAGAAAGGTTAGAAAACAGATGTCCCTCTTGTCAAGAGGTTGCAATCAAGAGGCATGATGACGTGTTACCAAGCTGCTGCTGGATTACATGCTTTATTTCACTCCGCTTCACAGAACAATCAGAGCAATCGTGTGTGTGTGTGTGTGTCCGTGTGTGTGTGCTTGCGTGTGTGATGAAGACACAACCACATGTGGCAAAAGGAATGGAACATCAGAAACACAGTTGCAAATTATAATTAAAAAAAATAATGTTTTTAATTAAAATTGATCATTGTTTCTATTCCTCGTTCTGTCTAATTAATTGCCTTGAATATTTTCATGTTATTGATGTAGGGGTGGGACAAATTATTGCCGTATGTTGCAATAAATGTGCAGATTTACATTTTCTTGCAGTCTTTCAATGTCAGTTTATGCCTAATAATCATATCAAGCATCATATTGTAGTTTAGGCTATAATATGTCGCGGCTAGTTTCAAACCACAGATCAGAAGTTACAAAGAGTGTGTCCCTAACTAGAGACAATTATTGGATTTGTTAGGCTGATATCAATATTTTAGAATGAAAAAGAATAGTTTTACATTTTGGGAAATAGTTATTTGCTTCATGCTGGGAGTTAGATGAGATCTACACTACTCGTGTGTACCGTAAATTAAGCTGTAGTCAGCAGGCAGATAGCTTAGCTTAGCTTAGCTTAGCATAAAGCCAAGGAGCCTAGCTCTGTCTAAAGGTATAAAGATAAGCCTAACAGCATCTCTATATATAAAATTTTTGTTTGTCAAATTCTAACACAAAACAAAAGGTTAAAAGTTGTGGTTTTATGGGAGCATTGAGTTGGAAATATTACTAGTGGTCAACAGGCAACCAGGGAATACTTCAGGCCTCACGGGCCTGACCAAGACAAGTTTCCAACACACACCCGTTGGTTCTAAGGGTGCTAATGTAGCTGGATTGTTTTACCTTTGGCCAAAGCCAGGCTAGCTGTTTCCCCCTGCTTCCAGTCTTTATGCTAAGCATCGTTAATGTGAAACTATTCTTTTGAAAAAAACATCATTGATATTTTGGCCGACATATATGCCAATACCGATAAATCAATGATATGGGTAATAGAGGAAGTAAATATTGGCCTAGTTGATTTAGAGGTCGGGCTCTTTTTTTTAAAAACAGCATTGATACAGATCTTAGCATCAGATCTTCTTTCCATTGCCTTTGATTTACTCCTTTCGTTATTCCAACTTCCTAATTATAACAGCCAGCCAGAACGTGGAAAATTCCTTAAAAAAAACATTATGATGTAAAGAGGCCATCCAGAGAAAAGAAGCCACTATAAGCATTGTGTTTGAAAGACGTGCAACCAACTGGCATTCCAGAATGTAAATGTCATTCAGCCAGTGATGGAATGAGGAAGGAACAAACCTCTGCCAACAAGCCATCTGCCATCAGTCATCTGTAATCGTGTAAACTAAATGTTTGAGAATTAATGTAGAGGAAGAAGGAGAGTTAATGACCCATTTTCAGGCTATCGGTAGTGAAAGGTCACATTGTACATGAGTAACGGGCAGAGGGGAAGTGGATATAACCTAAGGTCAGTCTGGCAAATCAAGTCTTTATAATTCTGGCTTTTGGGGTGGGGGGGGGGGATACCTTTGTACGTCACACATGATCGAGGTCACAGTCTCAAAATGTCATGTGCACACCAGCGGAAATGGTACTTGATCTGCAGATGGTATTGCGTGGATGATATAATAATACTTTTATAATAAACTTTCATTGTCACTGAATCACTGAAGTTTGTGGTTTTCTTTCATGAACAACATTCTCTACTTCTGTTCAGTGGCGATTTTAGACCCTTATTAGGGGAATTCTGTTAGTGAAAGAGGACAAACTAATACAGGTTCAAAGGGCTTGAAACAGGTTTAATATCCTGTCGCCGATGCTACGCACCTGTAACTCAGTCGGGGCTGTGCCCCCCTAAAGGTCTGATCCTAGAATCGCCCCTGCTTCTGTTTGAAACCAAAAGCACACCAACCGCGAGCAATAGTCATCTATTACCTTTTTTTATGAAAGCAAAGTAATGTTGAATCAAAAGAAACCTCTATAACTATAACTAAGTCAGAGGTGTACTTATAGGAAACGTTCTGCCGGATATCATTACAGACATACCTACACTGGTGTGGCTAAATGTTGGAGCAGAATGATTAATGGAAAGTCCTCCATTCATCACTCTGCACAGGTAACTTCCCAAACGAGATATTTACACGTTTGGTTTGGTTTTCATGGTCATAGAACATTTTGTTAACAGACCTGATTAGAGGAGCCCTATATGTGACTTTCCACTGATCAACCTTTTATTTCATCCCAGTGACTATTCTCTTTCCTACTTCCATGGAGGTGTCCCTTTTGCTTTCTTGTTCTTGTTCCTGAGAACTCTCATGACCATTTTCCAGGGTACCTGTTGAGTTTTATTGATACACCATCACACACTGTCATGTGCAAACACAAGTTTTTCTAGTTCCCCTTCCCAAAGGTTTCAGTCTCAGTTATTGTGCCTGACTTCCCCAACAATGGTCAGAGTGGCTGCAAAATCATGCACACATTTTCACAATGGAACATATTTGTATATCATGAATAGAACATTTGTCCTCGGTTTTCATCATTTTCCTAACAACTGAGTAAATCAGGCTTGACAAAACATGAAACTGAAGAATAAGATGGGTGAGGAAATAATGTTGAGCTGTACCTTGAGCTTTTTAATTAATAAAAATTGTCCTTTGGTGTTTCCAACTGATGGATGGATCATAAGCTCACTTCATCTGTCCTTGTCATCTTCACACACAAACACACGCACACACGCACGCACGCATTACACGCACACAAACAATCACACACACACACACACACACACACACACGCTGATTTGGTTCCTCTAGTACATGTTGGGAAATTCTCAACCTCTCATATATATACAGCATGCATACACTCACGACAGCCACTTTACCTCTGGGGCATCCTCATCAGATTAGCTTGCAGTTGTGAAATTCAAGTCCAGTTGTCAAGGTAAGATTATCGTCTGTTGTATCTTTTTCCAGCACTTTTTTATTATTAGATATGTATTCTAATATATTGAGGTTAACACCTGTTTCTAACATTAGTCCCACACTCTTTTTAAAGTTAGAATTCCATTGAAAGTAATTGACAGATTGTTCACCATATTTAAGATAATTAAATGAATGGCTGTTTATAAATCAATTATACAAGTTTGGTTCCAGTCTCTGTACTATACTAATTTATTGCCCTTCCTCCAGATGCGTGCATTGTTCCTTATTGTACTGTTTGCTGGATTGTGTTACGCCAGCTCTGACAGCAACCAAGAAAACATAGAGACACTAATGGATAATGGTTGGTAACTCCTTCTTTCACTACTAAATATCCCTCTTCCCATCCATTTGTCTCTTTGCCCCACATTTAGTAAATCTTGATTCATGTCAGTCTGTGTGAATGTGTGTGTGTGTGTGTGTGTGTTTCTTGTCTTTGATTATCTAGTTCTGGTCCTGAGAGTGCCCCATAGTCTGAGCACCAGTGTGTATGTTCCTCTGAGCTGTGGAGAAGCGTATCAAAACCAGCCTGTGGTTTGGAAGAAAAACGGTAATACAACTTAGCTGTTACTACTATAACTGCTAGTAATACAGTACTTCTATTAGTGCCTGTGCCAATGTGCTATGTACAAAACAATTCCATACAATACGATAATGATAAACCTTTCTTCAGTCAGGTGGCAATTTTTCTCAGCGATTTTATGGCATTTTAATGCATCATTTTTACATTGATCTATGTCCTCGTTTCAGGCGAGGAGATTGAACCAGCTCTGCAGGGGAACCAGGTCAAGGTCCTGGTGGAGGAGATGAATGGAGGAAACTACACTTGTCACCTCGGTCCAGATGGAGAATACCTCAACCACACTGTTATCCTGATCCAACTAGATCCAGACAACAGGACTGTCATTCTGGAAGAATTCCCTGGAGAGGGTAAGATAAGACAGATGGAGGGAGTTAGGGAGTAGACGAACAAGGCAGGCACACACACACATTAAGAGAAAAGACAAACAGAGAAAGATAAAGATTTATTGTGTAGTTGGACCTGGCGAGAGGTATTTCACTGGAGGAGACATAGGATAGATGTCTCTGAAGAGTTGAGATAAGAAAGATGGTGGGAGAGGGAGATAAGATGGGAAGAAAGAGACAGAGGCTGCTGCCTGAAAACCAACAACATTCAAAAGATAAGATGAACGATGGGGCACACGTCAAAACAAACTGGACAAAAGGAGGAGCAGAGGTACAGTAATGATGGGACGCAATTGGACAGAAAAAGGGGAAAAGGAATGAGACAACTCAAGGATTGCAAGAAAAGAAACATTAATAATAGAAAGAATGCGAAAAAATGTCAAACGGCACAGTGTCTTTGTTAAATTCATAGTTATGCTTTGATATATTTGCTGTAGAGTAGACAAACTATACCAAGGTTCACACAATACGTTTTATGTCACACGCAGCACCATATTGTAGTGCAAATTAAAAAATGTGTTGCGTCTAGTCCACAACAGTATCTTTCAGATTTACCAGATAGGTTTCTAGATAGAAATCCTTTGTTGTGCCTGATTTGATGAAACGAAATATATAAATACAACGAAGAGATAATTGTCTCATCAGTTGTCTTGCTTGTTCAGTAATTTTATTAATTAATCATGCGATGATTTAATAATGTTTAAATGCTGGGACCTTCATAAGAAAGTGCTCTGAAACCTAAACGTGAGAGTAAAATTGTTCACAACAGCATTAAGCACAAAGAGAGAGAGAGCGCCTCAGAGTGCTGACAGTGTTTCGGTTCCTCCAGGTCCAGGTCACATCTACTGTTCAGCCCCCAACTATAACGGCTCTTTCCACTGCACCTGGAGAAGATCAGCTACCAGAGCCAACGCCGCTGTGCTTCTGGTGAAGGCAGAACGGTGAGGCCAAAATATCACTTGCTGACACAATGCTCCTCCTACTTATTTAATGTACTCAGATGTAGATCATGAATCCTGGTCTGGATATTATGATACCAACCGGTTTGTTCTCAATCTAGTAATTCAGAAAAGATGTCCTGTGAGCTGGATGCTGATGGATCAGGAATTCTCTGCAAGGATGCCAACTGCCCATACAAAGAGGAACAGCACCGTGTCTCCATCACCGTCTACATACACAGCTATTCTCGCCTCGAGGCCTACACAAGGACTTTCTACCTGAGAGAGATTGGTAAGTGATTGGATGTTAATGTCTGTGTTGTTGGCAGTAGTGTAATGTGGCCTCCTTTCCATTCATTCGCTCTCATTCCCTTCTGTCTTGCCCACTGTTACAATCCTGCCACATCAATGTCACTGTACCGTTCCCCCCACCCTTTCACCCTTCTCTATCCCATTCCTCCCCCTATTTAGTGAGGCCAGAAAAACTCCCTAACCTACGCATCACTGATGGGAAGGTGTTCAGCTGGAACTACCCTGAATCCTGGGAGATGCCCTGCACCTACTTTGGTCTGCAGTACCAGGTCAAAGTGGTCCAAAAGGGATTTTCATGTCACAGTAAAAAGAAAATAATGGTAATCAATAGACACATGATATAGATAAGATTCAAGTTACACTTAGTGTAAAAATGCCTTAGCTGACATCCAGTTAAACCCCATATCTTTTTCTTTAACGCTCTGCCTCTTCTCTTGTGCAGAGTGAAACCATCGAGAAAATGACATACGAGGTCAATATCAAACCGAATAAGTATGTTTTCTGTGTTCGAGCTCAGGACAAATACACAAACGGGCCGTATAGCCACTGGAGCCACTGCATGTAAGTATATAACTTGGACCATTGGGAGTAAGAACTGCTTTCACTAGGTTCGCTACCAAAGACATACTTTGGGGTGGTTTATGATTTGATCTAAATAATACCAAGTCAAACCACCAAAATAATCTGATCCATTCTGTTTCTTTCCAACTTGTCCTGTTTCCAGAGTGGATAAACATACAGAGGTCTGCTAGCTTCTGTCACTGGACAGTAGAGGATAGACCATGGTAGAACACCAGGATGCAAGAAAACATTATTCTAACTCCCGTTTTTTTTTTCCCCAAGCAATGCCCAAAACGTGGTGCTGTGCTTTGGGTGTTAAAGTATATCTGTACAGTATTTATTGATCACTCATTAAAGTTGTCTCTATAGAACTACAGTATAATGTTAAGCCTATTATTTGTAATATGATTGAAATATAGTACATGTTCCTTTATGCCCCTTGTAACTCATTTGCAGCTATCTTTTCAGAATTGTTGCTACAGTGTTCCCTAACTATTACTAATAAATGTAAACGTACTAAAAATACTGTAAATATATTTGTATTTTTTTTTTAAGTAGACAAGACTTAATAACAATACTAATAAATTACATGTACATAGAGCTTACACTCAAAGCACTTCGGGGGCGGGGGGATACTCTACCAACACTAATGTGTGGCAGTCACCTGGGTGATGCATGACAGCCTTACAACACCAGACACTCACCACACATCAGCTTGGTAGAGAGGGAGAGGAACGTATTTTTGGTTTAGAAAACCCCCACACACACGGGGAGAATATCCAGACGCCACAGAGAAAGGCCCGGGACGACCAGGGTTCGAACCCCATAACTTCTTGCTGTGAGGTCTAAGTGCTAACCATTGGGCCATCGTGTTTAAGAAACAATGTGCAGGCAATGTAGATACAAAAAAAGGTTTATTGTCATATTTACAGCCAGGACGTCAGGGATATGATGAGGAAAACACAAAAAAGGCAGATCAAGAGTCGAATGTCCAAAAGAGCTGTAAACCTGACATTTCAAGAGCTTCAGGTGCTACTTGTTCATAGGGTGGGACACACCTTCTCCCAATACTTCCCCCTCTCCATCTATAACTTAAAATCAAAGTTGACAATAAGTGCAGACACATTCATTTCATTAATAAAGCAGCTACAAAAAAAACAACAGAAAATGCACATTTTGTGCTGTCAGTTTCTTGCATTCCCATCATTATCCCTCATCCTCACTTTGTTCATTAACATTTGGATGTACCTAAACTGTTCAGTAAAAGCTCTAAACAAAACATACACTACTCAAAATTCTGCATAAAAAAAAGAAAAGAAATGTAACCAATCCTTCGCGTCTATCTGAGTGCTTCCTGCAACCAAGCTGTTACATAACAATGGAACAGGAAAACACAAATACATTTCTGGGCAAATACGTGTGCGCGCGCACACACACACACACACACGCACGCACACAGAATTCCCCCCCCTCGGCCAGACTTTTTCCATCAAAACATGCACATGGCACTGATTGTTTTGATGAAAGTTTTTTTTCTTCCAACCAGTCTTGATCTCAACAGCTCTTAATGTCACAGTAGCTCTGAGGATTATTGCATATGTCAAATTATGTCGGTTGCAGGCATAAGTTTGATTCTCAAGGATTTAGATTTATCTTTGACCGTTGCTATCAACACATTCTGCCATTCCAATTTTCCACTACAATTTGGGCAGAATTAACTTAACAGATGTACTGCAGTACAAGCCACGTTTGTTAAATTTTATGAAGTTATTCTTTCCCGTTGAATTTCACATTTAATGATTTTCAATCAGTCTTTCTCATACATGTAAAATGAGGCATATTGGCTTTTGTTCATCTCAGTTGCTACGGAATATGCAATAGGTAAGATCCTTGAGTGAGGGACACCACCTGTTGACCTTAACCATGGTGACATTTTAATTGCTTGGTATAGCATGATAAATCAGAGCAAAGTATGTCTACCTTTTAGTAAAAGACAAACTACCGATAATGGGAAAATGTGAAAATCCCCACCCATCTACAAGACCAAGCAGGTTTAAAACATCTCAAATATGTTCAGGTACTGTTAGTGTGTGGGCTTCAAGATGTGTTTTAGACACCTGTCTTAAGTAGGTTTGTAGATGTTTGTGGGTCGTGGGTGATCGTGGCATGCGGCCTAAAACCTAGGGGCAGTTTTTTAACCCAGGTGTATTTTACGATTACCGCACAGGTAACCAACGTTAGGTGACTGCCATTATTGTAATAAATGCAAACACTTTGTGTGATTTAGGAGAGAACATGCAAAGATATAAACTGGGAAGCCCATCTCAGTCCTGAGCTTTTGAGTGTTGGTGGCTAGAGGGTTAGTTTAGGATTGTAGTAAGGTTTGTTATAAAGGGCTTTTACTAGCCAAGTGTGTGTGTGTGTGTGTGTGGTGTATGAGAAAGAACAGGATGACGGGATGGTAGTGTCCAGCCCAAGTCTTTGCAGAGGATGCAGTCTTTCCTTAGTGGTGCTGCCTTTTAGAAAGGTACCTACAAAAAACACACACACACACACGCACACACACATACATTTTATATGTGTGTATAAGATGTATTTATTAAGGTTAATTTATATCAATTTTGGAGTATGTGTATGTTCTTTGGATTCATTTTAGGTATATTGGCATATTTGTTTTCTCTTTCTTATTTTGTTGCATAAGGGACTTCTTAGGTGCTACAACCATGCAATGCATTATGTCAATACTACTATGCAATTATTACTTTTTGGCATATGTGTGCCTACCTCTCCCAGTGTTTGTGATTGAGTCCACTGAAGTCATCAAGCTTGGCAATTTCTTTGAGGTACTGAGCCAGTTTATAGAGCTCCCTGTCCTTCTCTCTGTTAAGATGGGCCTTCATGAAGGGTCGGATCTGCGCCCACAAAACAATAGAATTCAGAAAAAAGCTTTGCATCATGCTGATAGTGATGAGGAAGAGGTGTGGTCAAAGTAATGACGATATTGCGAGCCTCCAACCTTTAGTCCGTTCTGTGGGTTCATGAGGAAATTCCGTCCAATGTCGTCAAACATAATGGTGTTCTTCCGGTTGTAAAATTCTCCGTACTTCCCCCATATCACACCCAAGGGCTTCACCTGGATACATTGATTCAGCACAAATAAATGACACGGTCCATGATCAAAAGGTAAACATGCGGGAAAAGCCACACCACACTACATTTAAATGTACATGCTTTCTTCTGCTGTGAAACTATTTGTTTACATCAGTAATGTGTTGAACTGCAGCAGTAAAACATGCCAATATCTTTATTTATGATCCACTGCGTGTGTACCAACCTCCACAACCCCTCTCTTAGGGGTATGTACCGTGATCATTGCTGCACTGTCCAACATAAACGTAATCTTGTAGTTAGGGTTGTCTGTCACTCCCAACTCCTACACACACGCACAAACAAACACAGAGGCGCGCACACACACAGGCAGTATTGTTATCTTTTGTTCCCCTCTGAACCCAAATCCTGTGGGTTAAATTGATTACCACTGCCCCCTTTTGGCAGAAGAGGGTACATTACAATAATGGTAGCAGGAATTTAGCCTTAGCAACAACACCAAAAAAGAACACAAGTGGGAAAACTTACTTTCATTTTGGCATCAATCCACTTCATACTTGTAGCAGCTAAGGAAAGAAAGCACAAGTGTAAGATGCATATTCCACAAGCAGAGATTGCCGGGTACCAGCCCAGAGAGGAAATCTAAAACAATAAACACCCATAAGATATGTACTTAGTGGATGTAAAAAAACAAAAACAAAAAAAGCAGCAATAGGAGAAGAGACATACACCAGATGACAATGTCATAGTCCTCGTAGGCTGATGTCAGAAACTCATGAAGGTATGGTCTCATCAGCTCCTGACCCGTTTCTGCACACGACTTGTGATCTGAACACACACAACACATCAATGCATAGCGTTTTAGATTAAACTAGCAACTGATAAACTGACAAACAGTGCCTGCATATTTTGCAAAGTGTCCTGCTTTACTGAATGCCGTTACAAAAGGAGTCAGAAAAAAACAGATTTTTTGTCAATTAGTCTTTTAAAAAAAAGAAATTTCAGTCGCTTTCAATACTCATTTTCCGCACTACTGACACTTTTTCTTCTCCCCAACAGCGAGTTGACACACATTGCTGCAGTGCCCACATAGTCCCGTCTCCTCTAAGTCACTTACAGTGCTGTCTTTTTGTCACTTTCCTCATTCTCTCTCTTTCCTCGTGCAATATAATAATTTGTGGGTTTTGTTATGGTGTTAGGTCATTACAGATGGCAAGTGCAGAACTCTTATGACTGGATTGGGTTAACAAAGAAAACAGCAAGAGTGCCGTTTGGAAATACTAATAATTATTGTTAATGTTTACTACAGTCATTAGAGTTGTCCCTACCATTGTAACACTTAGGCAGAGCCACTAAATATTTTTTCACAGCAACTAAGCCAAATTAAAAGAAATAAAAACTATGCTGACAATCCTTTGCCACGTTTTGCAGTCGAGAGCAGGCTCAGCTCACACAGAGCGGACAGCAGAGCAGAGAGGCTAAGGCAAGGAGACAGTGAACCAGGTGAAGTGAAGGTAAGGCTTTGCTTAAGTAGAAAAGTGATATTTCCACCTGCATGTGTCCACACAACCACCTAAGCACTCCAGAAACCTAGGGAAAACCTGGTCCTTCTGCTGTACTCAGAAATTATAAGTTGTTGTTGTCTTGTTATATCCTTGTTAAATGTATCTTTTAATTAAAATCTAAAATGTTATGCGCTCGATTTTGTGTCAATTTCCCCCTGTGGTATTGAAAATTGTATGGAATATTGATATTCTGTGGTTGTGTTTGCTTAGTGCATAGAGCAGGCGCACATATACATAGAGGTGTATGCCTTGACGCAGAGGTCCAGGGTTCAAGTCCGTTCAAGTCTCTCTCGCCATTCTTACCTAGCTGTCCTGTCTATTAAAGGTGGAAAATCACAAAAAAATGATCTTGAAAAAGAATATCAATATTCTTCAAGGTTCTGTATCAAAGTTAGGAATTCCCTGTTTTGTGACACCACTAGTATCAATCTGTCAACAGTTTCTATTTGTTTGTAAAAGCGTCAACCCTGTGAACATTGCTCAGATTACGCATAATACATGAAGAGACAGTTAAGACGCAGTATTAAAATAAATGTTTTGTAATGTACAGTTAGAGTAAGTGCACAGTGTTCTATTAGCATGCTATTATTTAACATGCCATGAAGTAAAAAAAAAAAAAAGCATGTCGATGTAACTCACCAAACAGTGTATAGTCCACATCCAGTACCAGAAGACCCTTGCCTTCTCTGGGAGGGTTCATCTCCTCCACCTTGTAGTCTTTCACTCTGCGGGCGATCTTAGCCAGGTTCTCCTCTCTAGACACATAAAACATCTGTTTCTCAGACACACTCAGATGTATTTGCTCATGCCCCCTCATAAATTTCATCTTGCCTATGTACAGCCACAGACACATGCAAATCACATCAAACCATCTAACCTGTTCTCCACTTCAATGACCTCGTCCTCAATGTCAAAATCATTGACCACGTCATCGTTCTCTGGGGGAGGAGCTAGAACCTCTTCCTGAAAAAAACAAAACACATGCACAGATAAAGTGTACCAGCAAGCCAAAGGGAACATTTAACACAAGACAGTAAATAAGCAAAAAGTAAGACTTTACAAACCAATCAACTAGTTAGACAAAAATGACAACACTGTGGTCAACAGCTAGCTAGATCATCACTTAACCAACCACTTATTGACCAGTTGATTAAAGCTAGTTAGTGACCCAAACTCTTAAGTAACAAGTAAGAAAATATCTTTAACATGTTAATCTTTTAATAAATATCATGTTCTGGTTGTACTGCAAATTAGCTGGTCCTTCAGGCACTTAAGCTGTGGGGTGGACAACTACTCCTGAGTTCCAACCAGATGCATCTGAACTCTCTCTATCACCCTGTCACGTACCAGGCTCTCCTCTCTGGTACCCATCATCATGATCTTAGTGTTAGGCTTCAGCTTCAGAGAGCCCAGCTTAACCTCATCCTCTGCAGGTTTACCTGGAGGCGGGGAATAAAGAGATAAAGAACAGGACAAAAGAGAGATCAATTTAGCTGCAAACCTTACGTACAATTACAAAAAATAGAAATGAGTATATACTACAGACAGGTGAAGAAACTTGACACTCAGACAAGTAACAGAGTGGGAAATGGACATGTTTGTTCAAGTAAAAGAATCAGCTAGTTATGAATGTGGATTAACATAGCCAAAGACTGGGGAGATGTGGGGGTGTTTTTCTTTGATCAGATCGTTTTTTTCCAATCAGGAGTTTTATTTTACATATAGTTAACCATAATGCCAAGGCACAAAGGGAAATAAAATCCTGATATCTTGTCCACCTTGGTTTGGGTAGCATATGGTATTATTTACACTAGCTCCACCACATACAACGCACTTATGACCCCTGATGCCCTCTCACCTTTGACCTTGAGTCCCAGTAGTTTCTGTCTCTCTGGCAGCACCCCAGTCAAGGTCTTAATGGACTGTTTCAGGTCCATCACTGTGTCCTCCTCAGACAGAGAACTGATGGAGTACTCCTGACCTCCCCACTTTATGATCACTGATACTGACATGGCACACACAGACTCTTCACACACATAAACACACTCGGCTGCAGCTGGAGTCACGTGTGCACGCACACAGACGAGTGCACAGCTACAGTAACAAACACGCACAGGTGCACCTTACAGAGAGTGGGGAATATGCAAAATAACAGGAGAAGTGTGTCAGGATGCCACGCTGCAACTGGCTGTAGCTCGAGCAAAACATACAAAGTAGCTAATAATGAAACACAACAAGCAAAACATGATATCACCTTTGTTAAGCATGTTTAGTTTGGGCTGGCTAATTAAATACCCAACGGCCAAATGCCACCTTATCAGAGCAGACACTTTGATAGTGTCCCTGATGTTGATATTTTTAGCATTAAATGGCTAACACTGACTAGCAACAATGTAAACACGCAAGGTAACGAGCCAAGTGGCTAACATTTGCTGACTAAGCTATACGGTTTGGGTATCCTTACTTGGTAGAGCAAGCTAGCATGAAATGCCAGGCAAACACTGTCAAATTTCGTCGGGAAGTTGAATGAATGAATGAAGTTTGCCGTTCAGTTTCATTCATCGAGCGGCGCACATACACAGGCGGCGCACACTGTTCTTCCTGGCGTCCCGAATCCTGCCGGTAGTGACGTAGAAAAAAAGCTGCGTTACCATAGTGACCATTTTCACAAGATTAACATACAATCGGCTGATAATAGTTTCCACCTCAGGTATAGAGCTTCTATCTCTACGGTTTTCACTTACTTCATAGCCTACTTAAATGTAATCTAGTAAGACAAGAAAAAAAAAGAAAAAAACAAAAACAAAGTTGTAGACAACTACAATCAACATTAAGTGTGCCTTATTTATATGCTTCCAACTTTGTTTCTGATCACAATGTGAAATCTATGTGTGAAACAGACACGTTCTTGTGTTTGCACTCTCAATGGATCCTTAGCCTATCATTATATCAGAAATCAGATAATGTGATCATTACTGGATGCAGGCACGGTTCTAGATTGCTTTGAATGGAGGGCAGTAGGAAATGTTGGTTGGGCACCAAAAACTAGTGTTAATTCAGGGTTTTTCAGTTTAAGGCACAGAATGACCCTTTGGAGAGACACATTGTGTGAATGGGTGAAAGAGAGGCGACGTGTAAAGCACTTTGTCCGGTAGGCCTAAGCAAAGGTGCTGTATAAATGTAGTCCAGTCCGAACTTTTATAGGCATCTCTTACACACAGTTTTTCATGCAGATATTAAAATGAAAACACATAGGCTCGGTACCCCAAACCAGTGTTAACTAATACAGTCTTAATTTAGGCTACTTCCATGTTGTCAACTTTAGGGGCCAGGCTAACAATAGCCCCACGTTATAAGTTTAGTTCTAATAGACTAACTTTGGTTACATCGGCACTGAACAAACTGTTATCCATCATGGATGACCCCGACCACCCTCTCCACCCCCCCACTGGTCCAACCGAGGAGCAGCTTCTCTAAGAGGCTCCGACAGCTTCGATGCCGCACGGGCCGCTACAGAAAATCATTCATACCACAACCAATAACACTTTTTAACACCTCATCACTGGGTGCTAGATAAGATTTTTGGACACCACACTACTGCACTAATGCAACCTGCACAATTGGTTTATTTACATTTATTTACATTTAGCATATTATTAAGCAGTTGCACATTTTCGTCTTCCCATCCTGTACATATTCAAATATTTCTTTTATTTTATTCATATTATTTCATGTATATTGTATGTATGTATATTTTTCTTAGTATTTCATTTTTATTTATATTTGTGCTTTGTGACTGATTTTGCTGCTGTAACACCGTAATTTCCCATTTTTCTTGGGATCAATAAACATCTATCTATCTATCTATCTATCTATGAATTTACATAAGCCAGGGGATATGTCAATGCAACTGTTCTGATATATGTGCAATGCATTAAAAGTTCAACAAGGTCGTGTTATTATTAAATCTGTAATACTTTTTTATCATAAGTTCTACATTAAATATGGATGTTATTTTGCAACATTTTACAGTAAATTGATTGGTTGATTAATAAATGCATTTTCCAAAAAGCCTACAGCTTTTTAATGACAAATACAAAACCTTAATGAAGTAGTTTGGTAGTTTTAACCACAGACTTGTTTTGACTTAATGGTTGATATTTATGTAGGCTAACGTTTAAAATGAATCGCAATGGGATGTGATTGGAGAATGACATCCATTACATTAGCTTTCTTTATCCTTTTACTTGTTAGCAAGTACCTACAAATGATCTCATGATTTATGATTACATATTTAGTGTACGTTGCCGCATTTCTCACTTTTAACATATTTTAGCAACTATCAAAACAGTTAACCTGGGAAGCGCTTCAGCACCATAGCACCAGTAACGTTTGACGCTTCAGACGCCATCAGTCACGTGGTGTTCCTAAGTGCAAGCTGATAGGATCTCAAAATGTATAAAACCTTTTTTCGCCGTCTATGATTTAAACAGTGCGCTTCACAGACATGAAATAAGCTTCATCAACATCATCTACTAATTCTCTACTTACAAGGGTTGGGTCAGAGCCCGTCTATTACAAGTAGGCCTACGGGGCCAAAAAGGTTTATCAATCTGGGTTTAATGGGATAAACTATATTGCGCATGCCCAGTACATCCTTCTTGGTACTTTGGGGTAATGGCTGTGCTAGGTCGGACGAGCGGATCGACCGCATCCTTTGAGTGTGAGGCTCTTCCATCGAGAGGACCATTTTGACTCAGGCGATGCCGAGTTAAAATGGTCGATATCCGACCCGAAAAGCATCCCGAAACAACTGTAAATATTGCAAACATCGTCCTTTAAATGTAAGTTCTGTTTTTTTCTTATTAGTCTGGCCTGGGGCTAACGTTAGCTCAGAATCCATCAGTCTGCTTGCTAAGCTAACTGGGAAAACAGTTTGTGCTAATCTTCAAAAGGTTTAAGCTAACGTGATCTGCTTTTGTCTGAATGTGTGTTGACTCTGAATTTTCCAAAGTGGTCGCGTAAAAACCAGGCTAATGCCCCGGGTATTTATATTTTTTCGCGTTGAAAAGAGCTTTGTTTTGGACAGTAACGTTAGCTAACTGACGGCGATGCTAACTGACTTCGTTAGCTTAAATTATTGGCACTGTGCCTGCTGCCTGCTCGATGCAGCTTATCATCTCTACACAGCACGTACAATGGTATAGCTATATTACCACCTTAACACTTTTTAACTTTATTGACTTCAACTTTCTATATTATACCTCCACGTATAAACAAGTGTAGTTAGCAAAGTGTTGCAGTTGTTTGCGGCGTAACGTTAGCTAGCTAATAGTTTTTTTTTCTTCCGTGGAGACGGAGGGGTTACTTGAGTTCATGGCGTAACGTTACAACAATTTATGCAGCACTTACTCATCCATAACGTCTGAAGTGCCGATGTTTAGGTAAAGCGAGATATTTAGTGAAATCCAACCACTCCATGCCCCGTAGCTGTTTCTGGATTAATTTAGGAAGGATAACAATACAGTGTTAGACGTTATATAAACTCGGATTCTGTTAAGTGATCTCTTCTCTGGCCAATGGTAGTCGTGGTGAAGTAAGAGTTATGTAAGTAATCAGGGGCCTCCCGTCCCGTGGATGCAGCAATATTAATGGATGGAAACTCTGCATTGGCAACTTTGGATTAGTCCCAGGCATCATACAGTGATTGGGAACTTGTCTCATAAGTGCCACAACAACAGCATGAGGTGGAATGATCACACTTTAATTCTGATGTGAAACAACGCGTGTTATACAGCACGTAGACTCGACCGGGCAATGTGATTGGTCAACTAGACTGTGAGAGACCGTGAGACATTGTGATGACGTTAATCAGGGGATTTTGTTTCTTTGCAGAGAGCTAAGATGTTGTGTTTTCAGTTTTATCGCTGATTGTCTTTATTTTGTTTACAAGTTTGAGAACTTATTGTTTACATCTTACTTTACACACTTCAGGCTTTAGCTCAGGGGAGAGACTGTGTGACACTAGGTGATAAACAAACAATAAAAGAAAATTCTTCTGCATTTTTGTTTAGCTTTTCCCTCCGTTGTTCTGAACTCGTACCGATCCATTATGTCTGAACCGATTTATAGGCCTGCACGATTAATCATTATAAAATCGCGATCTCAATTCACCCTGTTTACGATTTAATTTTTAAATAAATTTGATTGGAATGAGCCAAATGCATCACAAACGCTACTAGTTTTCTTCAGTGAGTTTTAAACAAAGACTGTACAAAATAGGTTGTAAAGCGCTGCAATGCTCTCCCTTCTCTTCATTGAAGCCTCTATGTTGACAGACTTGGGTTGATGCACAATGTGCTATAGGTGCCAAAAAAATCTGTTTGGTTAAAAGTAAATAAGTAAATGTCCTTAGTTTTTGTCTTTGTCATTATCTTTCATAGAGCAAATAACGTTATCTTTTTTACCGTGACATTTCCCGTTGATGTGTATAGTTTCTGACTGGGAACCCAAAATGTGTGTGAGAAACACAACAAACATAGTTTGTGCCCCTCGCCTGTCGTCATGGCGGTACCAAAAGTTAGAAGAAATCAGTCGAGTCCTGTTTGGTTATGACAGGCTTTATTATTATTATTATTGCGTATAATCCCACTAAGGTATGTTGGCCCAGAGTATTCATCATTTGCAGTGTTTCAGCTAGTAACTGCAGGGTAATTTAGTAGGTGAAAGGAAGTTAAATAGAATGTAATCTTTTGTATGAAAATAAGCAATACATTTATGTTTTTCTTGGAAGACAACTCTTAACACTATAAAAGAGGATTACACAGTTTGCAGGTTCTGCTGCATTGCAGATTGCAAAGCACACCTGCCTACTGGAGCCATTATGCTCAGACTTGCAGAATACACAGTTGGTGCGGTTCGAGGTCAGATCACGTTCTCACCACAATCGAACCACTCCAGTGTGCGTTCAAAGACCACCTCCTGCAGGAGGTCTCGGTTCGCTTGGTTGGTCCGCTTTTGTTGCTCACCCGAGTGCGGTTGCCACATTCACCCCTGCCCAAACGAACCGCACCAAGGGTGAAAACTAACTCAAGTGAGATTCAACCAATCTAAATGAGGCAGGTGGGAAAGCCCGCTAAATTTATCCCAGTCAGGACCCTGTTTGAGTTCAGTAGGTAAGGAATTCCACACATTGATCCCCCTTGCTTGTGCAGTGCTCATGTTTTGTGCAGTTGGTTAGTGTTTGAAAGCAAACAGAACTTAACAGACTATGTAATGAATTTATGATTTACGCCTTTGTGTGATGTACTATTTTGACCAACCTGTCGGATAAAGGGAAATGTTGGCTGTTTCTGGGTAGTTTATGTTCACTGACAGCCACAGTACAATTTTACCATTAACTTAAAAAGTATTTTTGGGTCATGGAATAGTTGCTGGTGTGTTTTACTTGCACTGCACTGTTGCTTTTGTTTTTTTTGAGTGTTTATCTCTCCTGTTTTCTTCTGCAGTTTCTCTACCTACCTCCATTTGCTGCTGGTTAGCTTTTATCTTTCTCCTCATTTCTTGATTTTTCATTCTTTGTAACTGCTTAATATTTTGTGCATGTCCCTCTTTCTCTGCAGTACGCCCCCTGTTAACATCCAGTCTTAGTGGTCAGTTCCGCCTGCCGATCGGAGGTAAAGCTGAGGCCATGGCTGTGAAGCACCGCGTAGAAGCGGTACTCAATGTGGGACTGCGTGTTCCCAGCATCATGCTGCTGGATGTCCTGTACCGCTGGGATGTCAGCTCCTTCTTCCAGAAGATACAGCGCTCCAGCCTCTCCAACAACCCCCTGTTCCAGTACAAATACCTGGCACTCTACCTGCACTACGTGGGTCAGTGTTGGTGACACACACACACACACACACACACACACACACACACACACACACACACACACACACAGGCTGTTTTGCTACAAATACGTTTCTCCGGTATTAACACTTTTTTTAAGAGGATTACTGTAAAACAAACTAGGGTTTTTTGTGGACTTGACTATTAGCTAAAGGGGCTCCTGTTCAGCTAGGTTTATCAGTGGGTCAAGAGCTAACAGTCACAGTGTTAACCTCTCTTGGTTGGATTTGCATGCTTTCTTGTCTTTTTTTGACCATTCAGCAAAGTCATCCCTCTGGACCCAACTCTCAGTTTTAGAATTGTCACACATGGTGGTAGGCATTAAGCCATGAGGCTCTGCTTTGCAGTTATTACAAGACTGTCGGAAAGGGATTGTTTGGCGTAATTGCAAGTGGAGTCTGACCAAAAGTACCTGATTCATCTGGTGGTAAAATTAAAAAAAAAGATAAATAACAGAAACCAGTTTTCCTCCTTCAGCTGTGCGGTTCTTGCCCCAGCCGTGGCAGTCTGTCAAGATCAGCGGTGCCAGTCAGAATTAGTTTTGAAACTAACAAACGGAAGCAAAAGATTTAGTTGGAGCAAGAAAAATAACAATAACTAAAAATAAATCTAATTCATGATTCACCACCACAGTTCGTCTTTGTGTGAAAGTGCATTCATCCACTAAAATTGACAATAGTCCATAACTGATTGACTTACTCGCTGACAGTGAAGTCAGACAAGCTGGCAGAAACAGGACCTCAGTGGTAAAGGTAGTGAAGTGATGTGCACAGTCTGGTGAAATGTGGCATTAAAAATTGGTTTCCTAGTGTTGTCTCTGGATAAATCTGGATGGTTATCAATTTTTGGATAAGCAATTGGCACTTAAATGTTGATTAGCAAATATGTTTACAAGTGCAGTGTTAGTCTTTCTCAGCGGCTGTCAATCATGTCATACAAGCAATGACACACCCTTTTAACAGGTGTAATTAATTTACAGGGGTGCAACAACGTTCTTTGGAGATTGACCCAGAACACACTAACCAGAAAGCCCCTTGAGTCAATCATAAAGACATACAATAAGGTCTCTGCATTACAGGAAGCCAGTCAGGTGCATTTTTGTAGTTTCAGTGACACGGTAGCAGTGAAAGACAGTAACAGCGATGTCAGGGTGAAGTGGACTCAGCAAAGTATAATGATCAGACTGTGGTTTAACCTAGCTTAAAAAAAACAGACAAGCACAGTGGTGATCTTTCTCTCTCTCTCTCTCTCTCTCTCTGTCTCTCTCTCTCTCTCTCTCTCTCTCTCTCGGCTGCAGTTTGTTAATGAGCCAATAGGCTTGGTATGTGCTGATGAGTGCTTTGGGTGGACAGGCAGAATAATAGGGGGAGAGAGGCAGTAAACCCAAAGTAGCTGTGGCTATGCACAGAGGAGTTGTTTGGGTGTCAGGGCTTTAGGAAGTAGACTGTTGTCAAATAAGCCTGTTGGCAGCAGAGTTTGGTTGTCAAAAATAGCTCCCGCAATTGCATAATAAACTTCTGTCACACACATGCTAAGGATATCACTTTTGTGTTGAAAACAGAATGGGCAGCAAACGGAAATCAACAGATGCTTATATAATGCATGTATTGCCACTTTTTATTTTATGCTCTTGTTGTTGATTGTCTCTTACTGTGTGTGTGTGTTGTGTATTGTGTGGTGTTGACTACAGGTTACATCCTGAGTTTGGTGCTCCTGACTCTGCCTCGTCAGCACCTGGTTAAACTCTACCTATATGTCCTAACGGCTCTGCTGCTGTTTGCTGGTCACCAAGTCTCAAGGTACACACAGACTTTTATCCACTAGTAGACATGATAAGATGCAGCTATCCCGAGTTCTGTTACTCTGGTGAATGCCTTCAGTCATAGAGATATTTTGTGTGATGGCACCTGGTGCCCATGTTATTTCCATATCTGATGTATTTTATAACAGTGAAAAATCATGAATATTATACTGGCAATTATATGGCTTGTCATTGTAAGATTTGCAAGGGCACCATAGCCTTGATTGATTGCATGGTATAATGTACTGTATCTTTTTCAAGGCGTTTACCCACAAATGTATTAATAGCTAGTGTGACTTTAACCTTGTGCTAGTTGAGATGGTGGCTCGAATTCCTTGTGTTAAGCTATAGGTCAGTGTTTAATAATAAGTCACCATAGAATTCCCTGTAAATTGAGCATTTTGACCTCTCTTTGTCAGGGATTATGTTCGCAGTGAACTGGAGTCTGGCTATGAAGGATCTGTCTACCTGGAACCTCTCTCCATGAACAGATTCACCACTGCACTCATAAGTATAAAATTACAAGTGAAATATTACAAATGAATGCATTGAGACACTTGCACAATAAAGATAAGACATGGATGCATCATGCACAAACCAAAACATAGGCAGGTGGATGTAGTGCTGCAGCTCCTTTCTGAACTTACAGGAAACCCTTTTTCCCCTCTCCTTTGTAGTTGCCCGTGCATCTGTCTAGTCTACAAAAGTATTGAAAAAGAAAGACATAGAGCTTCTGTCAATTGTAGTTCTGGAATATACGGAGCGACTAAATTTAAACACAAGGCTCTTCATGAGGAAGGCTCTTAACACATACCGGACTTAAAGCTCTATAAGATGTTTGTGCCTCATTCTTTCTATAGAGGAGGCGGTAAAAAAAGATAAGAATATTTTTCATACACCAAAGCATCTATTTAAGGTAGGGCTGTACAATCTATCAATGTTGTATTTATATTGCGATATGAGACTAGATATAGTCTTTTTCATCGATTTTTGATATATGGTAAGTGTTGTCTTTACCTGGTTTTACAGACTGCATTACATTAAAGTTATGTAATTTTCTGAACTTACCAGACTGTTATATTAATTACCTCATTGTGTAAATAACATTTTCTTAAAGCACCAATAGTCAACCATACAATATTGTCGTTAAAGCGACATCAGGGTATTTGGTCAAGAATATCGTGATATTTGATTTTCTATATCGCCCGGCCCTAATTTAAGGTTATATCACTTGGTCCCTGTTGGTTTAAATCTTAATGATCAGGTCACTCCTACCCTTAGTACTGTAAAAGCTAGTCTATGTTAAAATTCAGGATGTTACAAGTTGCTATTCTCTTGGGTCTATAGGACCTAGTTTCACCCTACTGGAGAGTAGATATGGAGTCGTCTGTGCTATAAATAGACCATACTGAGTGCTGAGTGAGGTTTCACTGCAAAGAGAAAGCATGAGAGAGCAAAAACCACATGGTTACACTGACACATGTAGTATTAGTATTATTATTATTATTATTATTATTATATACTTGTATTGTATGTTGTTTTATTGTCACTGACCACAAATGAAGTTCCCTCACAGTAAAAAATAGTTTTTTGAATTGATGCAGAAAGAGGAGGAGATTAAAGCTACTAAATGTGAAAGTGGTGTGTGTATGTAAATCTTCTTTTAGGTTGATCTTCTTTCATGTCCCCTCAGGTCAGCTGGTGGTCTGTACCCTATGTTCCTGTGTGATGCAGACCAAGAGGATTTGGCTTTTCTCTGCTCACCTCCTCCCTCTGGTGGCCAGACTGTGTCTTATCCCACTGGAGACCATTGTCTTCATCAATAAGTTCTCCATGATCTTCACAGGCCTGGAGGTCATATACTTCCTGGCTTCTAACTTGTTGGTACCATACAACCTGGCCAAGACTGCCTACAGGGAGCTGGCTCAGGTAATGAACTAGTTATGTGGTCTAATTTTGTCAGCTTTTTCAGGTTATTATTGCTTTTCAGCCATTGTCGTCCTGAGAGATTTGCTTACCTGTAATATGAATCTCTACTCTTCTCTGTCTCTGTCCCCCAGGTGGTGGAGGTGTATGGGCTGCTAGCTTTGGGAATGTCTCTATGGAACCAGCTGGTCCTTCCAGTTCTCTTTATGTGTTTCTGGCTCCTGCTGTTCGCATTGCAGATCTACTCCTACTTCAGCACCAGAGACCAGCCTACCTCAAGAGAGAGGCTCCTTTTCTTCTTTCTTACCAGGTAGGCCCCTGCCACTGATTACACTAGTGTTTTGGATGTCAACAGGTTATTGTGGACTTACTTGGAGTATAAAAAAGCTGTTTTTTTAAAATAATTTTCCCTGTCTCGTAACTGTTATTTACTCCTTCTCTCTCCTCCCTCTATGTCTTCAGTATAGCAGAATGTTGTAGTACACCGTACTCCCTGCTGGGTCTGGTTTTCACAGTCTCCTTCATTGCTCTGGGAGTTCTCACACTCTGCAAGTTCTATCTGCAAGGTTACAGAGCCTTTATGAATGACAACACCATGCACAGGTCAGTCAGTGCATAGATCTGTGTGTGGGTACATTGAGGGTGTCTGTTAGTAAGTGGCAGTACTTATAATCACTTTGCTTGTTTGTTTCCTATCTGTTGGTGCAGGGGGATGACAGAAGGCATCACCCTGCTGATCCTCGCTGTACAGACTGGCCTCATTGAACTCCAAGTCATCCATCGAGCCTTCCTCCTCTCCATCATCCTCTTCATTGTTGTTGCTTCCATCCTGCAGTCCATGCTGGAGATAGCTGACCCTATAGTCCTGGCCTTGGGAGCATCCAGAGACAAGTAAACTATGTTTACTGTACATTTAAAAAATATATTAATAAGAACCTAATTTTTATTTTTTTGTAATTTTATGTTAAAGGTCAAAAGTAGTTTATTTACTATTACCGCAAAAGACAGTCAATGCTTTGGGAAAACGAGGAAATACCCCGGCCTGACCAAGTTGTTACAGATGAAGCTGATTGTCTTCTCTTTTGCTCCATCATCTGTCTGTCCTTTTTTTTAGGAGTTTGTGGAAGCACTTCAGAGCGGTGTCTCTGTGTCTGTTCCTGCTGATTTTCCCAGCCTACATGGCCTATATGATCTGTCAGTTCTTCCACATGGACTTCTGGCTACTCATCATCATCTCCTCCTCCATCCTCACATCCCTGCAGGTAACACACAACTAGACACACTCGTGAGCGTACTCATGCTATTAAAAGTACTCGTACACCTCTGACCTCTTTTATGTATTTGTTTAAATACATGTGTAATGTTCAATGTTCTAGAAAATGAAAGCACAATAGTTTTGATTACACTCAATTTGTCTCAATTGCACCACAAGATCCTTAAGCATCTGTACAGGTGATTCATTATTGAATTGTATAACATGAAAATGCTGAGACTCTCTCCTCCGTCACCCCCAGGTACTCGGAACTCTGCTGATCTACATTCTCTTCATGGTGGAGGAGTTTCGAAAGGCTCCAGTAGAAAACATGGATGAAGTTATCTACTGTGTCAACGGGACGTACAGACTGCTGGAGTTCCTGGTGAGTGTCACACATGCACACACGGTATACAGAAACAAGAGAGAGCAGTGTTGACATACAGTATTGCTTCTGTGGCATCAACATATCGCTACCTCACTGTTTCTGATTTCCTCCCCTGCTAGGTTGCAGTATGTGTGGTGTGCTATGGCGTGTCAGAGACAGTATTTGGGGAGTGGAGTGTGATGGGAAGCACCATCATCCTGGTCCACTCGTATTATAATGTCTGGCTCAGAGCCCAGCTAGGTTGGCAGAGCTTCCTGCTCAGGAGAGATGCTGTAAACAAGATCAAAAGCCTCCCCACAGCCAGCAACACACAGCTGGAACAGTACAATGACATCTGCGCTATCTGCTACCAGGTATGATCTGCTTATGTCTATCTAAAGAGAGTACACGGCCAAGAATTAATGTTATGCTTCAAGTTTAAAGCTTTGCTAATGGGAAATGTATTTTGATACATGCTAACAAAGAGCAAAACCACCTTTTTGTGTTTTGTGCTTTTTCCATTTAGGACATGAACAGTGCTGTGATCACTCCATGCAGTCATTTCTTCCACGCTGGCTGTCTGAAGAAATGGCTTTATGTCCAGGAAACATGCCCCCTCTGTCACTCGCAACTCAAGAGCCAATCACCAACCACTACTGTCCCCAACCAAGATGTCCCCAACCAAGATGTCCCCAACCAAGATGTCCCTGCAGCCAATCAGAACACTGCAGTGCAGGAAGAAGCCGCAGCCAATAAGAAGCAGAAAGATGACACTCTTCCAGATGATAGGAAAGAGGGGGGGCCAGGAGGGCAGCAGGGAGATAATGGACCTGCCATATCAGCTGGAGCAACCTCCTCCTCCTCCTCCTCCTCTGGTGTGCCCTCTACGCCCCAGCATCTGGCCAGGACTTCATCGTTGTCATCTTCTCCTTCGCCACTTGTGACTGAATCTCAGAACCAGTCGCTTACAGATCCCCCTTCTTCGTCTTCCTCAGACACATTGGACATGGCCCCCTCTCTCTCATCTCTCTCCCACTCTTCCTCCTCACAGCCACCGGCCCAGGCAGAGATAACCTCTGTTGAACCTGAGCCCTCCCCTCAGATAAACCCAGGCTTCCTACTTGACAGCCGGGAGTCAACTAGTGGTCCATCATCCCAGCTTGACCGGCCCACTTACCCTTCTGAGGAACAGTCGCCTCCTCCTTGCAGCCTCTGAGCCCCATCGTAACACACACGACATACGTGCATGCACATGTAAACACACAATCTAAATAATCTAAAATCTGGCTATATTCTACTTGTCAAGCAGTTGGCTGTCGCATCATGTTAGAAATTCAACTCCAAACCTCTCCATATCCATTTTTAAAGAAGAAAACAAAAATCAAATCCAACTTCACAAAATATTGCCATTTTTCAGGCAATTTTCTTGGAACAGTTTATCTAAATGTGTTTCCATGCTGAGTTTAACTTCCATGCCAGCAATGATTTTTTTCCCATTCGACACAAAAAAGGGAAAAGCAGTAATCTCATCCCAAAAAATAATTAGTAGTTTTACGTGATATCCACGAAATGTGAAATCCTGAAGGAAACTGAAGTACCGCATCACTTCTAGCTTTTGACATGGATGTCTATGATGACATTTCTAAAATCCTGCTCCTGTCCTCATTTCATGTGATGGTTGCTCCCATCATGCCTTTGTTTGTGCAGCTTCACTCTCATTGTCGTACATTTCATAGTATTTGGGTTTTCACCCTAGTCCCGTATGTGCCATGATCTAATGAGTCAAAGGTTTAGAGAGCCTTGATAGTGTAGCGATAACTGGTGGTTGCATAGTCATAGCATTTCATATGGTTCACAACATTTCAAGTCTACAGATTTCTCCAATGGTTTTGATAAAGATGTTTGGTTTTCACTGTTGAATGACAGTAGTTATGTGTATTAGTGAGTACACAAAGCATTAACAGAGACTGATTGTTGTTTCTTGAGGCCATCACGTGACCTGAAGCCTGGTGCTAAGCAAGGGATACATGGTGTGGTCTATTGAAGTGTTAGTGTGAACAAATCAAAGGGTTCACATGGAAAAACTAAATCATTTCAATTGTCAAGCTTTCTCTAGTGTACTGTGTTGACTCAATCTTGTTTGGCTGGTCCCAGCAAAAACAGTCCTACTCCTCATCGCCAAACTTTTCTATTACTGTTAAAGAGATGTTATTTTTAAGATAATTTTTACATTACTGCTTTAATGGACAGCCCGCAGAGCAGACTGGCTAACAACAAGGGAGAGAAAGACAGAGGGAGATGGCGTGTCACAGAGGCCACAGTTGGTATTGGAACTTTCAGCATTGTGAGATTGTGGAGTTTAAATGATCCTGCAGAGAAGGCAAGGAGCCCAAACTCTGTTGTTGTTGTTGGTTTTACTTCATTCATGGTACTCTCATCCGCACTCATTTTCCTGAGCTCAGCTGATTTACAAACCCATTCAACCGATCACATTTAACCAGTCCCATCCCAAGTTTGCCATTGAGCCAGCGATTGTTGAGACTCTTTCATGGCAGGAGCCAATCACCTTGCTCCCCCAGCTCCTTTTATAAACCAATCACAACAAGCACTCTGTGTTTTCTAAGACCATCATTATCCTGCTGCTCAGTCACTTCACTCTGAAATGTTATTACCAGCAAATTGAGCCGTTTGATAGGAAAGACTTTTGTTTCACACATACTTATACATTTTTGCAAATGGGGACAAACATGTGTGTTGAAGAGTCAGTGCTTGTTGAAAGACTAAAACTGGAGAATGCTGAGTCTTGATGCACGCTTGTATTTGGAGCTTGCACGCTGCCACTGTTACCATGGCATTTATTTGTTTGTCTCCAATGTGCTCTAACCTTGCCAACAATTTCATTTCTGCCATTTAGTTTTTTTTGAGGGGGGGTTGCATTTGCATTTGCACTAATGTCATTTATACTAGCAATGCTCCAAAGCTGTTCTGTGGTTGTGAGCAACCAAATACCTTCTGATGTGTTTGTGTACGAGGAAACGGCCTAATCTGTTTGTTTGTAATGTATAGACATGTTGCTCTGTATGGCATCTATATTAAACCAGGCGAGTGTTGAGATATATAAATAAGATCAGGGCTTGGTTTCTCCAAAGCTTCCTAGCGGTTTGGTGTTTTTTGTTACTTTACATGCCTGCGGACAAAGACAAACTTTGGACTAAGAAGCTTTCGAGGGTAACCAAGCCTTCTGACCTACAAGACCAGCCAGTGTTGCTGATTCTCCTGTCTGTATGACGCGTCCTTAAGCTGATGTGATCACTCTGGTGCCCTCTACTGTTAGGAGTGGGATCAGCATGGCGCAGAAGGACAGGGAATGCACTAGTTAACCCTCAATTGTATTACTTACTACCACTATTACTAAAGGTCTTATTACTATGAATGACTTTATTGTTGACATTGGAAAGCGTTGGCCCCAGGGCTGAGAATGAATACTTAATGTAGGATCAAACCTGGCCAACGCTGTATAACTGTTTTTTTTTAAGAGATGAAATTGAGAGTTTGACGTATTTTGCACATGTTCCTCTGAAAGGTGAACATAAGGACTTTCTGTATTTTTGAAAAAACTCATTCTCATATTATTATCAGATCCATTTCTTAAGACTCTGATGTGAAACAAAGCTCTAAAAGTGGTTAGAAAGATTGAAACAGCCTCATACACTTTTCAGTTTTCACCGTTGAGCATTTGACTGCGTGTCCAGCAGAGAGTTCACCTGTTCAACAACATGCCACATGGGCCACAAGATAAGAACTGTCATTGGCAACTGTATGTGAATTTGCATTGTAGTATTAAGTGATAAATACCCGGCAGAGAAGCCTGTCAGCTGTTGATTCCTGATGTATTTGCTCAGTTTGTACTCCATGTTGGAGAAATTGCGACTGATGCGGTCACTCTTCAGGCTATGATCCGAGACATATGTTATCATAAAGTCCAAGACAGTTTAACATCAAACGTTTTAAGGCGTATTCATCCGATAACCATAGAAAGTGTATGGATGCTATGGCAAACCGAAGCTTTTAAATCTTTACATGCAGCATTTGAATGCATCTCTTAAGATTTAAGCGTAAACTGCATGTTTTCTGTGAGCTATTGTACCAAACTCATACCTAACCGCTCACTGCTGCTCCACACATTGAGCAGCATTCATTTCACATAACAGTTCCTCCTGTCAGCTGTGAGCTTGGTGTGTTTCTAAAACATTATTGTGCCATCAGTCCATGTTACTTAAGGTAAATTATATTTTATAATTGCTCTTGATGGACTTGCTAGTTAAGGAGTGCTATATCAAAGCCAATGTGTCCTACATGTTCCAATATTTCTTAATACTGAAACATGTATATTAATTTAAAATTGCTTCCATTGAGTTTGATGGAGTAACCAGGAGGAATGTAAACAGGCTACAGCCCATTTGATAGTTGAAGTCAATCACCAATCTGAAATCCAGATGTTTCTTATTCTCAATTTATCCCAATACGTTGCAAAATCATTACTCTATAATACTGAAAATATAAGCAAATATTGCAATGGAATCTATAGCTGCCGCAAAGCACTCTGACCACGTTTCTCTTCTGAATGCTTTTTAATTAGCATTTTAGAAAAGAACAGCACTGCTGTCCAGTGCTATTGCCTCTAACAGATGTTTGTTGATCGTGTTCAGGGCTGCTCTGACCGTGACGCCAGACAATTTGGTTTACTTTTCTTCTTTTGTGTGATAGTTTTTTTTTTCCACACACACATTTCGCTTTCTTTGACTGAATGCCCGTTGTATTGTGTTAAAACCCTTCACAGTTGGTTTTGGACTTTATGTCTGGCATTGCCTTGGTTATTTTACAAAAATTGAATGTCAAAAATAAATGAACCATCCCACTCTGGATTGAGCCTTGATCTATTTATTTTTTTAAATATGAACATCACCATGCAAACTGCTTTGTTTTATTCATTTGGGACTTTATTTCAGGTTTGGTCTGGTGGTGTATGAGTGCGCGTGTAGTTGGACGGGTCAGACACATGATGGCGCTGTTGTGTCGTTTTTAGACCGAGTGAAAGGCGATCCGAGAGAGAGAGAGAGAGACGCACGCACTCCTTTTTCTGTAACAGTATGCAATTCACTGCACAACATAGAGTGTATATAGTCGTTCTATAGCGTGTTTCTCTTTAATCTTCCACGTTCATGTTATTCAAGGGTCTACTTTGGCGGTGTGTGCATGTTTCTGTATCATTAGGTTCTTATATGCTTTCTTAATATTTCTAATGGCTTCATCTCGCAACAAGTAGCCTAGTGTTGACAAACAGGTCTAGCTGCATGTAGATTAAAGGATATGTTCAATTCAGCTTAAAGTGACCTTTGTACTAATGGTATATGGACACTTCTTAACTGCTACGACATAAAAATCTTGTAGGATCTTAGATCCATGGGACTTAAATCTTTCAGGGTGTTCATAAATCGATATTATTCCTTCCTAACCGTTTACAGCTTGGATGTTTTGAGTAGACAAATTCTAAAAATTGAATGCTTTTATTTTTGCGAGAGAACTCATTGACACTTATGTCATGACACGTATTTTCATGTCATTAGATTTACATTTTTAGAATAACATTTTACACAGCATGTAACTGCCTGCACAGACATGCGCAGATAAATATCTTGTTTAATATTTTGGAATAAAGTGATTAAAAAAGAAAAGAAAAACGCTTTCAGCCTACTCTGATCGATCCAAACACCAGAGCCTCTTAACACTCCATTCACATACATTTTTCCCTCAGCTGTGAACCCGTTTGGATCCTATACGGGCTGATCCGCCATGCACTGTCTCTCTCCCTCTATAAGCAGGAAACTGGAGCAGAAAAGTCTCTTATTCTCCATAATCAAGGTCAAGAGCGTTTTTCAATAACCTTTGGGAATTAAACCCTGGAACGGCGCCAGCTCGCCCTGCCAATCTTTTTTTTTTTTGCAGCCAGCTGAATAATACAAAAGTTGTTTACCTTTAGCACCTCGACAGATCAATATGCTGTTGCTTTATTTTCATTTAAAAGAGTTCACGGAATTATCTATTAACATTTGTATTTTGTTTGGATTCCCACTCGGCGGCGTGATACATTGTTTCAAATAACAGATGGTGCTGGAGGAGAGAGACAAAGCAGGGAAATCTGGTAGCAATTATCCTCAATTATGTTCATTGTTATTTTGAGCTAATTATTGTTATTGTCACTTTTGTTTGGGAGTCTCGCGGCGCTAGCCTACAATAAGCGGGCCGCCTGAGGAAGACAATGGGGAGCAGCGATGTGTTGTGACGATGAAATGTGGCTTTTGTAATTGAGCCTAACCATTGGGTTTAAATAAAACTTAGATCTTCAGGCTGAGGTTACACATCAAATTAACAGATTGTCTGCAGCTACAATTATTCTAATATGAGCCCTTTTATAATTAAAGATTTTAAAAGCAGTAATCCCTAATTGTCACAATATTTAATAAATATAAACGTCACATGTGATAATTATTAATGCAATATTATAAATAAGCAAATATTTGGATGCTTTCAATCAAAGAGTAAAAAATTCACAAGTCTTTTTTTTTGCTTTTCATATTTCCATGGTAGCTACTCTGCGTGGAAGTGGCCTAGGTGTTTGGGATAAGGAAGTCGTGGTTGTCCTGCAGCTGAGGAGAAGTGTCCGTGCTGAAGTGCCACTGAGCAATTAGGCACTTATTCCAGCATCGCGCGCCAGTCTGCAGCCAAATCTGCTCTGCATGCATGCGGCAGAAAGAAACTTTCCCAGTCGATTGTCACTGTCTTACTACTCGCAAGAATTCATCTGTACATCTACAGAGAAGAGACAATATTTCTGCAAAGAATTGGACACTCGAGGACGGAGTGGGTCCCCGGACCGGGAAGGAGAGGACGGAGGAGAGGATCTCCGTGGCCGCTGCATGGAGCGGACCTGCACCACTCTCGCCTTTGTTTGGGGGCGTCTCCTCTCCTCTCCTCTCCTCTCCTCTCCTCTCCTCTCCATCCGTCCTGTCCCCTCCTCTCCTCCGGTCCCCTCCCCTCTTTCCCTTCCCATTCTACCTCCCTCTCTCTCCCCCCCCCCCCCCCCCCCTCAGGCGGGAGAAGCCCGTGTTTGGTTCTCAGAGAGAGTCATTTGGGAAGAGTCACAAAGCGTTTTCCTACGAGAGGGAGCGGAGTGGCGAGAGCTCGGGAGTCATTCTTAGGAAGCAGCGCTCCTCTGGACACCACCGAGCCCAACACGTCCCGGACCGCCGGCCCGCGGGAGAACAAGAGACAGCAAAGAGCGAAAAGAGGAAGAAAGAAGTGTCAGATGATGAGGATGATGACATCTAATCTGGGTGCCAGTTGATCTCTATTTTCTGTCTTGACAGCTTCAACTGCGGATCTCCAAAGCGCTCCGGGAGTGACATTGTAACACACCTTTTCCCACTGGGTCTGCCCGAGTCCTGCCGTCCTCGTGGCGATTTAAATCCTTGTTTGGACATTTTGGATCCTACCACTACGATATGATTTTTCCTTTCGTTTTGGCACATACTTTCTCACGAGGACTGAATTAGAGGAATAATCTGTCAACTGCTTGATTTCTAGAGAAGCGCACGCGGCAGCCGCAGCCAAGAGCGCACCCACGTTGCTCCTCTTGAGTCAGAGTAAAGGATCTACAGGAGAACAAGTGTACCTACAGTCCGCCGGGGAGAGACTGAGAAACAGAAGGACAGGCACCGAGCTACGGAGGTTTGTTCATGTTTGGGATCCAGGAGAGCATCCAGCGAAGCGGCAGCAGCCTGAAGGAGGAGCCGCTGGGAGGCATGAACGCTGTCCGGAGCTGGATGCAGGGGGGCGGCGTGCTGGACGCCAACACGGCCTCCCAAAGGTGAGCTCTGCCCGGGTGGAGGACACTTTATAGCACCCTGCTTCATTTAGGCTTCCGAAACCCGGAACAGACCTGAATTTTTTGTCAGGACCCTGCAGCCGCCCCTGCAGGACACGAGGCCGTGTGGTGGGGGGGAGCTGCTGTCCGGAAGGAAGACCTCTGGATCTGTTGCTACATACATTTTTTGAAAATGATGATTGAAACATAGATTCTTATGCAGGGTATCAAATTCCCCCAAATAACGAACAACCTGTTTAATTTAAAGACAACGTATGCTACTAAACAATTAATTGCAACATGTGTTTGTGCTACAGATTTTTAGCACATGCAACTTCCGCTTCTTCTGTCCATCTGAGGTTAAATGAGCATAAAGGCAAAGAGACATATGCATCATTCTAGTAATGTGGGTTTAAAATGAGCGGAGTGAAATATGTCCATCTAACCTTTTTTGTAAATATAGGCTCACTCATGGCTGTGTTCAAGTTGAACAGTATTCTCAATTCGACCCGCAGGGTCAGGGATGTGATGACCTGTCTCAGGTTATCACGACAAGAACACCTCCAACATAAACAAATTGGATTATAATTTCAGAAAAGTATAGATTTGGGATTTGTTTTTTTTCACTTGTATGTGGTGAACATAATAGCCTAGTGAACTCAAGAAAATATAAAAATGGATTTACTCGCTGCTCGCATCATATTTCTTTACCTTTTACAAGTCAAAGTTTGTAGCTTCTAACACCGACTCTTCCACGCCTGTGTGTCCGCAGTGGAGTGGGTCTGGCCCGGGCTCACTTTGAGAAGCAGCCGCCCTCCAACCTGCGGAAGTCCAACTTCTTCCACTTCGTCCTGGCTCTGTACGACCGGCAGGGTCAGCCAGTAGAGATCGAGAGGACCAACTTTGTTGACTTCATCGAGAAAGACAAGGTCGGTGCAGAAACTCATGGTGTTGATATTATTATTATTATTATTGTTATTATTATTGTTATATTATTAATATCATTTTTATTATTTTATTATTATTAATATTATTATTTCTTCACACAGGCCTACTGAAAGATAATTAACCATTGTGTCTGATATTATTGATGTCAATGTTAAATGTCCCGTTTAAAACATTTACAGTAACTCATCAATAAAATATCTGCGTCTATAATGTAGGCTATTAATAATAATAATAATATTACTGTTATTATATACACAATATATTCACATACTAAATCAAAAACGTCCTTCGATTTGTGCTTTTGAAAAAATAAAACGACTCTGGACGTTTACACTGTCGTAATTTACTGCTGTATTCAACCCAACCACTTGTTCAGTGTGAACAGCAGCGTTGCACCCGGTCTCCTCATCAATTACAACACCGTTTAAATGAGCTGGAATACAGTGGGAGAATTTAGTGATGGATTTGGATTTATTTGCCCTTTCAAGCATAACCAGTTTACAGAAGAATTAAAAAGCCACAATAACTCGATGATTGCACGTGGTGGAGAAATTACAGGGCTGCCCTGCTTTAATACGTCCGCTGTGAACATAAATCACACGTTTATTTCACGTAGCCTATGACCGGTGTGAAGAATTCAATAACTTGGATGTAACCACGCGTGCAGTTCTCAGAGAGGTGCTTTTTTTAATTTGTCCTAAAAATTATTTCAATAAACAGCTCAGTGTCTGTTGTTTTTATCTAAGGAGACCAGCGGAGAGAAGACCAATAACGGGATTCATTACCGGCTGCAGCTTCTTTACAGTAACGGTGGGTGAGGAACACACACACACACACACACACACACACACACACACACACACACACACACACATAATAACACAATACGAACAAATAAGCTTGATTGCTCGTTGTCTCCTGTAACATTAAACACAAAAAGCAGCTGTTTTATTTTTATTTTTTATTTTTTTTTAGATTTAATGTGGAACATGTTTAGCAGAAGGCCGACAATCTGTTAGAATTTGTTTATGTCACAAAAACGGCACGATAGTGTTTCACAATTGTGTTATTTGACAGATTTGCGGATAAATGTCACTATTTCAGAGTAGTCGTTTTGGGCGATTTATTCCAGCTTCGTGGCTTCATCGCTGTCACTGTCCCTAACTGGGGTTGTCCAGACTGAAGTGGGCTGTTTGGCAGCCGCAAGTTGTTGTGGTGGTAGCTGTAGATTGGTATTCAGGCCTATCAGCTCAGTCTACAGCTAGGAGGGAAACTAGTTAAACTGTCTCCACCCTCCTCTGAGATTAAGACATGTGGACATAATAGCTACAATTGGAACATTTTAAATATGTAATATTATTTGCATGTGGAAATGGACAAGTGAGTTGCACCTACAACCTATTTATCAGTGAAACTGACTGTAAGGTAGCCTATGTACATTTAACATCACTACCATTGATGTGTTCTGGGTGTTTGAAGAACAGAGGGTTGAGGGTATAAGGATAAAGGTGTCATGTGTTGTGTAAACTGCAAAGGTCTTTGAGGTAAATTTGTGATTTGGAGATGTCTAAATAAAATGGACTTGACTTAGGCTCAGTATTACAGTAAAAAATAAATGTTTAGAAACATGATTTTCACCATGCGATCTATACTAAACACACACACACACACAGACGCACACACACAGCCTCGCCATACTTTTTTGGCTTTTCAACCTCAGAAAATGGAGATTGCTGTGGGAGCATTTCATCCAATTAATGATCCCTCAACTTATTTTTTTAGTCCTAAATGATAAAAAAAAGCAAATTTTATTTTTGTGTACCAGAAAATTATTTTATTTTTTAAATCTTCTTGCAACCTCTAAAATGTGTGTGAGCTTCCTGTTGTTTAAGGAGTTTTTTTCTGCTTGATGAAATCTGTGTAAAGTTTATGATTTTCTCTTTTCTTCTACATCCCAACAGGCATCAGAACTGAGCAGGACTTTTATGTTCGACTTATAGACTCCATGACTAAACAGGTAAAAACACACACATGCACGCACATTCACACAGAGGTCTGCCACCTCTCCTGTTACCTCTCTGACAATGAGCTGCTCCACTGATCTGCCTGTACTCCGCCGCCCTCCTCTATCTGCATGTACTTGCACACACAAAGACGTATTTATGTGTGTGTGATTCTGTGGGTGAGTGTTTCCACAGTGTGTGGGTGGGGACACACACACCGCATGGCTCCAGGCATTTTTGCCTGTACTTCCCTTGCTGTGATTAGAGCGAGGAGGCAGCGAGCAAGTGTTGAGGAACCTAATTCTGCTGCTCACAGTAGGAAGTGGAAAGATATAACAGCACCTCTGGGATTTGGTCTGCCAAGTAGCAAGCATTTTTTGATCAGATCCAATTTTTCTGTTAATGTTTGTGTTTTTGTTTATATGTACCTTTATGAGAGAGAGAGAGAGAGAAAGAGAGAGCAGTGGGAAGAGTTAAAAGAGAGAGAGAGAGGCAGACTGAACAACAGAAACAAGACAGACAGACAGTTGTAGTGTTTGTTCTCAATGTTCTTCGGGTAAACAGTTAGAATGAAAACTGTTTTTTTTTGTGATTTTCCACTAGAAACAGAGAGTGATTATGTGTGTGTGTGGTATGAGAAGCCAAGAAGCCATGCTATGCTCTGAATACTTGCTAATGTGACTGCAGTCTCACATTGCTGCTGCCACGCTGCAACACATACTGTGTGTGTGTGTGTGTGTGTGTGTGTGTGTGTGTGTGTGTGTGTGTGTGTGTGTGTGTGTGTGTGTGTGTGTGTGTGTGTGTGTGTGTGTGTGGTTTGAGGGAGATAGTGGCCATGACATCACTGACCAGCTAAGCCAACCACACGGCTGTTTTGGTTTGACCACCTGTCAATGTTCCATTCCCATACCGCTCACACACACACACTACCAAATCTAGTCTGCAGTACAGAGTTTGCATTGGTGTCTCTCTGATATTATTTTACCGTTAAACACAAAAATACAAGGCCAGGGAAGTAGCTTCAGCTATTTTCAAGAATATCCCCAAAACATAAAGAGAGGCAGGAGTAAAGATGAGGATGAAACTGTTTAGATGACTCTCTACTGGGCTCATGGGTCATGCTGGATTTAAATACTAATAGCAGTGAGGATACTTTTTTCTTTTAGAAAGTGAACCCCAGAAACACATTTCCCATTTTCCTAACGACCAGTCAATGCAAGAAAGCTTCCGTGAGAGTTTGCATTGAGTCATAGAACTAGTGGAATATCAGCTTGCAGCAGACTCTTTGTTATTGATTTTTTATACAATTTAATTCAATAACATGCTAAATTCTTATTTCATCAAACTTCTCAATTACTGTATACACGTGGATGCATTTTACATGGTCAAAAAGTGCAAACTTCCAGCTTTTGGTTTCAATCAGTGTTGTTATTTTTTGTACTGTGTTGAGAATACTGTATTACTGGGTACTGCGCTGTTAGGCTCACATCACTGATTCTGTCTATTTCACAGTTTTGACTGTGATTATTCTGCCAGGAAAGTAAAGCATTGTCCACCGTTTGCTGGCACTTATTTCTGTTATTCAGCTATTTCTGTTTGTCTACCTGCTGTTAATGTGCTGCTAGGGCCAACATTGATTATCTTAAATGGAGGAGGAGAGCGCCTCCTAGTCTTCAGATGCAAAGCAAAGAATGCCGGTTGATCACGACTCTGTCCCAGAGAATAAATCGTCTGTCACGGCGGCCTCGTCGAATCACTAGCTCGCTAGTCGACCTGACACTAAAGCAGGAGGAAGTGTGTTGCCCTGCTTAACGGCTCCTTGTTTACACGTCGCGCATGTCACACTACTTCAAAGGTGGAGGAAAGAGCGGCGGAGATGCTGTATGAAAGGCCTGGTAAGGCAGAGAGAGGGAGGAGGCAGAGGAGGAAAAAGCAGATGAAAGACAAGAGCAGAGCGAGTGAGGTGACAGCGTGATGAAGACAAACGTGGGCTGGAATGGTAGAATAAGTAATGGTAGATGAAGAATGTGTTACATTGACACTAGGGCCTACCACAGAAGGTGGATTACACGTTATTTTTCAAACCATTCTGCGTTGTTTTTTTCTGATTGGAGATGCAGATATATTAGATAAAGAGCAGGATAGAACAGGTGAAATCAGAAACTTTATATCCCAGTTTTAGTAAATATTTCTGTGACTGGAATATTGTAATGAAAAAGTGACCTGTTTACTTAGTTCATCACGTATCTGTGTAGATAATTATACATAACATACCCCATGTTGTTAGTACCAGTGTTGTTGGTAGAAACCTAAATTAATAAGTTTTGATCTGCAAGACTTTGCACAAAATAGAGGTTTTTGCTTATTTCCAACATTAATGAGTTTTCTGCTATAATTGCTTGCCCCGGCTGTGTGAGTTTAGACAAATTACTTCACTCCTGTGGTTGAAGAATTCTTGCGATTGATGGCTGAAGGAAATATGGGTATTGGATGTGTCATCATATCAGAACTATGAATACCTTCTATATTGTGTCTTTTATTCCAATCTTCTTTTGCAAAGGAGGATAGATTTAAGAACGTTTTTAAAACAGAAGTAAGGTATATAAGGATTTATCGACCTCTTTTGTGATTTTGGAGGAAAGCTCAGTTACATCAGACCTAATTCTGTTCATAAAGATAAATGCATTCACCTAGCCCCGAGGTGTGAAGGTTTTTGTGTGTGTATGTGTGAGAGAGAGGGAAAGAGAACAAAAGAGCAAAAGTGCATAAAAGAGAGAAGACGAGAGAGGTTGATATGGCATTGATGCATGTTTGTCCAGGGTAGGAAACAAGTTCAGAGGAAGTGGCCTGGCCCACTCTTTTCCCATGGCGCCCATGGCTCATTTTCCAATGAACAGGTCTAATCATAGACAGAACTACAGCTTACAAAGTATTCTTCTTCTTTTTCTTCTGGTCAATTTTGGAGGGAAATGGATTAGAGAAACAGTTTGAAATTTCTCAGCTGTTGAACTAGCATCAGTGGTGAGTTAATAGGAGCTTCTATGCTTCAGCGGTCAGTTGAAATGTATGAGTACCAGATTATTTGCTCTCTGGATTGATGAGCCACAGCTTTTTTTTTTGTACAACTGGCTCTTTTAGAAGTGTTACAATAACTCTGTCTACCTGTAGTGGCACTTTCTGCTTTGAGATAAGATTATTTTTGGTTTACATTGCACAACTCATGCCTGCATTGAGTAGGCGTGCACATCCCCGGAGTCCTGAAAAAGCATCGATGCACAAATCTGGAGCCTGTCGATAGAGGATTAATGCCTTGATACTTTTCCTGCAGAGGTTTTTGCAACAGGAATATGTGCACATTCATGGAAAAATTGGATCGGACAGGGGCCCGGGGCCCTGACACAAATCGGGGCTCTAATTCCAGAAAACACAGAGGGTCCCGGAGACAACTAGATATTAGTATGAAATGCTTTAGGCTACAACAATATTGTAATGGGGCCCTCAGATGGCACAGACACTTTTGCCGCTCTTTTTATGTGCCAAAAAGCTCTAAGCTAGTTTCTGAGGACCATGTCGGGCTGCAGTATCTACAAATGAGTCTACATCTCGGCTCATGCTGGGAACACGGAACATGTGGAACATGCTCGCCCTGGGGTCCCTGGTGGGACAGTTCAAGCTCCCACATAGGCAATGTTAGTCTTTAAAAGCCCTCTTCTACATGTGCACACAACATCATCATCTGTCAATAGTTTGAGCCCAATTCTATTTTACAAATGTCAAACTTTTCCAGTGCAATGCAAAGCTATATTGAGTATTGCCATTTACTATATAGCATCAAAAATATGCAGCCTTCAGGTTTTCAGTGTGTTGAATTTGCAAAAAAAGAAAAGAAATTAAAAAAACAACTTTAATAAATTATTTGTGACCTTTGTAGACTAAGAGACAAATGTTAAAAGAAAAGAGGAATCACTGGGGAAACATTTATATTTTCAGTTATTCACATATAGAGCTGTAACGGTTTGTGTATTCATGCTGAACTGTCACGTTATGGGGGTCACGGTTGGGTGCATGCAGCCCACTGTTGTTTGTTGAATTGATACATGTACTGCAGAACCAAAGCTCACAAGAACAATTATTCCCTGTATCTTTCAACTGATGCCGTCAACAAGATGTAATGAAATTAACCCCAAAAGCGCATTGTCATGCAAGTCAATCACACAATGCTAAGAAATGATTTTCAGTTGTATTTCCTGTTATGGGTAAAGTGTTTATTTAGTGTTCGTACAGTGTAACACAGAAGTGTACCAAAATGTTCCTTATTTTTTTATGAAAATACTTTACCAAAGGTGTCAGTGGGCTAAATGTCCCCAGTAGGGGCTTCTTGTCCGTCTTTGACGCTTACACTATAGTCTGTTTAAAATAGATGAAAAGAAACATATTGTGCATTGTTGTTCTCTTTTCCTGCTGTACTGAGCTCGCACTGAACTGTGACTCCTAAACTGGGGTAGGCTATGAACCGAACCGTGACTTCTATGTACCGTTACACCCTAGCATCCAAATATCATCATCTCAAAGTTGTTGCATGTTGTTTAGAGTTGTTAAGCTTTCAGTCAGCTGAAGGACCTTCATTTAAAAGCTCAAACTAATGTTCAGCAGGTAGTCTGAACTTCCAGCTGAAGACTATCAGAGAGGACAGTGAAACTTCTTCACCACTCTCTGAGAAAAGTGAGCTTGTCACTCGGTGAGACTTGCTGGAGTTTGGAACGACAGATCAAACAGACTGGAATAGACCAAAGACAGACAAGCCGTGTGTATTGATTGATAGATATCTTACTGGTGTGTGACTTGAGCTTTTGCTTTATTCTGAGCTTCCTTACCTGTTTCAGGAAAAGTGTATAATGGAAGCAGGCAAAGCCTCAGCTGAAATCCTTTATAAAGAGCAGAAACTATGGCCACTGCTCTGTGAATATACAACTTTGTGCTTTTGAACATTAGACCTAAGCAGCATGTGTGCAGAGGAGATAGCGTTGTTGTTTTTTGTCAATTTTCTAAAACATGTGAGAACTGTGTCTGTGTGTGTGTGTGTGTGTGTGTGTGTGTGTGTGTATGGATCTTTGAGCTGAAGTGGGAATTAACTTGTTACACCCAACAAAACCATGACGGCAAAAAATAAATATACACCACAGATACAGCATAAAAAAAAAAATCAGATTCCTCCTAGTTTGATATTGTCGATTTTCCCAGAGCGCAGTGCTGCAAAATATAGTCATCTCCTCTCACCTACTTGGTAGATGTAGAGTGAAGCGGTCTGAAAAGATGCAAATACATTTTTATGCATCTATGCGCAGATGCATACAATGACCGGAATCTTTTGGAGGGTGTGATTATCATGAACATCCTGCTTCAGCCGGAATTTTAAAAAGAATTAAGTTAGGTATTGTATAATATGAAGTTGTTACTCACTTCTGAAGATTTTCTTGTAATTAAAGGCTTATGATATTGTATACGTTTCTTATTGTCAACAAAGCTGTATTAAAAACAAACAGATGTCCAAAAGCCAAAAACGATTTGATCCTACTAACAAGTATTGTTTGTTTAGCCAAAGCACAGAATGGCTTATTTCTCTATGCTAGAGCTATATGTTCCTTTTATTGTTATTTCCATTACATACAAAAAAAAACTTGTGCCTTAGAGCGTCAAATGCATGTGAGTCTGAAGTTAAAAAGTCCCAACAAAAAAGTACATCTCCATAGGGGGGTCCTGGTATGTAAGCCTGGTGTTACTGGTGATACTACAACAATGACAACAACGCAATATCTTTTCTTTCTATTTATAGTATTTACCATTCTAACACCTTTTAATACCAAAAGCATCAAGACAATTGGAATTATACAACTTTGGATATCAAACATAGTAATTTGCTCATGTCTGTTAGCTAACCCACTGTTTTCCTTTCGTCTCTGTCTCTCTCTACAGGCGATTATTTATGAAGGCCAAGACAAAAACCCAGAGATGTGTAGAGTGCTGCTGACACATGAGATCATGTGCAGGTGAGAATGGATGCATCGAATCTTGATCTTTTTCCAAATTTTCATCTTTTCCTAACTATCTTTAAACAATCATTCCAGCTTCTACTTTTCCTTCCATCGTCTCCCCTCCTCTTTTCTTCTGAAACATACTTTGTTTGTCTGCAAGACGGTCTCACCAATAAACTCTCTGTACTCAATACATTTCTTACTTTGTCACCCTCATTAACCCCCCCACACATATGCATCCACATGAAGCCATATCTGTGAGGAAGATGAGTTTTAGCTATCAGAGTTGTAGCTTTAATTATAATCTAAAGATGAATTTCTTAGGAAGTAGGTTGGGAGAAAAGAAATCTATTTATAGAGACATTTTACCAACCTATGGTATACAATAGAAAAAGTGTGTGTGTGTGTGTTTGTGTGTGTGTGTGTGTGTGTGTGTGTGTGTGTGTGTGTGTGTGTGTGTGTGTGTGTGCGCGTGCACATGTGTTTGACGCCTGGTTAATTAGGACACAGAGAAACTCATTAGTCAATCTGAACCCTCCTGTTGTTTCATGGCTAACAAATGGGCCTTTCTCCACAATCTGACTATAAAATATAGGCAGGGTCACACACACACACACACACACACACACACACACATACACACACATATGCATATACACAAAGAAGTATGCATATGCACGTTCCCTCATGCACACCAGAGTTATAAAAATTTAAATTTAGCACATGAATTAAGTTGTTCTTATTCCCTGACCTTGTCACTGAACAACTTTAACTGTAACAATATAAATTGGAGTTCATCTATATGCACAAGCAGGGATTTAAGCCGTGAAGGAACACTAATATTTTATTCTCTAGCTCCCTGAATAATCTACAGGCAGCTCAGCTGCACAGCTTTACGGAAAACCCTTTGAAATTCTGATATGATATACAAGGAATTTATAAATAAATACAGATTTTTATCGTAAATTATTGTTGTTCATCATGTGGGAAATGCATTGTTGACATGAATAACCTGTTCTGCATAAAACATGAAGTATATAAAACTTGTACAGTAAAGGCCTCCGATATTCATACATTTCCTCTGGGGGTGCAGCAGCAGCAGTGTAGAAAGTATGACTTCTGTAGCGAGTGTAAACACTCATTTGTCTGCTGCAGCCACTGAGGTCAAAGTTACGGCTGTTGCCTCGTGTTCTCACATGCTGATTCTGCAGCGGGGGCCTCACACACAACACACAACGCACAACACACACACAAAGAGCTCAGGGCGTCCATTAATCAGTGTGGCTCATTGTCATGGTGGTGCTATTAGCCATATGCTCCCAGCCAATCTGCCACCACACAGACCTGTGTTGCAAACCTGGTTGGAGCTCTGGCACGAACACATGAAGGGTTTTATTCCAGAATGGACGACAAAGGCTGCTGCGCTGTTTACATCATGTGTTAAGCACAAATGTGTTCTTAAATATCTGGTCTTGTATTTAACACACTGGTGTCTTCTTAGTAGCTTTAGGGATGAAAAGAATATCTCATTCCACACAACGTGAGAGTAGTTTTTGTCATTGAAGCAACACGATTTTTAGGAAATGTTCAGTTGAAGTTTTCCGTTCCACCATATGGGAAATATTCTACATATTTTCTGCATCATTTTTTTTTTACAGTTGATCTTATTATAGACATTTCAGCCTAACATATTTTGTTTCTTTGGAAGCTTTTCTTATAAAATATCAGTAAACTGTTACAAAAAATGACATCTTCAAATTGCTTGTTAAAGATATTTAATTTACACTGATACAAAACAGATTAATGCAACAAAACCTTTATTGGTTGTCTAGTTGATTCATTGACTAATTGTTTCAGTTAACTTACCACAACCAAAGCTTTTTTAATAATTTATTACTTACATTTTCACAAACTATAACATATTTTATAATATAATATCAGAGAAGATGGCATCTCAAATTCATGCTATTCAGACTCTATTGTTTAAAAGTGTGTGTGTGTGTGGGGGGGGGGGGAGGAGGGGACATGCAGGGGGAGAGAGCAGATGATTAGATCACCAGGATCCAGAGCAATAAGTGCTACATTACCCCTGTCCCGCCCCTCGTTTTCATCCCACTATCCCTCCATTTGTAACATCTTCCACTCTGCTCCCGTCTCCTCTTCCTCTACTGTCCTCTCTTAATCTCCCCTCTCCTCATCTACCACTCCCCTTCCCCCACCTTCCTCCTCCCCCCCCAGCCATACTTTCCTTTTCCTTCCAGCTCCCCCTCCTCAGGCTGGGCTTTCCTCTTTTCCCGTGCTCCCCATTCTCCCATTCCCCTATCTCTGGTTTTCCTCGTCTCTAACCTCTCACTGGTGCTGGGTCCGTGCGGTGACCCAGTTCATAGAGCAGCAGGAAGGTAATGACAGAGAGAGCAGAAAGAGGGGCAGAGCAGCAGATAGTGGAGACAATATGTAAGGTGTAGCGTAACACTCTCTTTCTTTCTACCTCTGCCATCTGTGACTGTGGGAAACCTGAGACAACTCCCCTTCCTCTTCTTCCAAACCAAACCTCTCCCCTCCCCTCCCCTCCCCTCCCCTCCCTCTCACCCTCTTTCCCACCCTCTTTCTCTAGCTTTCCCTCCCACACTCACCCTTTCACTCTTCATCACCGCTACCCCCCGGCTTTATCCTTCCCCTCCTGCTTACACCTTTATTCATAATTGATGCACGCATAAAGCTTTGACAGACTAGCAGTACATATGTGTGAATTTAGTATTGCATGCCAGTTTCTCTCTTTCTTTTTTTACTTGTTTTTGTGTGTGTGTGTGTGTGTGTGTGTGTGTGTTTGTGTGTGTGTGTGTGTGTATCCATCCCACCATCTCCTCCTCTTTGAGCCTCAGGCCTCTTCAATCCTCTCCACCCTCCACATCACTTGTGTGTCAGTACAAGTAGGATGGAGAGGAAGTTGTCATATAGTGTTTTAAAAGACATGCATGGTGGAGTTCTTTCCCAAAATGAAATTCAGCAATCCTCTTGATTTAAAATATATGTATATATCTTCTACCTTTGAGTCTTCAAAGGTTTAAAAATATAGGATGTGTTGTTACCTATCTAAAACAAGTACAAGTGGTTAGGAGATGAGAACCGATGAGGACATAGACTTTAAAATGATCGCTGTCTGTTGTTCACTGACAATATTATTTACTGGTCTGTTCTTTCCAAAACCGTTTCAAAGCGCAGTTGAAATAGTAGCGCAGTGGCAAAGATTTGGTTAGCTTTTGGCACACACGCTTCTTAGTTAGGTTTAAGGGACAATCATGGTTTGAGTCAGAACAAATACTTAGTTAAGGTTAAGGAACAGTTGTGGTCATGCTTTAAAGAGACCAATATAGACTGTTGTTAGGAAACTGGAAACAGCGGCGTCTGTGTTGAAGTCGGACGTTTTGTTGATTAATCCATCCACCCCGTACCACCTCCTTTTGCGATTTCGATGGCTCTATAATAACATCACCTTACCTAGCTCCAGACGGATAGAAGTGATAATTGTTGCTGCTGCTGGGCTTTGTCACTTGAATGTAAAACAATGTTCTGGGGTAAACGCTGAAACGGCCGGTTGTCTCATTTTTCTTTGGAGGACAGTCTGACTAAACAAGAAACTCCTTGATTGATGATGGTGGACTTAATCCACTTGTGTCTTTGGTGAAATATCCTTTTTAAAACTTCTGACACTGAACTACTAACAGTCATTCAACTCACTATGGGTGTCTTGGGCTATTTACTAAGATGTAGCAGATGTAGTTTTGAAGCATATCCCAGAATGGCTAAGCTCTCCAGAAAGGCTATTACCCAAAAAAACTATTTCTTTCAAATCCTGCTATACGCTCACTTTCATGTCACAGAAGTCTATTTTTACCCATGCTGTTATTGCAGACCTGCTAGACTTTCTGGAACACTGTTTTTAGACAGATTTGATCAATTTCTGTGAATTTAGTGTCTCAACATCAGTACAGACAAAGCACATGACATGCAGTAACACTCCTATTTAAACATCTAAATTTGAACTCCTGTATGAAGTACTGTATGTTCCCTGTGTCTGACTCTTTTCTCACTTTTTTTCTCATTGTCTTCTTCTTCTACTGCCTTCTTTCCTCGCAGTCGGTGCTGTGACAAGAAGAGCTGCGGAAACCGTAATGAGACACCCTCAGACCCTGTTATCATCGACAGGTACAGTCTCTCACTCTGTCTCTATCTCTGTATCTACTACACACACACACACACACACTTTCACACACACATACTGGATGATGGACTGTGTTGACCTGTTTGAATGGCGTGCATGTGAAGGGATGTTTGTGTGTTAAAATGATCTGCTGTCACTCCTTAAATAGACACTTCTTAGATAGAATCAATGGCTTCTGATAGAAGACATTTGAGACTGATGCTTTGCATTTGTGAGTCAAACAGCTGGATTGGTGCTGATCAGTGGTGCTGAATAACATTTACATGAGTATGTGCACTTCTGTTATTGACCTGCACAGAGGGGACATCAGCTGCTAAGTTACTACCTCATATCTGGCAGATTTAGGCACACGCACACACGCACACACTTGCGCAGATCTTCAGACTTGAGTGAACAAAGACAAGCGTGTGTTTCCTCTACGTAATGCAAAATACAGAGCTGTTTACTAGCAGAAGCTGTCTATCGTTTGCCGCTTTTTTCCAACTTGTCTGTCCGTCTTTTTCTTTCTTTCTGCCTGTCTGTCTGTCTGTCTGTCTGTCGAGGTGGAGGACTGAAGTTATCCCCCCCCCGTCTCTCCTGCAGCAGCACAGGAAAATGGGTCATGAGCAAAGAAAAAAGTGACAGAGAAAAACTGTGAAATGAGATCCAACCTCATTTTAATCTGATTTCTTCTTGGCAGTTGTTTTAACCCTCCATGAGCAGGTTTCTGTTTTAAAGAGTAATTTACAGGGACGGGTGAGAGAGTGCTGATTATCAGAGAACCCAGTGATCAATTTTGTATTTATTTTATAGAATTTACATACATTTTTTTATGAAAACACAGTAGGACCTGATGTAGGGTAAAAATATCCTGATTATGTAAAAAAAAACTTCTTTAATTGAACATAATCATGTCACTTAGGACCTAAAGCAGTGATTATTGGGTGTCATTGTACTCAATGTACTGGTAATTTTAAGGTATAAGAGAGTAAGAGAATTACTATCAATACTACCCTTATCTCACTTCAGTGATTGCACAGCTTCTCACAGACCCCATTTAATAAACTTAAACTACATTGTAATCAAGATATAAATATATTTTATCATTTCCTTTTTTGGTGGGGAGGCTGTACACATTTCTAACCCAAAGGCAATTATTAAGGACAGTTTTGACAGTTGAGACAGCCAAGCATTGTTGTTTCATCTGCAATCAAAGACCACAAAGGAAAGACATGTTTTAGGAAGCGTAACACTTTCTTCTCAGGTTAAGATATATACATGAATTGATGTTTCATGTTGTTCTTTTTTATGAAATTGAATGTTTCCAATGTTGGAACAAATATTACAGTAGTTCTAGCTGTCTTGTGTGTTTTTTATTGGCTGACAATGTGTATTTATATAATTTTAACTCACTCTTAACACAATTAATATCCTGGCCCCATGATAATCCTTTTATTTCTCATGTATGATGATAAACTCTCCTCTCCTCTCTCCTCCTCTCTGACTAATTCTGACTTTGTTTTAGCTTTAGCTCTCCTTTCTTTCTATTTATTTTTGTGTTTGGAGGAATCTTATGAAGTGGATAAACACTTGTGTCTCAAAGTGAACTTTGATGGAGCTATTTCAAAGAGCACAAGTCCCTGTTTGTGTGTGTGTGTGTGTGTGTGTGTGTCCTATGTAAGACACAAATTGCAAAAAGCTCCATGATTGACAGCTACACATGATTGTGTCATTTATATACATATATATATATATATATA
>NC_048419.1:16318746-16320898 GCF_013103735.1 Etheostoma cragini | reverse complement strand
TGTGTGTGTGTGTGTGTGTGTGTGTGTGTGTGTGTGTGTGTGTGTGTGTGTGTGTGTTTTATGGCCGGAGGAGCAGAGTGAATTGTGGGAGATGTCAGCGAACTTGGTCAGGATGGAATGTCAAGGTTACCGTGGATACCGTGGGATACTTCCTGTAGCCCCCCAACCACTTTGCAGTGGTTCACAGCCACTCAGTTTAACATCTGGAAGTCTGCTGTCTGACCCAAACATGTGGAGAGAAAGAGAGAGAGAGAGAGAGAGAGAGAGAGAGAGAGAGAGCATATCAGCAAAAGTGTGTCACTGCTTGTAAACAGGCAAAGTCTAACTAAAGTCATATTAGTCATCCCTTTTTGCAGTCAAAAAATAATGTTGTATTTTTTTTTATAATAGTTTTTTTATTATTAAATGGAAATCAAAGATCTTTGCAGAAATATCAAAAATGCTCCTATTCCTCCCAGTGGCTGGAGGTGGGTGACGGTGTATTGGTGTCTTAGTTTGATTGAAAGCAGCTGTGAGGCTGAGCACCTGCAAGCCTCTTTACGAGCCTTGGGCAGGCAGTGTTTTGTCAGCAGTGGTATTGAAGGGAAATAACCACATCTTATATCTGAATGGACTGAAGTTCCATTCACAGGTATGTTCATGTTATTAAATGAGCTGCAGCTGTGTAACTAATAGACTATCTAACGGGCAAACTGATGTTAGGGGTGGCAGTAGCTCAGTCTGTGAGGTCTTGGCTAGGGAACCGGAGGGTTGCCTATTGAAGCCCCCGTACCAAGTACGCAGTGTGGACTGTTAGATGGAGAGGCCAGTTCACCCTCCCTTGAGCAAGACACCAAATTAGTAAAGCATATTGTTTGGTCACTTTTTCAAGGGGCAAGACAAGTTTTACTAGACTTACATTTCCTTGTCTTTTTAATAATCTGTAATGTGGATAGATTTCCACACAACCAAATGAATAAAAAGTGGGTGCCGAATGGAAAGCTGCAGAAGAGGTGGTACCAGTGTCTGCATTAAAAGTAGTTAGCAGTCAGCAACAGAGCTGAGAGCATCGGATCATTGAACAGAAACAAGTTGCTGTGCACTGCATGGCTCTGCCTTCTGTTTCTGGTTTGACTGTAAGTGTTCACTTGGGTGAGATGCCTGTGTTCTTGTCGCCATGCTAATCATTCCCATTGGCTGATGGCACAGAGGAGAATCATTTGAGGAAACAATTGATGTAGAGTAAACGGTGAGAAGGACCCCAGTGTTAGGTGAATTGAACCAATGAAACCATTTCAGATTTTTCTTAAAAAGAATGCGGCCTTTCCCATTACCATGTGTTCTACGATATCCTGCTTCAACAGGAAATGCATAAGATAAAAGAAAAAAAAGAAAAAAAGTCAAAATACAAGTTTTAATATGACATCATTTAAAAATCTTTCAGTGTTTATCAGGATTTAACAAATTTGAATTCTACCGGCTTCTTTGTTTATTTGTAAGAACAAACAGGTGAAAGAAATGGGGGGGGGGGGGAGTGTGTACATGTGATTGATAGCTCAATGCATGTTGTCAGTCAGTGAGGATATCAGTCCTTTTGTATGCATTCATGGGTGTATGTGTGTGACTGACAGCTAGCTCATCGTATCCGTGTGTCTCCGTATGCGAGAGTGTGTGTGGCCCAGTTAATCCATGCTGTAGCACAGTGAGTTTCCCACTACCTCTCAGGGTTAATATAGGGTTAACAACATGCAATGATATCCTATCATACGCCTGCTTGACTTCTAAAGATCCACATTCACCTCTCCTCCTTGTGTGTGTGTGTGTGTGTGTGTGTGGGGGGGGGGGACTGCCATTCAGTTTCTCCTCCTAGTATCTCCCACTGTCTTTTCTCACTCAACATCTTCATCTCCTCCTTTTCTTTCTCCCACACTTCCACTTCCTTCCCTCTTCATCGCCGTCCCAACTCCTCTCTCTTGTCCTCTCTCTGCCGCCTCTCTCCTTCTCTCCATCTCTCTCTCTTTCTCTTTTTCCATTGTTGACTGTTTTTCTCTCTCTGTGGCCCTGAGGGGTTGCTTACCTCATTGCTCAGTTTGCTGCCTGTTTAGACTTCTACGATTGGCTTAATAGGCTCTGTGTGTGTGTGTGTGTGTGTGTGTGTGTGTGCGTGCGTGCG
>NC_048419.1:16315964-16318728 GCF_013103735.1 Etheostoma cragini | reverse complement strand
ACATAGTCTCAGGCAGTGTGTGCTCAGGGCTTAGATCAGTGTCAAGTCTTGAGGAAGGCGATTTGTGAGTGTGTGATATTGTGTGTGTTTGTGTGTGTGCGTGCTTGCATGTGTAGGGGGGTTAAGGGTACCAATATGTGCCCTTCTCTCTAAAGGGGCCCACAGAAGCCTGAGGGGTTTAAGGGGTTCCCTGTGTGTGTGTGTGTGTGTGTGTGTGTGTGTGTGTGTGTGTGTGTGTGCGTGTGCGTGTGCGTGTGCGTGTGTGTGTAATCTATAGGGTTAAGAGAGGTCATAGCTTGAGGAAGAGATGATAGAAAAGAGGGGAAGGAGGAAGGAATGGAATAACATTAAAATGATAGAAGGAGGTGAACATGATAAGAAAGCATAAGTAAAGGAAGAAAGGAGGAGCAAGAGGAGGGTGAGGAGAGAGGGAGGGAGTTGGCTTGTCTATGCAGAGAGAGGAGAGAAAGGAGGTGAGGAGGAGCAGAGTAGGGTTTGTTTCAGGGGATAAGAGCTTCAGTCTGGGGAGTCCTGCCAATCAAGGAGAGCTGGGTGGAGAAGGAGGGGGCGCTGTCAATCAGCTGGAAGTGGAGGGGGAGGAGGTGAAGAAAGGCGATGAAGGGAGCGAAGGGGCTCTTCTAAATGATCTCTTTATCTTTTCTTCCTTTTGTCTCTATCGCTCCCTCTCTCTCTCTATCTCTCTTTCTCCCTCTCTCTTGTCCTAGTTACCAAAATATCTCTGCCAACCTGGTATGTCACTGTCTGACACACACGCACACACTCATCTAAAATAGACAGTGAGATATTATGCATTCTCCTTTCTGGACCTGTCCTCATCTCTCTTTTACTTCTTTGGCCTCCTTTATTTTAGATCAATTCCATTCATTTCAATTCAATGTCGATTTTTTGGCATGAATGGTAAACAACAGTTGTTGCCAAAGCAAAACAATCAACAATAATGTATTATATAAAAGAGGATAACATTTGATAATTACATCAGATTTTCTAACATCTAATTACATCACATCATATTGTCTTTGGAAACAGATAAATAGATGACTAGCATGACTGTAGACTCCTCTTGTGTGGCAATAATTTGGTTGATTCAGCATTAGGGAAGCTGAGCCTCATCAACATCTATATGAAAGGATTTCCTTCCATCTTCTCTTTGACCCCAGCCCCTTTGTAAGTAATGTCCCTGGTTTAGAGGTACATGGTGCAATTCCAGTGAAATGTAATCCAATGAAGACATTCTTAAATTTGCAGGGTTTTAAAAATCTTAGTTCGTGAAGACGTCCCACCCTTCATGACCATACTTTATAGTGTGCATTCAACTCTTTCTCCCTGTCGTTTGTGTTGCATTATCACTTCCTGTGTTAAAGGTCAGCAGTTGCTTGGAGATGAGGACTATTGGGAATTATTTATACCATTGACTTAATGTCAGCGTTTACTTCATTTTCACTGTGTTTGTGCTTTGAGCAGTGTGTGTGTGGTTGTGTGTGGTTGTGTGTGTGTGTGTGTGTGTGTGTTTGTTTGTTTGTCTGTGTTTATGAGAGAGAGAGAGGGAGAGCGCAGTATGTTTAATTCATTTCTCTCATTTAGTCTCTCAGTCTGCACCTGTCCTAGCATTTAGAAGCTCGGCATTCACATTGCTTGCTGATTTAGTTTAACTGCCTGTTTTAATGGACACAAACACACACACACACACTTCATTTTTTGTTGACTAACTGTCTGAACCAACTGTACTTGACGCGTTCAGGTTCAGAGCTGGCGGATGTGTTTACAATATTCAGAGATAGATGTGACTACCAATATGATTATGGTTTTATTAGCCTCCCTAAAGGCATGTCTCAATGTCGGTCCACCACCACCACCACCACCACCACCATCAAAGTTGATTTATTCTTCCTGTCTATGTCGTTATTTGTTCTGCCTGCAAACTCCCTTATTGGTCCAGTTGTTCTTTCAACCAGGGAAAAGAGCCATCAGTAAGCATAACATCCATATTTGAATTGCTGAAAAAATGGGATATGTGGGCAGTGATTCAGAGGTCTGGAACCAGGTTATAGTCCAACACTCCAGGGATTTATTGACCCGACACAGTGCATCAGAAATCATTTCAAGCCAGTTACTTAGCCAAGTATTACAGTTTACTGGATATTGTATCATGGCGGGAAGTATCAAGCCAGAGTAGTCTGCAACGTGAAACAGGAGACAATATTTTACGCTAATCTATATCAGTCGTTTCTATTTAGTTAACCGACTAATTAACCTCCTGAATGACGTATTTACCAACTTGGCTGATTGATCAACAAACTTACTGACGCACTGACGGACTGACTCAGTGAGTGTTTGTGTGTTTGTGTGAGTGCGGTATGTGGATAACCTATGGGTACCTACACACAGAGATCTCTCTTACCATGCACCAATTACTGGACAGACATTAGTCTCTCTCATACACACACACACACACACACACACACACAGGCACGCACACACAGACACGCACACACAGACACACATGGTATTAAGAGGAAAAGTACAGAGCAGCTCATTCATGATAGGTGGTTGGTGGTAATGTGTGCGAATGTGTGTATGAATATATAATGCTCCGTCATTAAAAAGCAACCTGATTTAGTTGATCTGGAAACTCCCTGCAGACTACACAAACACACAAACACACAAACACACACACACACACGCGCACACACGCACACACACGCACACACACGCACTCGCACACACAAACACACACACACACACA
>NC_048419.1:16296580-16315864 GCF_013103735.1 Etheostoma cragini | reverse complement strand
CACACACACACACACACACACACACACACACACACACACACACACACACAAACACACACACACACACAAATGCATCACCTCTCCCAGACTGCGCTGCCTGATCTGCACACCGTCTGTGTCGCCAGAGTAACACATAGCACACGCCCAAACAACAACAAACACTGTGTTTTGCACCACCATGGACAAAGAAAATCCCCCCCACACACACAATTACACTTATACTGTATTATAAATACATGTCCATGTAAAATGGACTGTCCATCCTGAGACATGTTATTTCTGTTCTGTTGTGCAGCTAGAAAGTGAAAGGCTAAGCCACACACAAACACAAACACATGCACACATAGTGGCAGGCGAATGCAGTCCTACGGAACTGCGGAGGTGTAATCTATCAGACAGGAAGCTAGCGGGGTCAGAGGTCACCAAGCACTAATCGATTAGCCGTCAGTTAGTGCTGCGCTCGAGAGGAAAGCACAGCTGAGACCAGCTCTTCCACATTGTGTGTGTGTGTGTGTGTGTGTGTGTGTGTGTGTGTGTGTGTGTGTGTGTGTGTTTAGGTTTTTTAGTTGGTATGTGCCTATTAGGAATGCATATTTATTTATTTGTGACAGAACTGCGGGGGTGCATGTATTTTTTGGACCTTTTGATCACAGAAAACTGGATTTTTGGTCTGACTCTCCAAGGTTAAATGCTACTCTCTTCCTCCCATTCTCTCTCTCTCTCTCTTTCTCTCTCTCTCTTTCTCTCTCTCTCTGCCTCTCCCTCTCTCCTTCTCTGTCTCTTTCTCCAAGTGCAGAAAGAGCAATAGAAACACTTGAACTCAGGTCACGCTGCGTAGGTGTTAGCCAGCTTAAGTGTCAAACCCACCGCTATCATCTGGGTGTTTATTTAAAATGAAAGACAGTTTCTGTAAATCTGCATATTTTTCTCTGTGACCTGTGGCTTTGGCATGAATATTACAGGTCTTCTTGGAGTATTTATGTTGCATGCTTTTATAAGAAACTGCCCCGGAAGCCAAAGGTGATGGCAACTTGATGTTTTAGATGCTTCTGCTGTCAGACAGAAGAAGACGGACAGAAAAAGATTTGCAATCCAAAAGCAGCGTTTAACACCTTAGTAACACCTAGTTAACATGCACATAACGATTTGTGTCATAACTAGTACAAATAATGCTACAGAACGTAGTCAGGCAGTCATTATCTGAAAAAACATCAAATTATGTGTAAACCTAAGAAGAAGAAAACCTAACAACTGCATCTTTCTGTCATGTAGTTACTGTATCTTAAAGTGCTCATATTTTGCTTTTTGGCTTTTTCCCTTCCCTTTTATTGAGTTATATATCTTTTTTGTGCACGTTATAGGTTTACAAAGTGAAAAAGCTCAAACTCCACCCCAAAGACACTTATTGTCTCTGACAGAAAACACTGTTCACCAACTGCTCCAAACAGCTCTATTGTAGTCCAGGCTTTACTTCTGTGATAAACATGCGTCACTTTGTAACACACGTTATGATACTCACCTAGCAGCTAACACGCCCTCATACTCTGCAACTGACTAGCTAGCAGTACATTCTGCGCATGTGCAACTCCCAACAAAGACAAGGTACACAAGTGAGATGCTTCACTCTGTAGCTAAAACAGAGAGCTCAACACATAGGGTGAAAAGAGGAGCTGCAGCAACAAAAACATGTTTTTTTCTAAAAATTAAACTGCATTAACCTATTCTGGTTCAACCTCTAAATATTATTATTAACCAGAATATTTGAATAATATGAGCACTTTAAGGAAAATATAAACAACAAAACAAAATCCACCTAGCTAGCAGCACCTTGGTAAGCTAACTAATCAACACGTAAAATCTAATTTCTTTTGTTCATACAAAAGTTAAAAAAATGTCAGTTCACCGTTTTACAAGGTTATTTTTTACTTTTTAAAAAACAATAGAAGCATGCCTTTCTGGAAAGAATTTCCTGGTTACTACGATCCCTAAACATCACTGTCTTGGATGAACCAATTATTTAAAATTACGATACAAAAATCTGCTGTGCATATTGTTATTGTACTATGTATTTTGAGCATCTGTGGCACAAATCTTCTGTGTAGGGATGAATAAAGTTCTATTTTATCTCATGTTATCCAAAAATGATACAGCAAATAATCAGAGGAGTTTACATGTTTGTAGTTTAGGAGCTTAAAGAGTGTTCATTATGCCGAAACACTGGAGTAAACACAATAAAAAGTCACCCTGGCTGGACATCTTTGACATGCATCTTCAAGCATTTGGATTACCTTGTTTAGACAAAAGCACAAACGTCTGCAGTCATCTATAGGTGTTTTTTGAAGAACTGATTGATTTCAACCTTCATGTGTCATTTACTATTTACTTTTTCCAGACATACAGTTATTGAGATTGGGATTTTATAAACCCTGGATTTTGCATTAATTATTTTCTAACTATGGACCATATTTTCCATTCAGATGTTTTTTTGTGAGTCTGTGTCTCCCATGTCTAATTATGAGTCCCTCACAGTCAGCGGGTCTCATGGGAGGCTGGTAGGTGTGAGTGAGAAAGAGACATCGGGGGATTAGTTTTTAGAAGGTTTAAAAGGTGACCACCTCATTATAAGACTACCTGTTATGATGATTTGCGGCATATAGACTAGAGTGAGTGTGTGTGTGTTTTATAATGATTCTCTGAGTCTCTTCCTTTGGGAGGAGCATTGTTTGCTGTCTTTCTCCAGGGACCCCAGCTTCTGACCTTTCACCTTCCTACCCCCAAACCTACCTACCTAAGGTTTCCAAGCTTTGAGTTTCCAGTGGCCTTTCCTCAACACACACACATACACACATAAAGAAATAATCCCTTTCATGTCAAGCAATTTTGGAACAATTGCAAAATCTTGCTGCAGCTGAAAGTTAGATTTATCCCCTTCACTGACTATATGTTCATTTTGTGTATACGTGTGTGTGGCGGCTGTTAAGGAGTAACAGATAGCTTGAGCGCGCTGCGTGGCGATGCTGTCATTACCGTTGTGCTTCTCCACTGATGTGTCACGACTGATGTCACACGCTCAATTGGCCCCGCCGACAAATGCCATCAATCAGAGTGTTTACTACACTTTTACTACAGTTATCACTCACTCGCTGTCTCCACCACCACCCCTGTGACGACTAGATGCCCTGTGCTGCTGCCGAAACCATGCGCTGGGATAACATCAGAGGCATACAAGCTCGCACGCACGCACGCACAAAGTTGTTGCTCTTTGTCTTGCCCATCAACACACGGAAACACTCATTTAGGCAGGAGTGTGTGTGTGTGTGTGGGTGTGGGTAAAAGAGTTAGAGGAGGAGAGGGAAGGTGGGATGGGCCCAAAACATATGTTAGATTCAGTCTTGCATTACTTTTAATTGTGTGATAACTTTATTTTGTTTGTGCTTGCTTATGAAAGTATTTTTGTGTGGGTATTCAAGAGTGTGTGTGTATTCCGGAGTGTGAATGAGCTTATATGTTTATTATGGGTGCACATCTCAGTGTGTAGTCAGGTGTAAAACTGCATCTAGCTTATGCTTCTTATTTCCACATGATTAACTCGCGCCTCTGAAACTGTTCCCGCCACCTCGTCCCGTGCCTACCCATAAGGCCGCGTGTCAGTGGGGAGCGCTTGATTTATGCCGGCTCAATATGTAACGAGAGGTTGTAAATTCTCCAGCCGAGGCTACATGCATCACCATTCTGCACTGTCGTAATTTAGGTGCCACACGCATATCTCTGATGCTAATGGGTTAAATTACTGGGTTAGTTCTGGAGATTTATACCCTGCTAACAAGAGTGACGCGAGGGGAGCGGGATGAGGGGGGGGAGGTGGGTGGATAACTAGAGGGGTAGGATGGGGGAGGCAGGTTGGAAAAGCAGGGGAGGGTTGAATAAAGAGTGGTGGGGGAGGAGAGCGAGGGGGCAGAGGTAGCGAGATAGCATGGAGAGGAAAGAAAACCACAGGAGAGGTACGGACAGAATCTTAAAAAACAACTTGATTCCTCCCATCTTTTAGTCATTTTGTTACCTTTATTTATCCAGGAAAAGTCTTCTTTAACTACAAGTTAATACGATCATGTGATAGCAGACAATGATTTTCTTACTGAAACATGCCAGAACGTCTTCCATAGGAAAGGCCCGTTGGATAACACATTCTTTGCTCAGCAACTTAAAAAAAGATTAAATAAAACGATAACCATGGAAATAAGAGTCAACTCATTCCCATCTGAAAACACATCAATGACATATTATTGCCTCACACAGTTGCTGTGGCGAACAGTTGCTGATTTCCACAATCAGTGTACATATTTATCTCGAGTCATGTTTCTGGCCACCTGATGAATGTAATCCCAATATTCACTCTCCTTTAGACTCCGTTTTGGGTTCCATCAACTCCTGAGAGAAGTACATGCTCCACCATGTTGGTGGTCAATAACCTTGTTTGTCTGCAGCTTTGAGTTTGGCAAGCCATAACACCTCTTGTCATTTAGGTTCAGAGGACTTTTTAAGAGCTTTCCATGCTAACCTCTCAGCTCCTCTTTTATTTATTCCCAAGCATTTGTACCCATTGAATCAGTCAATATGTGACAAACAACAAAGGCTGCATTTTCTGATAGTAAAATGTTGCCCGTTGTGAGAGTCAGCAGAAGAATGAAACTAGCGTCAGCTCGTAATGTTCAGGCAGTTTTTCTGTCTGCTGTAGGGTGGATGGCAATTATTGACGCAAATTAGCTCATGTACACACACACATACACTTGATCGAATTTATATATATATATTACCACAGTCGTTTAAGTCGTTCTATCTCTCTCTCTCTCTCTCCCCTCTCTCTCTACCATCTGTCTGCACTCAGTGCCAGCCGGTAATTAGTCCTTGTAAAGTGTAGTGAGGAGTCCCTGTGTTTGGATACTGCTGTCTAGTCAAACACTGGGGAAGGAGGGTGGGGGGTGTTAACAGCCCGTGTTTTATCTGTCAAGTTTGTTGCTGTTATGCAACACACTTCAGGGTTAAGGTTAAATCTCAGGAGAGTGTTGTGACTTTATTTACCAGTTAAATCAGTTTGTTTGCCTCTGCGAACGGGCAGCCACACATAAATAGTGAGAGAGAGGACTTTTGAAAATGGGTTTTATTTAATGCTAATTTTTGTCTTTGAACATTTTGTCCATGTTGAAACTGTTTGTTTATGCGCTGTTTGTATTCTACTAAAATAAGACAGTGAAAACATTACACGGTTTTAGGGCCACTTGATACATCAGGAAAACCCTGAAAGAACGCAGTTATTATTAATTATAAATATATTATACAATACATTCCAAATCTACGAGGTAAACAGTTAAAAAACCTTTTATATTTTCTCTCCACTTTGTTTTGTAATAGATGCTCAATAATTATATTGAAATTTCAGTAATTTCTATAATTTAAGTTATGTCAACATGTTTTCCTATGTGTTTTAATGCAACTTGAATATTACACAAAGTAAATTCCAAACAGTACAATGTCTAAATTACTCAAGCAATTGTTAATCAGGTCAACAGAAGTGTGTTAGTTTTGTTTCTTTTATTACTGCTACTTACATCAAACATGTCGGACATCATGGCCCAGAAACATCCCCTCCTGTGATTATCTCATGATCATTTAGTCTCGGAAGCTAGACATCATTTGTTTTGGCAGCCTTATCTCTACATATTTTTAATTAGTCTTTTAATTAGTCTCACAGGAAAACTCTCAAAACTTTCCATCTTGATCCTTTATTTCATCATCTTTGCAACATAATCTTTCGTCTGTTTTTTGATAGCTTGTGTTGCTAACCCTAAATGCGCCACCGTCGCAACAAAAATGTTTATACGTAAATTGTGATCATTGATAGGAATTATGCTATAAATGAATTAAAAAAAAACAAATGACAATTCTCAACTCACTTTAGTAAGAGTTCCTTTTTTCTATTTAGCTGTACCCCCTTATAGACGGGATTCTTAGTTGATTGTCACAGTGAAGCCGTGTGAAACTGCTGTGACATCATCTTCAACACTGACTCTTGCTGAATCCTTTCATCTGCAACGATGTCTGTGCTTTGTCAAATGTACAACAGTGTACAGCATAGTTTACTTACTACGTGACTTCTACTGAGGTGGTACCAAAAAAGTACCATGTACGATCCGCAACTTCTGCTAATGGAAAACAAATAAAGAGTTGAGTAGACCGATGCCGTATGCAGTCGAAATGCAACATTGTCTTAGTGTGTGATTCAAACTCAGAGGCCTTTCACTTGAAGAATAGCATTTATTAATAGGACTGTTGTTATTGTTTTATGGAGAGAGCGCGCGTGCACACACACACAGACAGACACACACAGACACACACACACACACACACACACACACACACACACACACACACAAAGAAAAAGCCCCTAAGCAGAGCTGAGCTGAGAACAAAGAGTTTGTATTTACTGTAGGCTCCGGTGACAATACATGACAAACTGAAATAGACTGGGTGGTGGTCTTCACTGTGTGTGTGTGTATGTCTGTATGTATGTATGTATGTGGGTGTGTGTGTGTGTGTGCATGTGTGTGTGTGTGTGTGTGTGTGTGTGTGTGTGTGTGTGTGTTTGTTCTTCCATGTATTTGTGCTCCACCTTGCGTGAGTTTGTGTGTGGTAACACCCGGGGCAGCTTGCCTCGCAAATGCGATTTCCATCCGAACAGGAAGTGGATTGCTGCCACTTCCTGTGCAGAACACAGCCAGTCCATGAATGCTGTTTTATCACACACACACACACACACACACACACACAAACATATCTGCAGAGATGGTGTTGTTTATGGACTTGTTCTTACAGAGTTGATTTATATATTACACTTGCACCTTTATGTCTGTGTATACTCTGTATGTGTGAATGCAACATGCCATTTCCGGACTTCCAAGATACTCAGACCATAGGAAGCAAGTTCAGACTGATGTTAATACCTTTCACTGTCTGGCTTTTTGCCTTTGTCTCCCTCTCTCCTCTCTGTTCTGTCTGCTCGCCATCCTTTCTTCTGTTTGTGCAAAGAAATCTAGGAACAACTACAATTATTCTGTCTTGCATTTAATTTATATTTTAAAAACAGTATTATATTTGATCTATTTGACATAAGAAGTTGTCGTTTGTGAGTTGTACAGTGTGAACTTGCAGGACCAGAATTATTGAAGATCTCATAAAACTAACGTTACGTTTACCTTAGATACAGACGGACAGTTAAAGAAGTGGGCATTCAGACACAGTACTGTAGGCATTACAGACAGACAGACAGACAGGCGGGCTGACAAGGTTTTTGAGTTAATGTTGTTTCTTTTTATAATTACTTCAGGAAGCATCAACAATCGTCTGTCTGTAAAGAGAGGCGGTATCAATCTCCGTATGACAATAGCAGGAAAGACACACACACACACACACACACACACACACACACACACACACACACACGCAGCTATGCATTCCACCACATTCCAACCCCTGTTTGTCTGAGTACAGTATAGTCTGGTGTTTACTTGTGTACCCACAGTGGGGAGGCTCACAATTCAGCAGAGGCAGATTCCTTGTAAATTTCACTGAAGTGCTTCAGATCCCAAACAGAAAAGGTGTTACGGTCTATGCCATCAAATGAAATTTTAATGATGCTCACACACAAACTCTGTCACTGCAGCAGCATTCAGTGATGGGACAGCCCTCCAAGTTTCTCTCCCCCTTTGGGCCAGAGCTCCTGCATTTAGTCAGTAAACTAAAAACGTGTTTTTTAGGAACTGTTTAACAGCAATTTCACGCTGTGTTTACGACTCCTCTCGTCCAGGAGGAGAAAGGCCGAGCCAGCAAGCAAGGAGCCCACAATTATGATCCAAGAGGCTTAACACAAAGCCTTGTCACCTTGATCGGGTTTCTCCTCCGTCCCTCTCACGCATTTCTTCCCTTCTGTACTCTCTACTCCCTGCTACTCCATCCCTTGCCTCCTACATTTCCTCGTCCTCATCCTATCCCTTTTTCATCTCCTTATCCCAACCAGTTCCACCTTCAGTCCTCCACTTCTCTCTTGCAACACTCATGTTGTTTCTTACATTACTCCTTCCTTCCTTCATTTGTCTCCCAGCTGTCCCACTCCTCCTTTCTCCCCGTCTGTTTCTCCCTCCCTCTTTATCCAGCCCTTGCCTCCTCATTTTTGCTCCTTCTCATACATATATATACTGTATATATATATATATATATATATATATATATAAAATATACAGCTGTGGGACAGCTGGGAGACAAATGAAGGAAGGAAGGAGTATAAGAAAATGTAAGAAACCACATGAAAAACCTGGTACATACACTACCGGTCAAAGGTTTGGGGTCATTTACAAATTTCCATACCACTCCATTATAGACGGAATACAAGCTGATCTGAGTGGGTGGCTGATCTATAATGCAATATCTACATTACCCAATTGGAAGGCGGATTCCGAAGCTTTTCTTTGGTCTATCCAGACATCTCAGAGCCCTCCTCCTCCTCCCTCCTCCTCCTCCCTCAATCTCTGTGTCTCACCCCCCCCCCCCCCCCCCCCCCATTAATTCAGCGAGGTTCTAAATATTTCTGTTAGTAGAAAAAGTGAATTTTCTCCGTGGCTCACTGGGCCTGCTGCTGCGCTCGCCAGCGCTTTCCACCCTCTCTGCACACCTCACCCCTAACCCCTCACCCCTGCACACATGGGAAGTGCTTTTTTTATGGACTAGCCAGAATTATAAATGTTCAGCTGTGTTTATGGCTTATTAGGCAGTTACAGGAAGGAGGGGAGCATGTGTTTTATTGGCTTAATTGGGTAAGAACAGCTTCCTTGCTGCATTAGCACTATTTTCCTCTCATCAACGGCCTTGGCTGGTGAGTCGGTGCTCTGTGCAGTCAAAGGTGCCCTCGCTGTGCCATTCTTTCTGCTGAGGACGAGGAAAGGGCTTCTGTGCATGTGTCTTTGGATGCAAGTGTGCACATGTGTTGCAGAAAAAGAAAGGTGTGAGTTGGAGCACAGATACATTGATGCTAAACAACTGAATAAAACATTTTCTGTCATGTGAATGTGAGGTAAATGTATGTATGGTTGTTTTCTTAAGGCTTATCCTTTAAGCGTGTGCAGTTCTCAGTGTGTGTGTGTGTGTGTGTGTGTGTTTGCAAGCAGGCATGCATTCTGGTACTTGACTGTGAAGCTGCTTTTTTCATTACTCAAAAGGAGAGACGATCTTGGATACTCCTTTAATTCTGACAACACAGAGCGTTCTTGTAATGTGTTTTATCTCTTTTCCATCCCTCCTCCCACCACTCCAACCCACCCAATCCCTTTAATTCGCCCCTCTCTCACCTCCCTCTCTCTCCAGCGCGTGTTGCGCGCTGTCGCTCCCCCAGCGTCTGAGGTGGAGACTAACAGCCGAGTTATTTATTGTGATGTTTTCGTGGCCGCATGGTTTAAATAACAGTTTGGTCTCTCTGCATTCCTCCCTCTCATCTCTCTGCCTTTATTCTCTCTTTTTTGCTGCTTGCTCCGTCGCTGTTTTTCTGGCTCTCTCCCTCTTTCCTTCACACACACCCCTCCTCCCATCTTGCTCTGGATAATGGTACATTGTTAACGGGTTGTCTATTGTTTGGGTTGTGTTCTTGGCTAAGTGGAGGGTGAATATTTTTTAGATGACAAACATGTAAGCTTGCTGCCAGCCATTCTGATCTGTTGGGCTGGAGCTAGTTATACACAGAGCTGTCTGAAGCCCGCTTACCCTCAATCAGTGGAGATTTACAGTGTACAAGGGTGTCACAGCAAAACGTGCGTGTGTGTGTGTGTGTGTGTGTGTGTGTGTGTGTGTGTGTGTGTGTGTGTGTGTGTGTGTGTGTACGCCTTTGTGTATTGCATTATTGTGACACTAATAGGCCTGTAAGTTTGAAATACAGACTTGGCTTCACTGATTGGCATTTAAAAGTTGTTGTGCCAAACTGACAGTGTTGTTTAGATCCTTGGTTTCTTGGCAGATGAATTAAACTCCCGTCATTTGTAAGTTTTGCAAAGATTCTGAGCTTTTTTCTATCTTTTAAGAGTTTTATTGTCAGCTCCATAATGTCTCATAAGGTGCCTTTGATCTGGTGCTATCCGTAAAGGCTGAATCTGTCATCTGTATAAATTAAAGGTACATTTTTTTCATACTTTAATTTAACATAAATAGAAAATATGCTTTGTGTTTAATTGTTAACTTAGTCATAGCTCCATTTCACCGATATAAACACTACTGATAGTCTTTATTAACGACACGAGACATCCTGAAGAACTTACCTTTTTATTTACATTAGGATCATGGATGGTAATTTTATGTCATCTTTTACATGGCACTAATGTAATACTGACCATCAATTATTAAGCTAGAGTAAATTAAAAGCACTGAGCAAACATTTCAGGCTTACTGTGTGGGAATTGCAAATTAAATCCAAATCATTTGGTTTAGGCTTGACAGTTTTTGTTATTAAACTGTTGATACAAGATGTTGTTATGTAATGTCATACATACAGTGCAGTCCAGAGCAAATACTATGTATTATTTCCTACGTCTTGGAATAACTGCCACACACTAAATGCTCTTACCCTTTACACATTATGCAAACACAGACATGAATATACATGTACAGTATATACTATGACCTACCTCAAACCGCACATTCTCTGTCTCTCTCTAGGCTTTTTAGACCTATATCTATCATACCTGAGTGATACACGTTTGAGTGCACACACACACACACACACACACACACACACACACACACACATGCACACACTCACACACACAGACAGCATTTATGGCAGCAGCTCCATCTTGGATGTGATGGAGGGTGTGAAGCTGCATTTTAATGGATGATTATGTTTTATGTTTTCTCTACAATGACCTGCACTAGCAGACTAATATTGTTTCCCTCCCATCCCTCACTCACACACACACACACACACACACACATGTACATTTTCACTACCTTGGCTATCCCCTTCTGTAATATCCGTCCACCCTATGCCCCTCACTTAATACCACACACACGCACACACACACACACACACACAAACACACACACCCACACACACACTCTGCCTCCTCCCCTCCCACCCCAAGCTGTGTTGGGGTGACATCGGGTGCTCTCCTCTCTGTTTGGGACAGAGAGAGGCGTGACTTAACATCCAGACTTTGTACTAAAGGACATTTTCCTCTCTATTACCTACTGATGAAAAGGTCAACCAGTATGAATAGAAAGGTTGGAACCACTCATAATGTAAAACGCAGTCTCCTCTCCTCTCCTCTCTACATGCCCTTTCAGCACTCTCGACACCTTACCTTCCTTAATCTGACACACGGAATAAACGTGGCAGAAAGACGAACTGAAAGACTGACAGGACTCTGTCAAAATCCCACACTGTCACTGTGTGAGAAGCGAGGAAGGAAGAGAGAGAGATACCACACCTCTATCAGTGCTGAGTGGCAGAGTGGGACAAAGAAGAAATAATTTTGAATTCTGAGGACCATTAGCATGACTATAGATGCATTAAAATGCTAGATAGGAGAACCAAAGAGAGGGAGGAGGGTGAGGAGAGTGCATGGAAGACGGAAAGTGGAGGGAGGAGCATGATACATGAGTGTATCATAGTAACTTGACTCCATCCTTGGATGCTTTCTCAGTCTATTTCATATTTATGGCAGTTAGAGCTCATATGGCAATGTGGATCATTTTAAAAGGAATCAAAATCATTATGATCGATTAAAAGTGGGCACAAGAGCATGGTGCAACTGTGGAGGACTGTTGGCCTTCACCCACACCTCAATCACCCACCTTCTTAAATGTGGAAGTGGAGGAGAAGGAATAAATACATAAATTACACAGAAACATGCTCTTTTGGAAATGCCAAATGATATCTCTAAATGCTAAATGCTAGACCAACTACCCTGCGCCATGAGCTAACAAAGTCAGAGGCAAGTTCGGTTGTCATTACATAATGGGATTATCTGATTCTCTTATATTTTTGTACTTGGTAGGACTTTGACTAAAGCTTAACCACCTTCTTCCTCTGCACATATCGTTTTTTTACTCTAATCTTTTGTTTGCTCAAACAAAAGAATTAATAACAGGCGAAGGAAAAAGTGAAGAGAAGAAATTATGGATTATTTAAACATTACTGTAGTGCTTAAAATAAAATAGCCACCCAGGCCACCTCTTGCTGGTTGTCTCTCTTTACATCTCTCTTTCACCACTAATTCAGTTAATGTTGTTTGAGAGGATGTATGACACCTCGGATACCTTCATTACATCGCCAATGAAGATTACACTGTAAAAAAATGAATACCACAGGTCACAATGGGCACACACATTTACACCACACCTATATGCTGTATTCACTTCCTTTTATTCATTATTACACTGAGTGATGCAAGTACAGTGAACTTCAGAGTAACTATAACCAAATACTGCTCTTAACTGTGTTTCTCTGTCACACAGGGAGTGGTGTATTTCATGATTAAGTATCAGCAGAGGGTCGCTTACAGAAACTTTGTCAACAAAAGAATTCAAGAAAATTAGACGTGGATCCCGTAGCAGTAACACTGTCTTTATAATTATTTCTGGGGAGTGCAATGCAAAAATGGAAATGACCGATCAGAAATCTATCACAAAAGATGCCATAGAATTGTTGCATACTGTACATAACAGCTGTAGCTATTTTGCCCCTTCTGATGGTTAAAACCAAACCAAAAAAAAACATATATATGAAAATACCAACTTTGAACTTTTTAAAGTTGCATTAATTGATTTTTGGCCATTAGAGGGCAGACTAATTCTAAGACAAGCTGAGAGGTACATACCCCCCAAAAAGTATCACTTCATAATTTAGATACAACTGATGAAAATATGACTTTTGAACAATATGACCTATTTACACAAATACAGAAGTGGCTACATTTGGTGTCTCTTTCCAGCCACCTGATGAGTCTATGATTTACAAAAATTAGTTTTCAGATGTATTTAAACAGACTAGCCCAGAGCCTCTTTCTAAAAGTATAAAAAGCAAAACAGTATTGTATCTAGGAGCATGATGAATGGAAACTGTAAAATATCACATCCTACATTTAAATCTGAACAATCAGCTTTCTCCATAAAGGACTATTGACTCTTGACCTAATTACCAACTGAAATTAAATTAATTCCACATATAAAAAGGCTAAAAGCAAACCAGAGCCGTGTAGAGCAAGCTGTGTTGGTGTATTGTGTGATGCGTGTCTTGTATTTCCTTATTTTTATTGTATTGTGGTTTTATTATACTGAAATAAGCATATTTAATTAAACTCTACAAATAAAAGCCCAACTGGGGACAAGAGTAGATAATAGGAAAAGCTTTAAAAATAAGTGTCATGCTGTATATTGGAACTTTTATATTGCATCATCCCTATGAAATAACATAAAATTAAATTCAAATGTACTTTCAATAGTCACTCTGCTTTTAGCTCTGGTTTGGTCTCAACCAACTCTACAATAAAATCTGATTTTTAACTGCTAGCTTCATAACTTTACTAGTTTCTAACTACTCTCTCTGTTCTTTGGTGCTGTGGAAAAGCTTTTTTATTTGACCTTTTAGTTGGAAACAGCTGCCTGCTGAGCTGAAACTGGTGTTGATGACTGACGGAACAGTAACTGTGCTGGATGTAAAACCAAACCAATGAGCTACAAGAGACTAAACAGCTTTGTATTATTACACAGTTGGTTGATAATTCTCTGTGGGTTCATTAGTAGAAATGAACATTCATAAACAGCTGGTCCAGTTCACCCACATCTGGCTCAAGATTGTGACTTGTAGTGAAAATCAGCATCTGTCCTTTAGCCTACCTTTGTTACATTTCTACTTTGTGTGAGTGTCCTAGTGTCATTTTGGACGGATTCCTTCTACCTACATCTGCTATTAGGCTTTTCCATTGTCTTTGTCTTAGCCATGAGTTTTAATCAAATAAAGTGTGTGTGTGTGTGTGTGTGTGTGTGTGTGTGTGTGTTTGTGTGTGTGTGTGTTTGTGTGTGTCTGTTTGTGTGTGTGTTCTCATGCAATATTAAATAGGCAGTATGTGTGGGTATAAAGAGTGGGGCCGGGATGCAGTGAATTATATATCACTATTGATTTACACACACATACACATAAAGATGTGGGGGCAGGGAGAAGGAAAATGTGTGTGTGTGTGTGTGTGAGCGTGCGTGCGTATGTGTGTGTGCCCACCCCTTGGATCATAAAAACGGGTCTTTTACTAACCCTAACCCTTTCTATACGTGATCTGAGTGCAGTTTTACCTCTTTAAACTTCCCTCTTTCTTACACTTCCATCACTCTTATCATCTTTCTTATCTTTTCTAATCTTCCTTCTTTCCATCTCTTTTATAATTTTTGTTTTTCTCTTTCTTCACTGAATCCATCTCGCTCTCTCTCTCTCTCTCTCTCTCTCTCTCTCTCTCTCTCTCTCTCTCCCTCTCCTTCTCTCCTTCCTCCCTCCCTCTGTATTGTTTTGAACCCTTACCCTTGGGGTCTTCACATTCACTCTTTTTCTGTGTGAATAAATAAGAATTCATCTCCACATTTAAAAAGCTTCAGGGTTTCGGGGGCATGTACGCACACGCACACGCACACGCACACGCACAAGCACAAGCACACACACTGCCCAGTCATGTTTGTAAAGCATTAGAGTTTGGGGTCACCAGGGGTCATGTCGCTCTCTCTGGCCACCATGCTCCATCCTGATTGGTTGTTGACACTGCGGGCCACTCAGTATGCCAGTTAGCTTAGCTGTGTTTTTACCCTCACCTTGCCTCCAGTGTGTGTGTGTTTGTGTATGCTGAATAATTGAACAGTTACTGCCTCTGTTTATGTATTTCCATGTGTATGTGTGCACACATGTGTGTCTGTAGAAAAGCTCAAAGACTCAAATGCCCTCTGTCCTCCTCATTCTATTTGTTGGCTTAGAGTTTCATCAGATTGAAGTGTACTTTATTCACACAAACACACAAACAAATATGTGCACAAATACACACTTTCTTTTCATCTTTCAGGGCCTCTTGCGTTCATATTTTATATCCTTATGATTCTCTATGAGTTGCTTCGTTGTGTTTTATTACAACATGAAAGAGCTGCTCCGTGAACATGTAAATGGCTTTGATCACATAATGAGCTTAACAAATAGGAAACAACAAGGAGATTAAACAGAAAAATAAAAAACAAACTGTATGCACACTGCCTGTGCAATCTTGGTTTGTCTGAGTGGGAGCTAATTAGTGGTTTACGCGCCGCCATTCTTTTACACTGGGAGACTTGATATAACAGAAAGTAGCACCGGCAATAATCAGGGAGTCAGACGCATCCAAACGCAAACTCACACATATCTGTCGTGATATTTGTCATCATGATAACATCCACCCATGACAGAGAACAAAGGGGAGAAACTGTTAATTGAACGAAGGCTCTAATTAAATTGGTCATGTGTTTTTAAATTATTAATTGTTTTTCTTTGTCTGATGCGTAGGGGGAGGGAGAAAGGAAGCACCCAAACAAATCCTTATAACAGCAAGTTTTTTTTTCACAGAAAACATTTTGACATGTCACATTAGGAAATGCACAAGTGAGTAATAAAAAGAATGAAGCCTTTATTTAGCTGTTTCAGTTTCAGGGTCCCAGTATCGTTCATGCTGGCTCACTATAACAGTTTACTGGGACACTTTAATAACACAGAGCCATTGGTACTGTTATAACAGTAGCACCTGTGCTTTTCCTTTATGACAATTCATAATGTGTGCTATAAAAAAGGAAGACTACTGACTATGTAAATCCTTTATTTGATCAAATGAAATAACTTTAATTAATTTTTTTGCCGTTGTCGATTTACCAAACAGGATCACCGAAACTTAAGGGCATTCAGTCTGATTGATACATCCAGCAATATAGAGTTATATGTTGTATGTGTGAGTTGTATGTGTATTACTGTTGCTTAGGTTCTGCAGTACATTAAATTCCTTGAAAACTCAGTGGTGGGACATTTGGGCAAAACTGACCTTTATTTAATACAACTATGTATTTATATTATTTTGTTGTATAAGATCTTCTGACACCCTTTTGTAGATGGTGTAAACAAATGACCCCAAGTGTAAAATAGTGACAGTCCTCTCAAAAGCAACGACAACATCAGTCACTTCAGCCCAAAACAAACATTTGTTCACGTTGAAGTGACAAAGCCCCCTAGTGGCCATATTAACTAGGACAGGATCAAAAGATTAGGTTTTTGGTAACGATATTGTATATCCTGGAAATCCAAACCTAAATCCGAAAGATTAAAGGTCTTGCATTGAGTAATGAAAGTCATCCATCTCAAGGGGCACCAAGCGTGCATTTAAAAATCTCACTGCACGCAATTGGATAACACTACGACCAATCACAACAACACACAGGGTGACATATCCAGAGCCCCATGCGCTTAGCTACCAGCAGAGATAACTGGTAGGTTAAACTGTTGTCATGTGATTGGTGCAGTTCGGCTACAAAGGGTATAGTTGATGAGCAGCATTACTCAAAGCCAGAGTATCTCGCTGAGCAAATTCAAATTGTGCTCTCGCGAGAACTCTGGATTTCCGGGGTAGGTATTCTAGAGAAACCGCTCCAACCTCCAGTCAATGTTGGTTTCTTTTAACTATGACCACAGTCCTTCCCTAACCTTAACCATGTGGTTTTTGTTGTAACCACGATGAGGAATGTTCCCTATCCTTAAAAGTGACTTATTATAACCCAAACCACAATAATTTTAAAAACCATAACTAAGTACTTCCTTTAGTCCAAACCATAACCCAACCATGTTGTGTTTGTGATTAAAGCTGACGAAACCTTAACCATAGTGTTGACACATCATAAAACAGATTTGTTTAAGCAGTGATTTGTAACAGTTTATGACGGACCAAACAAGCGATGTTAGTTTAGAAAGTGTTTTATGTGTTAAGGGCAGTTAAACAAATTACATACTATTTTTTGTTATTTCAATTGGAGGACTTGTTAACAAATGAAACACCACGGACATAATGCCTGGTATAGCTTCTGATTCACAGCGGTATTATTGCAATGTATGTCTCAAAATTAGTAGCAACACACCTTTTTTTCCTGCCACAAACAGGACGTTACTACACCTTTACTTTTCACTTCTTCAACCAACAGCAATTGTGGAAATGTTGGCTCTGATTGTGCAAGAACACCTCTTTCTACCTTTACTGTGCTGTAAAACATTGAGACTGATTTGTGACTAATCCAAATCTGAATATTGTGCAAGCTGGCAGTCATTAGATAATCAGAGTAGTGTTTAAAATTAGAATAAATATGACTTGTGGGTGATAATGAAGCACTTTTAATGGTAATGTTCTTGCAAAAACATGTATGTTGCTTTTAGATGTAAAGACAGAGTGAGGAGAGGCGAGATAAGTAGAGGAGTGCAGATTTGTTTCTATTTTCATCATTAACCAGTCCTCTGTACTCCTCCTGAGTAGAGCTCCTTGTTTAGGAGTTCTAGCTTGTTTTGTAGTCAGAGTGTCTCTTTTCTTCTTTTGTGTTTTTGTCGTGTGTCTTCCTTGTACTTCTTCTGTGTTCTTGATCTGCGAGGTGTTGTGAGTTGTTTTGTCTGGTTAATTACCTACACCCCAGTTTGGAGGTGAGTGCTTGACAGTTGTCTGTGTGTGCGTGTGCGTGTGCGTGTGCATGCGCCTGTGTCCGTGTGAGTGCGTGCGTGCGTGCGTGCGTGTGCGCACGTGCATGTTTGTATGGAGGGAAGGTGTGATTGTATTGCAAGACCTGACTTATGTGACAGCATGTAGACATGTCGTTCAGGTACTAGTCAACGTTGATGTCACTCTCTCACTCACACACACACACACACACAGACACACACACACACACACACACACACAGCGTGAGGAGTCTCCCATTGTACTCCGTCGCTTGCTGTCACTTTCTGTGGAGGTAGTAGTTCTTTGATCACAGCAGCACCACTGATTAAAAGGAATGATGTCTGTCGTGAAGGCAGCTGTATTCATAAGACTAAAGGAGGACAAGATAGCATCTTTCCCTCTCACACACATTTTCTTTATTTCTCTTCTTTTTCTCATTTTTAAACACTCATCTTATTGTCACGTTAATTTCTCTAGCGTGTGTGTGTGTGTGCGCGTGATACAGCCCTCTGATTCAGTTTTCAATATATTATGTGTGTGTGTGTGTGTATGTATGTGTGTTTGTGTGTGTGTGTGTGCCTGCATGCTAAGCGGTGTACCAGATCAGGTAGTTTTTAACAGGACAGCAGAACCTGTCTCCTTCCTTCCCTTCATCTCTCTTTAACAAGTTCATTTATTCATGAGTGTAAACAGACACACACACACACACACACACACACACACACACACCACACACAAACACACTTTGGTTGGGTGGCAGGACGATAGACTGTTGGCAGATGAAAGAGAGAGTTCCTGTGCTGTTGTTAAATAGTCTGTCAGCATGACAAATGTGCACACACACAACACACACTATCACATACATTTGCATCGAAAGTTAGTGGAGAAAAAATAAGCCATTTTGCTTTCAGATTTATAGATTTTAATTAAAATAAAATAATAATAAAAAATAAAAAGGCAGAAAGTAATAGACATTAATTATTCATAAACTGCATGTTAATTGGTTCTTGAATATTCAAAACAAGGCCATGAATATTCAGATGTATAAATAGAGGATTAGAGAGCACAAATGAAGAAAGAGCTGCTCTTCTAATGAGAGGAAAATAAGAAATGTAATAGGTGTTTGAGAGGATTGACTATGAGAGAAGAAGAGCACGGAGGAGGCGAGAGCAAACGAGAAGAAAAAGAGGGAAGATAAAATGAATAAGGAGGGGAGGAGGTGCTGTGGAGGAGAGAAAATGAGAGGAAGAAAAAGCAATGGTGAAGAGAGAAAGCAAAAGGAAACCAGCAGAGAGTCAGGGGGGTCTTTTGTGTTTTTACCATGATGGATGACAGTGTTGACTAAACGAGCTAAATTAGAAGCTTTTTCCTGCAACTCTGTTGAAATATTATTAACACGCAGCAACTTTAGTGAAACATATGATTCAGCTACACATAATGACCTTGGCTATTGATTTGGGAAAAGAAGTAGAGGCAGTGTTTTTCATACTAGGAGGGGGGGGGGGGG
>NC_048419.1:16281210-16296424 GCF_013103735.1 Etheostoma cragini | reverse complement strand
CACACACACACAAATTTAATAACTTTAATTAGCCAGGCATGTGTCCAGTCTTGTAATTAGCTAATAACAGCAACATGGATGTGGTTAATTAGTGGTAGGAGGTGCTTGTAAATTAGAAAGCCAATGATACCATTACTGGACCTACTGCTGAAATAAGAATGCTAAAATACATAAACGAAATTGTGTTTTTATAATTAGAAAGAAGGTGTGTCAGCAGTGTTGCATAATGTTTGAAGTTTGTATTGGACATGTATCATAAGTAATATTGTGTCCCTGCTCTCTTTCTACTCTCTCTTTTTTATGCTGCCTCCTGTTCATCCTGCTGCTGCTGTGATATCCACAAAGGTAAGAGAAGATTGTGGTTAATTCTACACTCTGGGTCTTTAAAGGAGCATTACATTATTTTAGCTTAATCTCTCATCACACATGAAAAGGCAGAGATTATCTGAAGAGTTTGTCATCTTTCTTCTCTTCCTCCTCTCTCCTACTCCTCATCCTCCACTTAATTGGTGCCCCATCAACCCGTTAATCAAATTACTTCTGAACCAAAATTGACAGTTTTCATTAATTATAAAGGATTATTCTAATTGCAATTCAAATTTATTCATTTACAACAGACGGCGCTCAGTAATATTTCAGTGAATTAGCATATTAAATGGAGTGGTTCGTACATTAGTTATGGTAATGAATGCATATTTCCTTATTTGGACCGGGTGAGCCATATGCGTGCCACGCGGGCAGTTTATGTGTGTGTTTGTGTGTGCGTGCGTGTACACAAGTGAGGACCCTGGACATCGTTTAATTTGTTTGACAAACGTAGCAGGAGTTAAATCTTCCAGCCTGCCCTGTACATCTCCCTCACCATCCTTTTTCCTCTCTCTGTTTCTTCCTGTGTCTATCCTTCCTTCTCACTGCTTACGTCTTCCAGTTAAGGTCACAAAAGTAACCCTTTAAGAGTACAGGGAGTCAAACCTCAAAAACTTTTCTTTTTTTCCATTTGCTTTCAGTATGGGATTTTTTATTTATTATAAATTGCAAAAATTCATTGAACGATGCCTTTTGCTGGGGATGACTGAATTTCTTTTAATTGTTTATAATTATCACATCCCTGTTTCAGTAGAGTCTTTGATGTATGACATCTCTGTCTAGAGAATCAGGGAGAATCTGTAAAAGAGGCCAATAATTTATAGCTGTTAGTGTTAGGTTATGGGCACCAGTATGTTGTGACTGAATAAGGCATCATCCCTTTAAATATGCAATATATTAAAATGGAGTCTACACACATAGTCCCCAAGTGTAATGCACACATGCATGCTAATGGATTCAACTACAGAGATATACACACTTAGATACACACATACATCCAACAAATCTTAAACAGTCTTTCTTTGTATATCATTTTCTTTTTTGCAGTATTTCTGCAATATGTGTAAATACAAGCGCACATGTACAGAACACTGTGTGTACACACTTACAACTCCTCATACGTCAATGACTCAAATAATTTGTCAATGCCTTTCAAAACAACCCAAATTACCTTTTGCCACTCCAAGTTGGTTTAGGCAACTGCTTGTGTGTGTGTGTGTGTGTGTGTGTGTGTGTGTGTGTGTGTGTGTGTGTGTGTGTGTGTGTGTGTGTGTGTGTGTGTGTGTGTGTGTTCGTGTGTTTATACATGTTTGGCCTAGAGCTAGCACTTCTTTAGGTGCTCACCATTCACTCATTCCCCTGTCCTTGCCTCCCCCACTCTTCTCTGTCGCTCCTTCTACCTCTTCTCTCCTTTTTTTCTTCACCCCCCAAATCAATCTCTCTCATCTATAATTCAACAGTTTGCCTTCAGCCTTTAAAATATACACCACAGTAACGTCCTCCTTCCCTCGAAGTCTGTCTAGCCCCTCATCGTTGCACTCATCTCCTCACAGTTCTCCCCCATTTCTCTCCCTGCGATGAAAGACCTCTGACAGTATTTATCTTGAAGGTAATCATGTAGTAAGTTATGTTATCATGGACCCACAGTGGTTAATATCTCATAGGGTCATTATGGGCCTTGGCGTCTGCTGGTTGGCAGCTTCAATGTTTTTAACAAACTCCACGTTTGGTAGATTTAATCTGAATTTTTACATCAAGTTTGACCAAGAGATCAATGATTTATTTAGTTGCGCAAACAGTTTTTTTTGGCAGTTGTGTTTTGTGTAATTTGAGTGATCACTTTTTCTCTTTGGAATCAACCTCCACAAAAAAGGGTCAAATAATCTTGCTTGTTTACAACCAGTCTGATCATCAATGCCTCGTCCTCGATAGTCCATAACTACAAAAATACGGCCCAGTTGTAATATGTTGTAATTATTATTTACAGTGAAATTGTTATCATTCTTTTCATTATTTGACTGTAAGAGCAAAACAAACCTATGCCTGGAGTTACTCTACAAAACAGCTTATTTCCTATTTTCTATCACTGTACATCAGTACATTGGAATGTAATACACAAACAAATGACTAATCATTGTAACTCACCCCAACATAACTATGTCTGTTAATTTATTGATGATCCTTCACCCTACGCAGCGGCTGATGTGGCCATAGATAATGACAGGGTGCCAATCTGAGCAACACTGTGACAAACTGATGACATTAGTGTCACTGTTACATGTAACAATAATGTAATGACACTTGTACAGGTCCACCAGCGCTGAACTTGTATATTGTGCAGGTTATTAATACTCACTTTATCTCAGCACTGCCAGACAGTACAAGCCCCCTCATAGACATCACACAGGCTGGCTCTCACCACAGTGGCCTGCTCTGTAATTTAAATATGCAGAGATGACAACAATGACAGCATTAATAGTAATGATAGCAATATGAAGCTAAGCCCTCATCATCATCATCATTAGCATATCTCCTGGGAGATGAGCCGTGATTGACAGCTAGCTGGGTGTTTTTTGGGCTGCAGCTCAGCTATCAATTACCTCTGTGCATATCAACCATCATTATGTAAAATAACTCTGCTTCGCTCGACTCTGCTCAATTCTCTTAAGTCTTGTTCCCTCGCATAACTCTCTTTCCCTCTCCAGTGCGTTTCCTCCCTCCCTTCTCCCTCCCTCCTCCGCTGCCTTTTTTCTTTCTTTTGCCATTTCGCTCCCGACCACTCGCTTCCCTTTACTCGCACTTTCTCCTATGTGTCCAGGTTTCTAATTCTCTTTGCTCGTCTTCACCGCTCTTCTCACACTCCTGTTACTTTCAGCATTGGCCATCCATGGCTCTGAGTATGTGAACATCTTCCCATTTCCTTTCTTTATTGCAAATGACAGTATGTTAGGTTATACAGTAAAAGTTCTGCTGGGTATTAAGCATAGAAAGAAAACAGATACAAAGGACTTAGCATGGTCAGTGCAGTCTGAAAACCGATCTTTTCTTTTTCCTTCATCTCAGGTTGTTACATAATATACATTGTGAGGTTTTGTTGTCCTTGGATCAGACCTCTGGCCGGGAGGTTGCTTGTTTGTAGAGCTAAAATGGTCGGTTGAGTGACATTATTGGCAAAACAAGTCCAACAAGGGGGGAATCTGTGTGTTTTCTCTTTCCTGACATTTAACGAACCAAATGATTAATTCACTAATCGAGAAAATAATCATCAGATAAATCAGTAATGAAAATAATCGTTAGTTGTAGCCCAATGTGTCTGTAAGACAATTAATTAAACCTTACATCATGGAGCAGTTATACAGATTACCAGCTTTCACTTTGGCTGTGGCAGCACAGTTTCCATGTCATGCAAGACTTAAACTCACATATTATTAAACCAAGTCTAAAGTGGATATCCAGATATCCTTCCAAGTAAAGTGAATTAATCTTCCCCTTTAGATTCCTCCTCATCTCCTTGCTTCTTTCTGTCAATGTAATCGCCCTGATCCTTTTAAAAACACCTTATCATCTTGATAACGTCAACGATGACGCTAGCTGAGATGGATTACATGGACTGTTAAAAGAAAGTGATATACACTATGATATTCTCATGTACATTTATGCATGTACATGTGAGTTACACACCTCTCGCATGTAACTCTTGTGATGTGATTGCACTAACCAAAACAAACCCGACTTCTACTTGTTGTAATCATTCAAATATATTTCAAGGGTGGTCTTTTGATCATAGGGACTGTCCCTGCACTGTGGTTCAAGCCTGGTATCAACAAGCATTAACTCTGCTGACGTGCTCCTAAACAAGACAAGACAGAAAAAAAACTGTATTCCACAGGAAGTAATACATTATCAAATTATTATTGTGATAACAGCCGAATAGAGGGCGTAATAGTATTTCATATCCTTGTTTTTGCTGCTTGCATGACTACTCAGATTTTAGGCAATGGGCCCAGCGATGCTATCTGTTGTCATCGCATTAAACAAAAACAAGCACTCAGTGTAAACAGGAAACAGGAAGTTGATCTCTGACAGATCAACAGGCAGAGAGGGAAACTCTAGAACTAGGTTAGCTATTTGAAATGACAAGTTATAATGAAAAGCCCGTTTAACTGAAATAGTATTCTACCATACTATCTTAGACAAAATTAAAGTGATGGTATTACCACTTAGCTCTAGAGTCATGATCAAATATATTTTGAATGTAAAGCTTCTTCTTTGTGCAACCAGTAGCTGATGAGATACTGGCAGTAACAATATATACACATGCAATATCTCTTGAATCTTGATTAGCAAGTTGTTTCACACACATGCACATAGTGTAAAGATAGTAAAAATCATCACTTCTGTCAGAAAAGCTCTGCCAACAAACTTGGCAGGCAGGTGAAATAAGACATCTAAAGGAAGCAGGCAGACAGAGAAGAGACAGAGGAGGCAGGAGCAGCAAAAGCACTGATCTGTTGTTCAGTTTGTCTGCACTAACTGACTGCAATTTCTCCACCTGTCAGCAACAGCTCACCAGACTCCTGCTTGCGTACGTGTGTGTGTGTGTATGTGTGTGTGTGTGTGTGTGTGTGTGTGTGTGTGTGTGTGTGTGTGTGTGTGTGTGTGTGTGTGTGTGTGTGTGTGTGTGTGCATGTTTGTTGGAGAGATTCTTTTGTTTTTTTTCTCCTCCAAGGCGGTGTCGTTATTCTTGGCAGTAGAATAGCGAGTCTTTAGGGAATAAAACGGACATAGACATTCAGTCTTAGACACTCAGTCTCACACACACACACACACAAACACAAACACACACACACACACACACACACACACAAAAACACACACAAACACACACTCACACACTGGAATTCCCCCGGATGTCACCCTTGCTCTGTTGTCATTGTAACTGTTTAAATGACAGGAGGGTGGTCAAAGCAAGCAAATTCATTTTCTCCTCCATTTGTTTCTTCCTCACACACACTCTCTATATCCCCCTCCTCTTCCTCATTCTTCTTCTTTACATCCCAACACCCTCTCCATCCCCTCACTCTGTCACTTCCTGTCTCTCTCTTCAGGTCTGTGTTAGCCTTATGTATTAAATATTAATGTCAGTTGTGCTCTGAGCCATAATTGCCATCTCAGCCTCTGAATAATAAATGTAAATGCGTTGTTCACTACTATACCATGGATTACAGGCTAAAAAAAAATGCATCCAACCATGGTTTGCTACATGGACTGCAGGCTAAATGAGAGCACCCTAGTGTGGTTGATTACATTGTCGTGGACAAGAGTAACACAAGCCAAAAGAATGACACCTCATGGTTGACCGAATCACCTTTTTGTTAAGTTGAGAGAACTAGCATTGCACCAAGGTAAAAGTCTATAATGTGATTAAAAATGACTGGTTAGGTTTCACAGCTTCACCACAACATGACGCAAACGCCAAAGGTAGTAACTAGCAGGTGAAGTTAAAGCTTTAGGTCGTAACTTTTTGATTTTTATAAACGTCCATTAGCTTCAAGCCATTGCCATATTTGTTGCTACAAAGCTAATTATCAGTTCCACACAACTCCCTCAGGATTTCTCAGTAGGCTATAGTTGATTGTGTCTTCCGGTGACTTTCCCGTGGAGAAACTCAACTTAAGATAATTGCATCTTCTGTAGAGTCCATCGTGTTTTTTTTAATCCTCCTGTCCTCCGTGGTTTATAGCAACTGCATTGAGAAGGGCTCGCGATCACATAAGGCTGTATCATGTGGACGTTACAACAGTGGCGTGGTCATTACTTTGCATTTGTCAACGGGGCGACAGAAACTAGGCACTATAGCTTTCAACAACTAGCAGCTAAAGAGCCAGGTAAAAGGAGAGTGAATATTCAGTTATCAGGTTGCCAAAAACACGTCCCCCCAATTCAGTGCTAATGTTGCTCTGCATCTGCTGGGTTGCAAGTAGGCAATGTTTTATGTAATCTTGTGTGAGTGTTGTATGTACAAAAAAATGACATGAGAGATAATTTGGTCAGGGAACTGAAAAAGCAATTAAAACTTTTCTTTGTATCGTTACCACCACCTTTCCCTAACTTACCAAAGTGTTTTCTAAGCATCATTCTAACCATGCCTTAATGTAGCCATAGTTTCCCATAACCACAACCTTTCCCTAAACATGACCATAGTGGAATTGTCATGTGCAGATAGTGCAGTAAGTGAGAGTTTGAAATGTTTGGAATGGACATTAAAAAACAAAATATAACATGGTCCACGGTTTTGCAAAAATCATTCAATAGCATCTTGTCTCGCGATAGGCTCAGCTGTCAACATGTAAGCTGATAAGCATGAGGCATCTGGTGATCAATTCTAACCAGGAATATACCCTTTTCTCTGTCTGAGTGTATAAATATTGTGTGTGTGCCTGTGCACATGTGTGCGTGGGGTCAGCTCTCTGAGTGTGGTACTTACAGAATAACAAAGGTCAACAGCGCTGTTGTCACTTGAACATGATCGGGCGTTTGGAGAGAGTGAGTGAGAGATCTGGGGAGAGTGCTCCCCTCCCCCACAGTCATTTAGAGTTTTTATAATTGCCCGGTTTAATTGGAGGCCTCATAACGACCAGTGACTGGACCAACGAAATCAATTCACACAAGGTGTCTGTGTGTGTGTGTGCCTCTGTGTGTAGCTGCGGGGCCTTTTTGTAGCAGAGTTGATGAGGCCAGATGGGGTCAAGTAAAGGGGGGAGAGGAACACACACATACTGCATTAAAATGTAGAATAAGCTCTGTTGGCAATCAATGAGAGAAAACGCTCTCTCAGGAAAAAGACGGAATCAAACAGTAAATGGAAATACGAAAAATAATGCGTAATATCATATCACCAGCGATATGATGATGGAAACTTATTTGGTTTGTGTATACACTGAATGCCAGATGTACTAATGCTTTTGTGTCCACTTCAGTTGTATTTGTTTCGCAACGTATGCCTAAAAGCATGGCGAGGTATGTACAAACAGTACAAAACAACTGAGGTAAAAGCGCAGACTGCCTGTCGCGGGAGCTGGGAATGGCAAATTGTGCTTTCCGGGTCATACATTTGCATTCATGGAATGGGGGAAGGAGTTGCCCATAAAGAGATGGGAGGGGAAGCGTAAAGTGCCCCTCACTATGTATTATATTATGTGTAGTGTATTACCGCATGGATCACACTTTTTTCAGTACAATCATTCAATCAGTGTTACAGATTAAGCAGCCATGCGATATTACAGGAAGAAAGATGCAATTGAATCTCAGACTCGGGGTTCGCATTCCATTCCAGCAGTTGTTAAACTTCTCGCTACATTACATACATCCAATATTGGCATTAGCATCATTTCAAACAGTCATGGCATCAGCAGTGGGAATATTGCAGTCTGCACTTAGCCGTATCATAGCACTAAGTAATTAACGCTTTGCTACAGCGCACATACATTTTCCCACCATTAATGCAGAAATAATACACATCAAGCAGGATTTCTTTGGCATTGGCCATTCAATTGCGCTTTTAAAGGCGCGCAATTCACGGTATAATGGGCGGAGAAAGGCGCTGATTACCCAAAGAACTGGAGGGATGGTAAATACGACTTTAAACTGATGAATCACTGCATCCGCTTTTTGCAGGTCGGCCATATGAGGCTGATAACGCTACATTTGCAAATATACATACATCTGGCCCACAGGAGGGGGGGATGATATTGTTAATGTGATGGAGGAGGAAAATGACATTGTTCAATTTGTGGGTCAGAGATTGTGGTGATGATTTAGGTGATGGTTTAAGTCTTCATCCCCATTTCTCTCAGTGGTGCAGCATTAGTAACGAGAACCTTTCTTATTCACCTTTGCAGAAACAGGATTACAGTGACCACAGGGAATAGGTAGTAAAGAAATACATTTACTCAAAGTACTGCACTTAGAGGAACACCAGTAACGCTGTGGTGGACTTTTGAGGCACAGGGCCTTGTATTGTTTTGTATTCCATTGATTAAGAAAAACTGTGACGTCACCACAATGTAAAGTCCATGGGCCGAGTGGTAACTCATGGGCGGGGCCAGCTGGAAAAACACTACTGCGCATCTGCAATGGGCCGCATTTCATAGATGTAAACCGTAAGCTTAGAAACCTTTGTGGCATATGCACCAGATAAGAAACTGAATAGGCCCCCTTTTGTAATCTTGTATCCGGGTCAATACATATCATCTATGGTTTTATAAAGTAGGAAATTCATCCAACATGTTTCATTTCATCGTTTATGAATGTAATGATACATGGTGCATTTTGCTGAGCAAAGGTGATTGTAGGGATGCACCGATCCAACTTTTTCTCTTCCAATTTTGAAACGGCAGATTCCAAGTCTTGATCCAAAACCAGTGTGCTCTATTTTCCCAATTTTAAATCTGTATACCATACTGTGTGGAACTCATTTGAATAATTTGTTAAGTAAAATACTTCAGACATTGCCCGTCAGCATACAATGTTTTTAAATGCAGGACTTTTACTCAAAGTAAAGTAAATTATTTCTAAAAGATCTCCTCCAGAACACTTTTTCCACCACTGTTTTAGTCTTTTCATATTCCAGTCAGATGAGCAGAGTGTGTGAGCCTCCTTTACACAGAGATGTACAGTGTAGGGTCAGCTATGGTGGTCGTGTTAACGCTATGCCAGTGTTGTGAGAAGGACTAGACAGTGGGAGGTCAGCAGGGGTCAGTGTGGCTGTCCTCCACTGTGATAGGCTGTCACCCAGGGGTGAGAGGTCAAGATAATTAGGCATTCAGAATCCCAGCGCCGGTGTTCTAACGAAGACTGAGCTCGTTAACGCAGAGTTTTACACTCAGACCTGCCACTGAGCTGTGCTGCGCCGTCACACACGAACATACACTCACATGTGGAGTACATGTTTGCACACACACACACACACACACACACACACACACAAAGAGCGCACACCTCTGCCTTGTTCTAGTAGCCCAGTATAAGGGATGTCATCTCTTGAATAGTAAAGCACCATGCTCTGCCACGAAGGAATGGAGGTGATGCAGAAAAGTTAAAATTACTTAAGCATGGATTAAGAAAAATACAGAGGTTGGACACCATGTTATAAAACCCTGTATAAAAGCTTTGCCATTTTTTGGGAACTTACAAATTGTTTTTGCGACAGAGATCCTGTTTTCGGTGATGCTTTATCTACATATGCTTTCTTTTATTTTTCTGTCTGATAGGAAACTTAAGCAGTCAAAACAGTGTTGTGTACGAACATACATAAAACACAAGAGGTATATGCAAACGTTTTTGTGTGTGTGTGTGTGTGTGTGTGTGTTTGTGTTATTGTGTATGTGTGTGCCGTGTTCCTTCTGCCAGGCCGGCCAGCTGGCTCACACCAAAACACAACCTGGATGTGTTTGTTAGCTGTTGATGGCCATCTGTGTATTTGATTTATTCTGTAATATAGATTCATGACATATGGTCCCGTTTCAAACACCCAGCGTCAACACAGTTCCACCTTTCTTAATGATCAGGGTAAGCATTCAGACAAAACCTATAAGATCTTTGTTTTTAATCTGTCTCTTCAGATTTTAAAAGTTGGTTTGAAATTGTTTCTGAAATTTGACAAGCCCTTTAGGTTTTTAAAGCTACTAATAGTTGCTAATTTGACAAATATTGACGATGAAGGTCAATTTGGACAAAGAACTAATGAAAGGCAAAGACAGGAGGGTCTTTAGAAGTATGTTTAAATATGGATTCACAAAAGTGTAAAAAAGAAAAGCTCACAGCCACAGATTCTTAAAGTTTTTTGCTGCTTTATTTGTCTTTGTCCTATATATACGTTAATCCAATGTCTTCTTGTGGCATTTCCAAGCATTGTGGATTTAAGAACATAAAAACATGTCCAACACATCCACAAGGAACTTTCATAAGGAAATACACTTGGACCTTCCAACAGTATGAATTGTTAATTTATGTATGTGTATTTGGGGTTCTGATTGTGCTATATGTTGGAGACGATGAATTTTCATATCCTGAAGGAAGGCGGTTGTGTAGTCTTCACTCTGGTCTAATGATAACCTCAAATATTGCTTGTCCTCTCTGTCTCGACAGATTCTTTCTCAAGTTTTTCCTCAAGTGCAACCAGAACTGTCTAAAAAATGCGGGAAACCCACGAGACATGAGGAGGTTCCAGGTAGAAACCACCACACTTTTCTACTCTCGTCACTTAATCCTTCCTTTTTCTGCATGTGTTTGCATGCCCTTCTCTTTCTCAGTCCATCTCTACTTTCTCAATGTTTTCTTTGGACATAACACATAATAATACACATAACTTTATGGTTATTCTTAACACATAAACACAGGAATGTGTGTGTTTCTGTGTAAGTAAATAAGCTATCAGCACTTTATCAGGAAACATGAGATCCTGACCCTGACTCGTCAGAACATAAATACACGCACAATGCAGGAAGACAGAGCAGGGTGAGGGGGGAATAAGAGGAACTTTAAGGAAAGAAATAAAGAAAGGATGTTGTGGGATTGTAAATAAGATTCAAGGCAGTGCTGTCTTAATAATTTCCTTATCTTCATGGCCGCAACACAATCAGGAAGACACCACTTGAGTCTGAGTGGAGATACTGGCTGCCCAAAAGATACTGCTAGATTTATTACCATGGTGTGTGTGTGTGTGTGTGTGTGTGTGTGTGTGTGTGTGTGTGTGTGTGTGTGTGTGGGGAGAGAGAGAGAGTAGTACAGGAGTGAGTGGGTGACAGTATCTGTGGCTCTAATTGTGCAACTCTATTGTAGTGGAACCAGAGAAGACAGCTCTGTTTCCCTGGGAGATAATTAAGGGCTGGACCCATCAGGAACTATTGAACAGAGGAGGATAGACACTAAACACACACTGACTTAGTGTGTGTTGAGTGTGATGGTAATAGCAGTGATAACGGGTTACATTTAGAGAGATTTTCACAGTTTCACGCTTTTAACTCCTTGCAATCCTTGCTCTAGACCCCACACTTTTCTAATTCCTGATTTTTTCTATTCTTTTCTCTGCTCTTCCCCCTCTTTGTCCACTATTTCCCCTTTTTTGTCCCCTTTACCCTCCTGTCTAACCCAACTCTCGCCTCTTTTATCTTACCACTTTCTTGTCACTACGCCTGTCAATCTCCCTCTGTCACTCATTTTGCCCCCCAACGTGTCCTGTCCCGTTCCCTGCTTCTCTCCAGGTGGTGGTATCGACCACGGTGAGCGTGGAGGGACATGTCCTGTCAGTCTCCGACAACATGTTTGTCCACAACAACTCCAAACATGGCCGACGGGCCCGCAGACTCGACCCAGTGGAAGGAACGCCATCTTACTTGGAACACGGTGTGTTCTCAAGTATGTGTGTGTGTGTGTGTGTGTGTGTGTGTGTGTGTGCGTGCGTGCACGTGCATGTGCACGTGCATGTGCACGTGCAAGTGTGTGCGTGCGAGATCATAAGCAGCATGGCCACCAGATGGCTGATGGTTTAATCCTATCAGGTGATTCCTGCCCCTCCATCTGGCTAATCCAACCGACAACACACACATGTCTAGCAACACACATACAAACACACATGCACACACAAAATGCATGGTGTGATGATGTGTGTTTGTATGTGTGTTGCTAGGTCTAATATCATTATCAATATAATAATGATTCTTTTTCAGAAAAAAACCTAAAAGCATGTTGTTGTGATTCACATAATGCTGATAAACACAAATACACACACACACACACACACACACACACACACACACACACATCCTTTGATAGACAAGTTTATATTGTTGTGATATGGGATTGGAAATGAGCTTATACACACTCACACAATACTGAAGTTACATAAAACTGACTGTACAGATTGTGTTTGTATTGTGAGTATTATGATGCACACTGAGCCTTCTGCGTGTGTTTTTATCCATGTCATATCATTACTTTAAAAAATGAACTGCCATAATCTCATGTCAGTCGGGCTTTGAGATAAACATCATTAAATAACCAGTGCCCAGTTCAGTTTCCTCAACATTATGGTTGAGGATCACATTGCCCTTCAAACTGTTAAAAGTGCAAAAGAACTATTAATAACTTTTTATCCTCACAAAATAAGAAAAAAAGTTTTAAAAGCAGTACATTACATAAATCTTCTTTCTTTAATTGTTAATCCTTGTCTCAGGCCTGAGAGGATGCATGTTTTTGAGCATGTTCGTTCTTGACATTTGGGAACAGTGTACGTTAGATAGAAATAAATAGAAACTAAGATTCACTTCTTAGCTTTCAACTGCATTTCATGGTCCATAAAAATTTATTCTCAAAGCTTAGCCGGTATTTGCTTGGTTTCATTATCTCATTCCACTTAGAAGACCAATTTATGAGGAGAAACCTCACTGGTGAAGGACCATTGGAGTAGTAGGAGTCTAGTAGTTGTTTTTAAATCTGCACTTTATTCAGAGTAGAAGTGTGGCGTGCTGATCTGGGCCACTGCCAAAAACCAAGGGTGTAGCATGAAGAAATATGAGGTGCAGATGCAACAGTGATGAAAAGGCCAGATTTTCCTCCCTGTTCAGAGACTGATTTGTTGTTAAATGAAACAAATGTTTATTTTCTACAGCTTCACGTGTCAAGAACGAATGTTGATTTCAAATGCCAACAATATTAATCTACATGAAATGTGTTTAAATCCTTTTTTACCATTCTTCATTGGCTACTATCCCTCCAGGAGCAGCTCCTTGCATTAAAGCCATCAGTCCTAGCGAGGGGTGGACTACGGGTGGCGCTACAGTCATCATCATAGGAGACAATTTCTTTGATGGTCTCCAAGTCATCTTCGGTACCATGCTGGTTTGGAGCGAGGTCAGTTTGCCAGCAATCATTATCCTGTCTTGATGTTGTTTCAACCCCTCAACTGTGTGTTTTTGCCCTCTTACCGTAAGTAATTTAATATGAAAACATACTTTTCCTCACGGTTGGGCTCTTAGCTGTGTGTGATCATGTGAATGTTTGTGTGTTAATGAAGAGCTTTGCCTCTCTAATGAGTCCCCACAACAAGCAACCACCGCCCCTTTCTACCTTCCTCACTCCCTCTGTCTCTTTCTCTGTGGAATACTGATCAAGTCAGCAGATTCTGATAGCCATCGGCTTAATTTTCACAAAACACACACACACACACACACACACACACACACAGCTCCCCCTCGTACGTTTCCCCATCGCAACTCCTCTACGGAATGTTTATTTGTCTTCTGACTCCACTCACGGTGTGCGCGGAGCAACCATGGCTCCTTTCCAACAGCAACAACACGTGTGTGTGTGTGTGTTTGTGTGTGTGCGTGCGTGCGTGCGTTGCTTGCGTGCGTGCGTTTGTGTGCGTTTGTGTGTGTGTGTGTGTGTTGAGCTGAGGGGTTTGTTTATAGTGTTGAGAGCCACACTTACACACACTAATATGTGTACAAAGTCTCAGTTCAGTTCAAACTGACTCAGCTCTCTTAGACTGGCTTCTAATGGATTTTGGCCAACCAAATGTTTCATTTTCACTCAACCTGATTATTGATTCCGAAGCAAGAAAACATTGTGGGTGGAAAGGGATTCTATGTTTGCCAAGTTCTGTTTGTCTGCAGTTCTTCCTCCTACCTGCAGATTTGTCAAACCTAGGCTTAATAGTTAAACATTATTGAAAACCAACCATAAAATGGGATGCTAAAAAAGTTAGTGTTTGCCACAAACAGCTCAATACAATGATCTATTTTCACCTGATATCAACATTGAAGCTGGGAAATCAGATTATATCTAAAGTGGCTTGTTGATTTTTATAGTGCCTGCCAAAGCATTTGTTCCATTTTCTGTGAGATTACAAGGCACTAGGTCGAAAGTCAGTAACACATTAAAAGCCAAATCATAAAATTATATGTCTATTATGTCTAATATGCAAGATTTTAAATGTATTGAACATTGGATGTACAGTAAAAATACCCCCCCCCCCAAATTTGAGCATAAATTAGAGAAAGGAAACAAAGTTGGTGCGAACATCAACTTCAGATTGAACTTAGATTGAAACTTAAATCCAAATGTAAATACAGTTCATTAAGAGATACCTTTCACCACCTTAACAGATACATCTCCAACCCAATAACTAAAATAAACTGCAGGAAGGAGCTTCAGTAAAAATGCTCATATAGAATAACATTCTGTACAGTAAAGGTCAAAACTGGATACAGGGTCAGATTTAAAGGGGGAAAAAAACAAGTTTTCATGCACAATGTGTGTAAACAACAGAACCTGACTACACCAAATCAATATTCAAGATGTCAAAGAAACTCTAAACGTTCTGTTAGTATTTTAGGGATAATTAACCAAACACCAGTTGCACTGTGCTAACACACAGAGCTACATTAAGGTGATATGTTTTTATGTTCTGACTCCGCCCTTTCCTTCCTTCTCTAGTTGATCACGCCACATGCCATCCGGGTGCAGACGCCCCCCAGACACATCCCCGGGGTCGTTGAGGTCACTCTGTCTTACAAGTCCAAACAGTTCTGCAAAGGCACACCCGGAAGGTTCATTTACACAGGTAGGTCAACTGTACACACATACAAACACACACATACATGCTCTTGATTGAAGTATTTTGCTGTGATTCTTCTTCTATTTTCTAGGGGTACGTTTCCTTTAAAAAAATATTTTGTTAACTATAATAACTGTGTGTTTGCATAATAAGAGTGTTTGCCTGTGTGTGTGTGTGTGTGTGTGTGTGTGTGTGTGTGTGTGTGTGTGTGTGTGTGTGTGTGTGTGT
>NC_048419.1:16246330-16281110 GCF_013103735.1 Etheostoma cragini | reverse complement strand
TGTGTGTGTGTGTGTGTGTGTGTGTGTGTGTTTGCTCATTTTGTCTGCACATACATGTGGAATGGATGGAGGTGATGTGATGTCTGGTATTGATCCGCTCAACATGGCTCCATCACACCGTAACGATGATGTCATCCCCAGAGAGAAAATAAGATCAGCTGCTGTATAAATTCTTTGGAGACATTTAATGATGGAGATAAAGATGAGGATTTAAACCTGATCAATAGAGATGAAAAAACTCCCAATGGATAAATTATCAGTTTTAATGTTGCCATCATGAAAGTTAATGAAAGCTTTAATAATTTCTGAAAAAATCTAAATTAAGTGATACGTTTTGTGTTTCAAGCATTGGCTACAGTCATTTGTTCGGAATTATGGCAGGGTGAGTTTAAATCATGTAGCATGGTGTATAACAAAAATAACTAAATGTGCTTCAAGTCACATGAAAAGAATGATATTAAAAATACAAAATGCAACAACATCAGAAAAGTAGAAGAAAAGCAGGGAAGAAGAAGCTGAGCAGTTTGGCTGACGAGACAAAGAAAATAGCTCCACCTACAGTATAGGAACTCATTCAACAATGTAAAATGCGAGGACATGGACTTCACAATGCTCCTATTCAGGAAAGTGCTTTGAAAAAAACACAAGATACAAGACTTTTGTTTTTGTTTAAAATGTCTTGACAAAGGTACTCGGCCTGTGTGCCTCAATGTTCAATGTTCTTCAGTCAAAACATTTTTGGTCTGACCCTGAGGCTTGCTGGCTGGTAATTGGTCCGTCTGGTGTCTAACTGCATCTCCTATTGGGTGGAGATGACCCCCCGTGACCTTGCGATTGGCTGATCGCTTCAACATGTGACCCAGGAAACGCGATCTATTACTGCGGTTGCTTGACCCCGCCTCAAGGTTGACTTCTCTCTGGAAGCCGCTGGTGAAAGGTCAAAGCGGTGGAAGCTGATTGGCTGTTGAGGTTTCTCAGTGCTTCTTAGCTGTGGTTGCCTCTGGGTGTAAGGGCTGAGCAATTAAACACACACACAATATGCAACAAAGCACAACGTAAACACACACACAAAGCCACCATTGCATAGGGTCTTGTCTTACACAACTTACCACACACACACTTTCAAATAGGGGCAGGAGTTGAAAGTAATTGTAAATCAGAGAGATATGAGGGAAAGATGGTGAGTAGTCTGGTCAACAGATGGTCTACCACACAAACGCACTCACACCGTGTGCACGCGCGCGCACACACACGCACACACACACACACACACACACACACACACACACACACATACACACACAGCGCCGTATGGCTGCTTCATTGGCCTGGTGGGAAAAATTAACATTCTCGACATCACACACTCCTATAAAAATACAATGGTACAAAGTGACAATCAATAAATGGTCTTACACACACAGACGTTACACATGAGCACATGAACACACACAATGCGCATATATATATATATATATATGTACACACACACACACACACACACACACACATAAAGCTGATTTATTGTCAATGCAGTTGCCTAAGAAAATTCGTATCTCAGTCGTGGAGAAGAAACTTTTAGTGAAAGCTGGAAAAGTATCACCATTTCAGACTTTTCTCTCTTACGAGCAATCACACTTTTGATTTTGCAGACACAGAAAGAAAGATACAAAAGTGATTGGAATACAGAGGGAGAGAGAAACAGTGAAAAGAAAGAGACCTAAAAAGAGAGACAGAAAGGTGGACTTCTAAAACCAGATTGTAAAATATTGATCCACCCATAAATGGATCACACATATACTGTTACACACATGCAGATACACACATGTACATACACACATATACAAACACACAGAAAGTCACAGGGAGAAGAGGACCCAGAGAGAAAGATATCTTCTCTCATAAGGGGAAGAATGAAGCAATAATTCAGTGGTATTGAACTGGTGGTTAGCCAGAAAATCGATCTCACCACACCGCCTCTCCTCCTCCTCTTTTTCTTTTTTTTCTTCTCCTTTTACATCAGCCCTGTCTGTCCTTTCATCCATCCAGCTTCACCCTTGTTTTTTTCTCCCTTCCCGCTCCCTTACCCACCTTTGCTGTCTATTCTTTCAACACTTCCAAAGGATAGGAAATGTTGTAGTTTAATAAAACTATAAAAGCACATAACAAACCCTGGACATGCAACATGCTTTTTCTCTTTGCCACATGCCCCTCTTCTTTTCTTCTGTCTCCTTCCTTCTGTTCACATTTTATTGTATTGTGGAGGGTCTGTCCTCATGAAACTTCTATGAGTATTGATCTGCAGGCAGCTCTGGACTCTGAGAGGAAGAGCGGGGCTGGAGGGGGAGTGATGGAGGAATGGATGGATGGATGAAAGTGGCAGAAGGTGGAAGGAGATGGAGCAGGGAAGAGGGGGGAGGTAGAAAAAAAGCAGGAGGCATTCATGCAGAGATGCTTTCATGGGCAGTAGGGTGGCAAAATGAGTCAAGATAAAACAGGTTCAAGTCTTATTGTCACCAAATAATCTGCTGATGTGTCTTTGTTTCTTGTGTAGGAGGTTTTGACAACATCTGTGGACACTTTAAGTCTTAAGGAAAAGCACAACTTGGCAGAAAATAAGAAATAATAAAAAAGAAACAAGCAATCTGTGCAGCAAGCAATGTGTGACTGGCCAGTGCAAACCTAAAGGATGTCTTGGTGAGTTTGTGGTTCAAGATACATTCAATGCAACAAGGGTCACTGGTGGAACCAGTGATATTCTGACGGTATGACGCATTTTGAGTTTGTTTTTATTTTGTTAATCTTTAACTCACTGTAGTTGCTGCTTTTCTTGGCCAAGACATCTTTGGATTAGAGTACTCAAAAGAGTAGCTAATCAGAACGGAGACTGTCCTTACCAGACAAATGGCGTAAAATGCCACAAAGTCACTTTTACATTTTTTTGAAGGAGACCTCTTGTGGCTGTGTGACTAATGGCCGTTGTCTCTTAAAAGCAGTGGTGAAAGTTATGTGTCTTCTACTAACCATCCATGTTGGTTTCTTTTTGTCGTGACCATGATCATTCTCTAACCTGACTCAAGTAGTTTTAGTTGCTGAAATATCACCAAATAACACTAAACTAACTCTCATACACACATGAATTGCACAACAGATTTTTGCACTTTAATTTGTGACTTTTGCATAGCTTACTAGGGGTGTAAACATGGCACATACATATTTGTAGGTGTATTTATTATCCTCTTCAGCACCATGTCCAGCTGACATTTAGGGAGGTTAACAATTTTTACAAGGTTTTTAATTAAACCAATTAAATTGTGAGTATTAAATCAATACTCACATTAAAAGAGTAACTGGACCGTTTGCTCATTCTTTTTTTGTCAAACTGGCCTTAGAAATCCCTTTCTAACGCAATTCTAATCAGACAAAATCCACAGTTCTTGATCTCTGCAAAAATGAAGTTCAGCTAAAGCAGAAGTTTGGGAAGGCAGAGTTAGACATCATGGTTATATTTTGAAGCTACTGACTTTTTATTTAAAAAATCCCTCTTTTTGTTTCCTCTCCTAGCCGCTCAGAAAGTAAACACTGTCAATGAAAAGAGGGAATTCTGTGCTAATACTGTAGGACTATAATTTTGGAAGATATTCTCTTGATTAGCTTCAGATAGACCTCATAATGCATTTTTTCCCCAATTGGTTCCATCAAAATCATGTCAGAAAGTTATCACAGCCAGTATGTGCAGTAGGAATGATTACAACATGCACTAACTATTTCACTGTACATATGGGTATATAATTATTGTTTTAAGACTCAACCTTTAAGCATTCAATCGCTCTTGAGAGCTACTTTGGGAAACATCTTTAAAAATTTAAGAACCTTCATAAATATGCTTCTAGAGAACATGATTACTAAAATTGGATTTTCAAATGGGAAACAGGACCCCGTTTTTTCATTCAGGTTGGATGTTGGGGTAGTTACACTGCAGCGCTGTGGAGTAAGTTCTGGCAATGTGAGACTAGGGTAGTTGATAACTTCTTTGTTTGTTTAACTCTCTAATGATTTGTTGTTCATTGTTTGGTACACCCATCTGTAACGTTGGAGATACATGTGTTTGGTAGCTGGTATTACCAATGTCTTTTACCGCTGATGTGTGTTCATTTGGACGGCTTTTGCTGCACTGATACTATTTTTGTTTCTGTGCAGAAAGAAACCTCCAAAGAAATCGTTGGAGAAACTTGACCATGTGTCCTCAAAGTACACACACATACACACTGACATTAGTCTCCACATACACAAACCTTCAGAAGCCCATAAACACACACAAACATTTAATATTGAACATATTGTTCTATTAATAAAGAGTCAGTTGGAGACATTTTAGGCCTAAGGCATCAAAACTACTCTAGGTTGTGTACATTGCGTGTGTGTGTGTGTTTGTGTGTGTGTGTTATCAGAGTTGGCATCGGTTAAAGGTCTCTAGAGAGTGTGGATCTGACACTGGCAGTTAATTCTGACAGTTGATATCCCACTGACTGTTAGGCAGCTGCTTTTCTAGTTTTGTTTTTCTCAACCATAACTAAGTTTAGTTTTTTTTTGTTTTCTTTGGGGGGTTTAACACACACTCTCTTCTCATTCCTGAAGTTATTTATTTTGTCTCTTTTTCTGCTTTAATGTATCCCTTGCTTCACTTTCTCTTCCGTTCTCCACAACATAACTCCTCCAGACCAGATCTTCAGATGTAATTATCATTAATAAATCATTCTGGACAAATTATGATTTTAAGAAAAATAAATAATGTTTCCTCGGACACGGGGAAGTATTGTTAATGACAGTTAAACATCTGGTATTTTTACAGCTCACAATTTATGAAGTTATGTTGCTAACAAATTGAGCAGTTTAGGACATAACAGAAACCAGACACTTGGGTGTGATGTGATAATAAAACAGACATACAGTACATATAAAACACATGCATGCACAAACAGACACACACACACACACACACACACACACACACGCTGAATAAAATAAAACATAAGACATTCAGCTGCAAGTAATTTCTCAGTGCTGGATGTGGAAAGTACCAAATATTACTCCCGCTGCACACTTGGATATCACACACACCATCTGCACTCCACACCTACATCACTTCATCTAGTGCAGCTTCTCTACCTCTTTCTTCTTCTTCTTCTCTTATTTCTCCCTTTATCTGTCGTACACACACACACACACACACACACACACACACACACTCACACACACACACAGTAACCTCAGCACAGGAGGTTCAACAATGGGGTGAAGACACATGTTCAGTACAGATAAATAAACACATGCAATACTTTAAACCATCACTCAGAGCCTTTAGAGCCTGACTTGATTGACATATTGATTGCTTAAAGACTGTAGAAAAATGTAATTGCGACATTAAAGGGAACACTAAGCACTCTTTAAGAAGCTTTAGATTATACCTACAGTGTTATTATCATAAAAAGGCTTTTGACGCCATTAGTTCTTCCACCAGGTCTATCCATCTCTGAATATTTGCATGTTGCATGTTGGGCTGCTACCACTGATCCCAACAGTAGAATATCAGTGTCCAAGCTTGAAATTGTAGAAAAGGGCATTTCCCCAAAATGTATTCCCCATAATAACTCTCATGGTATTTAGTAGGGCTGTACCTCAATCACAAAGTTGAGTCTGAGCTGCAAGTTGAGACCAAATATCATGACACCAACAACAACGTCATGCCAAGTCCCAGGTTTTCCCTACAGTACTTACACACTGTACTTACAGTTGTTTTTTTCATCAACTGAGTTTCTCACAATATTCTATTGTCTCTCCTGCTTTTCTCTGTGTCAAATGACAAAATTAAGCTCAACTCACATGACTTCTAGATTGATCACCAACATTTAAGGGTAAGAGTTTAAATTCTCAAAACAAAAAAACAAAATATAAAGTCACACATTTTCACACCAACAGCTTCCCAGAACAACCAGTCGTCCATTGTTGTCCACTGACCGTCTTCACTGGAGAAAATCTAAAAACCTCCATGGTAGAGGTTGAGAGATGGGGTTTCACCAGCCACATTTTAAGCTGCTGACCTTTAAGTCACAAGCTCTCCTCTCTAACCTATAGGCTTTTGTTGACTTTAAGAGATGATGAGCAGGTTCATTTTTTTCCAACCACGTCTTAAATAAAAAACTTCTTGATACCAGCATGGTGGTTAGGAACAAAATGTCACAAAATGAGATATCATCCGCTCTCCTCATTGCTCAGATTCCCCCCGCTGATTGGCACAGATGTTGTGATTCTGGGTCTGTTTATCATGTGTGCAAGCGCAAGTTTAACAGCACTGAAGGTGCACGTGTATCATGTGTAACAACCATAGTCTGTTACCACATTCTTTTTAAAACCTACCTACCTCATCTTTCTTTGCTTTGCCCACCCAGAGAATTTGGCCTCCCCATAAAAGAGAGAGACCTCATGGCTTTCAAATGAGCAAAGTGGCAGTTGGTCAAGGCCACACCCCCAGCCTCCACCTTACCAAACGTCAGACAGACTAAGATAGCAATTAGCATGTAAATAAAATGAAGCGTTTAGTAGCTAAAGAGACAGATATTTCTTTTAGGAGTTGGTGGAGACTAAAACAGAGTTAAAAGAGAGTGAACGTCGGTACAGAGTAAACCGATGGGGTATTAGTTCTGGAGTTATGGAAGAAAGGCAAGATTATTCAAATATTTGCAACATCTTTAATGGTTGGACTTTTCAATTGTGCAGCATGAAATCACCACCGGACTGTTCCGAGAAGTTGAAATGCCTATCTCATGAGATCTTAAAGAAACCTGCGCACAAAGAAATTGTATAACGTAGAAAACCTCCTGTAGCTGGCGAAATTGACGATAAAACAACTACTTTTTACTCATTCCCCCTTTCTGTTCCTCCTTGTCTTCTGCAGCACTAAATGAACCAACCATCGACTATGGTTTCCAGAGGCTTCAGAAGGTCATCCCTCGACACCCTGGAGACCCTGAGAGGCTGCCAAAGGTACAGAAACAATTTACTGTACATTCACCTCTTTCACATTTATCTGATGCCTTAACTGGACAATGAACGTAGAAATAGAAAAGCTCATACAGAGATCCAACCAGCAGCTTACAACCAGCTACGCTGACTTGCTCTGCTGTCAAAGAACAAGCACACACACACACAATAATTCAAAACAGTAAGAACATAATAATGTTGTGTTTACATTTTATTTGTTTGTTTTGTGTGTGTTCTTTTTATATTTCTAAGCAGAATATGTGTTTTCAAATCTCCTGTGGGTTGTGTTTTACCTCTTCATGAACTGTGTGTGTGTGTGTGTGCGTGTGTGTGTGTGTGTGTGTGTGTGTGTGAGAGAGAGAGAGAGCGCTGCTTAAACCCGTTTACGGGGTGAGCGTTTGAATCTTCTCCAGATCAGAGAGTCATATCTGATTATTTGTTTATCAGCTGGAGATCAAGCAGAGTGTATAAAGGATCAGCAGATGTAAACAATTAGCACCAAACGATGAGCACAGCTTTGATACCAAACCCTGTCTTCTTGATCTGTACATGCAGAGCCATTTTTCAAAGTGTGCGTGTGTGTGTGTGCTTACTGAGCTAGCATTATTCATCTTATAACTTGCCTATTTAGTTATGACTACTCTCAGGGTCATAACCTTTTAAAACAGCTGCTATTGATTGGCTCCCCATCCCCAATGGAGCTGATCCAGGATTGGCTTTCTTTGCTGTGACATCATTAAAAATGAGTGCTGGTCACAATGTGATGTTGTGGCTATGACGTGATGTCATCACTGCCGTGCCGACACCTTGGCTCCAACATATGTTTTATGTATTACTGTGGGAATGTGTTTAATACATCCCACACCTCACATTTGTATACTTCAGACTTCATAGTCTGAAGTATTTGTTGCTTTCACTTGTTTACATTATGGTTTTTTTTTTAGCCTTAACGTTGTCTAAATGCTTGTACTAAAACCTAGTTGGAAAACATCTTAAAGTAGCTTAAAGTTATATGTGGTTTAAAAAGTAGTTGAGGATTCAACTTTATGAAAAAGATGTATTACAGAATGTTATAACGTTAATAGTTAGGGGTTTCAGTATGTTAAGGAAATGTTACAGATGGTATAATTGATTATGTTAACAGATCAGATAAGGTTATGAAGTGTATTGTGTTCAATTACCGCCCCGTATCCTCAGAATTATGTCCACATTGGTCGCTTACACAGCTCAAGGTTCACAACCATCGCTTTGCCAGCTTTCAGTGCCAACGCAGTAGGTATTGTTCCTTAGGGCTTCAACCACTGATTATTTTCCTAATCAATTAGTCCAACAATCCTTTTCATGATTAATTAAGTAACTTTCAATTCACTAGACAACATTTTGTGTAAAAGTGCCCATCACAATTTCTTTGACTTTCTTATATTTTAGAAAATAGAAGCAGCATTTTTGTTTGAAACATGATTAGGATGATTAACGCTGTTGTAGGCATTTTTTTATTAATATCGTTGGACAAATACATTTGTCCGCATTTTGAAATTTGGTCTGAGAGAAAACTAGACTTCCTCCTACCTCCTCTTGACTCTTGGTTTACAGGCTTTAGAAAATCTAGCCCGTGACGGTAGACTTTGGCAAATCACAGGTCATTTCAGAGAGAGAGTGTTCCTATTGGCTGTTTTGTGCATGCATATGCACATGGGAAAGAGAAGATAGCGGGAGAGTTGTGGGAAGAGGTCTCACTCCAGGCAAATCCTGGCATTCCATTTAGCTTTTTAGCTATTGCAACTGATTATCAAATCGTTTGCCATTTAATTTTAAGCTAATTGGGCATTACAGAGGTTGAATAAGTGTTTTGAGCTTTATCATAACTTCAATATAAATTATGCAAAAGGCTGGAAGTCAGGACTGAAGTCAACCTATCAAAGTCAATGTATTTTTTTTTTTTTAAACCTATGACCAGGCCGTTATATTTAGAGCAACTTGCAAAGAGTGCTGCAGAAAAATCAGTTCAGGAACTCTTTCATGCATAAACACACATGTGCTCACAAACACACTAGATTTGTGAGAGAGAGTGAGAGCATGACACACACCTTGTTAAAACAGAATAAGTACTACTTCCAGTTTTCCCTCTCTGGATTTCAACTAAAATGTACAGGGGAAAAATTGCTTTACCGCTGTTGTTTTTAGATTATACAGCGGATAAAAGTGATCTAATTGGTCAGACCTGCATTTGCAGTCAGTTCCCATGAAGCATGCTGGGAGTATAAAAAAAGAAGTGGTCGCTACATAACTATTAGTATTTTACTTGGTTTATTCTTACATTATTATTGCACATTATATATATATATATAAGCACATTACTTGTACTAAATGAGTCCATAAATACCGTAATACCTTATTTTGATATCACTTCTGACCCCATCTACCATAAAGCATTTTAGCATTATTAAAAATCTAAATTGACACCGTACTTTTCTATTTGTATTTTTATTATTCCCTTGGAAAACCGGTCAAACTTATGATAAGCAACATGATGTCACTAAAGATTTTTCCAGGCAAAACTACAATAAGAACCATTAAGCTGCTGGAAATGCAACCAGAGTAGGCGATGTATCGATACAGGTCTTACCAAGAGGCGATAGAGTGACCAATCGGTGCTAAATGTGGGGAAACTTCTAGAGCTTTTTTATCATGACGAGATCAATTCATACTGTTGATGCCCTCTGTTTAGAAGAGTATTTGTGTTTGGCCTGTGGCCTTGTGTTTGGCCTGTGCGTGTGTGTGTCACACACGCACAAACACACACACACACACACACACACACACACACACTTGCCTGCTTGTTGCGAGTATCAATCAGTTTTTATATTATGTGTCTGTGTAGTTATGAGAATTTGTTACAACCACTGTGAAAAATACTGAAAGACAGACAGACACACAGACAGACTGGGCAGTGGAGTGGATGAGAGGATTACCAGTGGACAGCCGACTCTATAATTGTTCAGTGAACATTGAGGGGATTTTGCTTGCCGCACACACACAGACACACTAGTGTTCAGCTGTTACTTTGTGTCACCATGATCTCTTCAGAATCCATCCATATGTGCTCATACAGTTACTGTACACAGTGACAAACATATTCACAGTAAAGCCGAAATACATATCGACTGTGTTTTCATTGTCCTATTTAAAAAAACGTTGTTACAGGGACTTTACTTACTCCAGCTTCTGTTTTGCCCCAGTTATACACTCCCAGCTTATGAGTACAACCACAGGTTAGAGTATTGTAATGCTGCAACAAATATTAATTTATTTTGTATGTACTAAATGTTTATAATAAGTGTAAATATCACATAATATAAAATGTTTAATAAACAGCCATAAACTGTTTTTATACCATATCTTATACTCTAATCTGCTGCTATTTACCTGTGTGGGCAATCGGCCAGTAACTGCTGTAAGAGAGTAAGAAACAGAAAAGCCTCTTTGGGTGCACAAAGAAATCAATCACATCTTGGCGTGGAGCCCCCTCCTCACGGCTGCAGTAAAAGGTGGAAGAAAAAAAACACACTGAAAGACAATAACTTCCCTCTCAGGTTTTGGAGTATTTCCGGAAGCTTAATGAGTAAAAGGTGGTGTTTTTGCACAGATTGCACTCCCGAATGACAATTTTACAATTTACACTGAACCCAGATAGTGTCAGTATGCTTTTTTACTGTAAGTGTGTTTTCAGCCCCCTGTTTTTATGTACATGAAACAATTCAAGCATAAACAACTGGAATTTGAAATGAGACTAGAAATATCACAAAAACATGATGACACATTTCTATCATGATTTCCACAGGTTTATCCATATTTTCAGAGATGACTTTTACAGATTTTCAGTCAAAATATGCATTCCATTCGTATGGAATGAATGGAAAAGAAAACAAAATGGCACATCAGTCTATTAATGTAACTTTGAAAAACACTTTATGTGACAGAAGACACCGTAAATCACAACATCCAGAACTACTACTCTTTAAGGGAATTATTGTTTTACAGGAATGTGTGTGTTTCTCATTGAAGGAGTTCCGGACCAGAGTGCGTTAGACTGGTAACATTCTCTGGTGACTCACTGAGCTGACATCTGTATGCGACTCATTTTGATGATGTCATACATTGTACTGAGGTCATGTCATCAGCATCACCAAAATGAGTAATCCTGGTGAAGCATGAACAAACAGTCATGAAACCATGAAACTCTCAATATATGATTTTAACAAACTAAACTTCTGTATTGATGTTCACCAGTGAGAAAACCACATATGTTCATGTGTGTGTGTGTGTGTGTGTGTGTGTGTGTGTGTGAGAGAGAGAGAGTGTGTGTGTGATTGTTCCCCATAAATCTCTGAGCATACATGTACAGTATGATATCATCCCTGTACGAGGTGTGACCCTGCATGTACAGCATCCCTAATGGGACATTAGAAGCGGATCAAGCGGCTAATGTACCAGCATTAGTGAGGAATAAGTCATGTGTGTGTCATATCTGTGCACGCCCGACCACACACACGTCACACACATATCTGACCCCACGGATATTTCAGCTCAGCCAACCCTGGTCCTAATGCACATACTGTGTGTGTGTGTGTTGTGCGTGTGCATGCTTAATGTATGGTTATCACATTAGGGCTGCTCATAACTCAGACAGTAAAAGCACCTAGACACCTCCTGTTATTTTTTCTCTCTGCCAGCAGTTCTGTCTTTTCTTTCTCTCACCCCCCTACTTCCCTGTTTGACTGTCAGTCGACATGTCTGTCTGAATATTTACCCGAAACAGACAAGAATAGATTATACTAAAAAAAGTCTTGATGATGAGTCAAAGGGCTTGCATCTTGAAAAAAACGACTGACAAGACATGACAATGACAGCAAAATGTAAGGCGTATATTCCATAAATATATGACAACAGATAAAGACATTGTAGGACAATCACATGAATCAAGGCAAACGTTTTACTTTTAGATTAAAGCTTCAAAATCAAGATTTATCGCAGCAATTACAGGAATCAAAGAAAAAAGCAGTAATCTGTGATTGAAAAAAAAAGACACATGTCAGAGTTGGCACCTGTCACTCTGTTGTCATTATACAATAAAAAAATGAAAGAAATGAAATAATTCATCAGTATCTACTGTAAACCCAGAAAGCAGGTAATGGACAGAAACATGAAGGAAAGGGTCAATCCCAACAAAACCTACTGCACACTGGCACTGGGTTTGGCACTGATTTGGCACTAGCACCACAAGCACTGATTTGGTGATTTGTGTGTCTTAAAATGTGCTCAGTGTATCCCATTATATTCTAAACAACGCCGTTTGTGATGAACATTGGAAAATGTAAATTTGGATGATCTTTTCAAACTCCGATTTAAGGTCAAGAATGAACTTTCAAACCCTAGTATTTTAGACGTCTAGGTTGCATACTGTTTAAATGTTGTTTAAACAGCCTTTCAAAGACTTAATTTTTTATGTTTATTTGGGACCTAATTACATTAAAATGTAGTCCTTAAAATGCTGTCAAAACAACACTTCCTATCATCAGTCCCTGTTGGTAAAACATGTTCACTTTCAACCAAGTATCAGAGTTTCAATCTCGCCACATAGATATCATTGCATTGACATGCAAATCATCACATCAAGGACGCAAACACAACATTTTTGCAGTATTATGGCATTAACTCAAAAGTTAACGCAAACCCATTTTACCCATTTGGCATCAATTCTTTTTTCGCAAGATTGACATTCTTTTTGGCGTACCAAACTTTGTTGTTTTTTACACATGCTTTTGCAACAATTAGTAACATTAGAAAAACTACAACACCACACCTGATCTAGCTAGAGCGGAAACATAACAACAGGCACACCGCACACACTTGTTTAAATAGTGATTAATTTTATTAATCACTATTTAATATTAAATCATTTAACAGCACTAATATTTGTTATTTTTAGCATTTGTTGCTACAATTAGATTTGCATTTGTTGCTGCTGCAGGCAATCCCTTTGACTAAAGCTTAGGCCCTCAAGAAGTCAAAGGCAAATTATTTTAGACTTTTTAATCAGTTCTGAAAAAGTAAATGATGCCTAAAAGATTGACAACACTTTAATTCTCATTCATATCCACACAATGCAGGAAGCACTACTCATTTGTTTTGAGCACGAGGTAATCCGACGAACAATAGTTCTTATTTACAGACGCAACCTGGGAGAGATTAATTAGGTGATGTGAATAGCTGTGTGTCTAAATATGAAAAGAAGTAAACAGGCAAAGTATTCAAAGTGCATTGATCCCAGCAGTCAGAGGCTCTGAGTGATTTAGTAGCAGAAGCCTGCAGACCTGATAATGAGGATGTTACCAGAGGATCATCTTTCCTTCCCGTTTATCAGCTACGGCCTTACTGGAACTGTTCAAACATTGAGGATCAGGTTTCAGTGAGTTTGTGTGTGTGTGTGTGTGTGTGTGGGTGTGGGTGTGGGTATGAGTGGGTGGGAGTTCCGCTCAACATTCTAATAATGAAAGGTTAACAGAGAGCCAGCCTGGCCATAATAATGTGTAAAAGATTGAATTTAGCACCATGGACAGGCACACTAATACTGCTTGCTGGCTCTGTGACCTCTTGTATTGTATCAACACACACACACACACACACACACACGCACACACACACACACACACACACACACACACACACACACACACACACACACACACACACACACACATACATACACACTGACACACTGATGGAGAGGCAATATGTTCCACCAGGCACCAACTCAAAAGAGCACACATGCAGCCAACCATAAGTGTGTGTGTGTGTGTATGTGTGTGTGAGAGAATGTCACACAGTGCAGGTTAATACTGTGAAGCACGGAGTAATTTTCTCTCTGTCGCCGGGCGGCCTCACGCTGTGGAAACGACAACACATTAACTGTTAAACAAGACACCTTAGACCCTGGGGTGGGGGCCAAGAGAGAAAAGGGTGGAGTACTGAGAGGTGGCGGGTGAAAAAGAGCAGCAAAACAATAGAGAGACTGAGAAAAAGAGAAAATTGTAAAGGGTTTGGTGGGTGGGGAATATAAGGAAGATAATTCCCAATGTGTGGCAAAGTGAAAAAAAGTAGGTGGTGGAGAAAAAAGTGAAAATGGGCCTGGGTAGGCAGAACGGGGGGTGGGGGCATTGAAACACTGATCTAGCAATGACTGTTGACGTTAAAAATGTGAATAAGAATGAGAGAACCTGACCCACATACGGCCCTACTTATCACAAACACTGGACAATTATATTTTTAATTATGAAAATTATAATCAATAAAAGAAAGGAGTGCCTCTCATCATTGTGGTCTGATTTGATTAGCAATGCACAGCAGAAGAGCCCACAGAGCACTTTAGATTTACTTTAAAGTATATTTTAAATGCCTGTCACTTTAAGATGTCATTTAGACACAGAGAGAAAAGATGCATAAAAGCACTTGACTTGACAGCAGATAATCTGCCTTTAAAAGAAGTGAAGAGCAATTTGTTTATCATGAATAGATGGTGAAATGGATGTTGGTGTGATAGTGAGAGGAAGGAGGGGGGAAGATTGCACGTGTGTTTTTAATATCTTGTTTTTGTGATTCTATGTGTGGTTGTTTATCTGCCTGTATGTCTTCACATAAAGTATATCTAAAACCTCGATGTAAGTTACTGGTGTGTTTTGATTTAGATGTTTTATATGTGTTCACTGCAAATAAACTGAGGCAAGTTCTACCTTCTATTTCTATCTCTTTCTTTTAGGAGGTTATTTTAAAGAGAGCAGCTGACCTGGTGGAAGCCCTCTACGGTTTGCCCCATAATAACCAGGTAAGGACACACACACGCAAATATCCACAAGAAAATAGAATGAAAGTGGTATTTTTAGTTTCCTGTTTGTGGTAATCATTCTGTTGTGTTTCCTGTAGGAGATCATCCTGAAGCGTGCGGCGGACATTGCAGAAGCTCTCTACAGTGTTCCACGAGGACACACTCAGCTTTCCGGCTCCACCCACAGCGGCATGATGGGGGTCAACTCCTTCAGTGGGCAGCTGTCCGTCAACATCTCTGAACCCCCACAGGGCAATCAGGGTAAGAATTGTACAATGCTTTGTATAGATTCATTTTAATGGCAATGAGTTTTTTCAAATACACATCACCCCATCTGACCTAGAGACACACAATACTCCTATTTTACCTTTGAAAGAAAAAAAGTAGATATTACGTTTTTAGATATTCACAAACAAAATCTTGTGTTATAATCCAAGATAAATTCTTGTTACAGAAAACGCATTAATATGCATATGTTGTTGAGTAAACAGGTGTAAACAGCCTTAACTTCTTTGTTCTGATGCTATTTTTAATAATGTCTAACAAAGTCTTGCAGCTACTCAGAAATCACTGCATGAATAGGATATCTTTTTGCCAAAAATAAAAATCAAATTCACATCCAAATTCTGTGTGGAGGCAGTGAGGGTGGTGGTCAAACACACACAGGACTTTCTCCCAGGACACCAGGGTTTGTGTCCCATTTAAAAATTAAATGGCGAGTATTTATTTTTACGCTAGGAACAAGCAGAGCAACGTGACGTTCTGCATCACGTGCACAACCAAAAAGTAATGTCTAATTTTGAGCCAAACCATAATCTTTTTCTAAACTTAACCAAGTAGTTTTTGTTGCCTAAACTTAAGCAAACTGCAACCATTTCACGACGTTGTCCTCCGGAACGGTTACGTACTCTGATTTAGACATGAAAACGCTCGAGTGGGTAATATTTCCTGCCCCCACTAGGGGCACTAGTGTATGAAACGCTCCTATGGGTCGAATCAGAAGATAGACATAAACATTGGTTAAATAATTGTTGGTTAATTTCATGAAAGATCTGTGTTCACATTACTTCAACCAACTGTCCAATCACCACATCCCATTCTTCCTCTCTTCCACATGTTCTGCAGGATTTGTGCGCAGCAGCAGTAGCGTGTCCCCTCACGGGTACGTGCCCAGCTCCACGCCTCAGCAGACCAGTTACACGTCTGTCACCAGCACCATGAACGGCTACACTAACAACACCGGCATGACCAACCTGGGAGGCTCGCCTACTTTCCTCAACGGCTCTGCCGCCAACTCGCCTTATGCTAGTGAGTGTAAATGTGTGCATTTACTCCAAAGACACTTATAAACAAACACTCAATCACACACTACACCTGGGGAAAAATACGTGTTTTTACAAGCTTTTAGCTTCTTCACTGCGGAAGAGCTCGAACCAAACTGTACTGAAGTTACTTATTATAGAGTCCTTGCCGCCACCAAGCTGCTTCAAAATGCAGTTACATAGCTACCAGTTTAATTACAGGTGAGCAACACTGCATACATGTATGCAGATCTTACAAACGTGTACCTACACACGTCTTTGGACAGGAAGTGAATGTCTCAGATCTGCCGAGTGGAGATTCCCCCATGGGGCTTTCTGTCTCTGTGCCTTCAAAAACAATCACCAACTCGATTTTGTCCTCCGACCATCTCCTTCCTCCTTACTGCTTCCTTTCATCTGACAGCCACACCTCTTTTCTCTCTGTTGGTTAATTGCATCCCTTTTCCATTTAGCAGAACACAAACGGGAGAGGGGGGAGGGAGATTTATTGAGATGTGAGATGTTTGTGTGCTGACATTTTACTTTGGAAGAGTGGTCTAAAAGTGTGTGAAAACATGAACATTACACTTGTATGGGATTTCTAAACATCTCATTCCTCAACAATGGGCTTCAATATGCTGCTATAACCGCCTCCAACTCTCCTGGGAAGATTTCCGACATTATTTTGGAAGGGATTTTCTTCAATTCAGCTACACAAGCATTACTGAGGTGGAGCACTGGCCTGGCTCACAATCTGGTTATTGTTTAAATTAATCCCAAAGGTGTTGGATGGGGTTAAGGTCAGGGTTCTGTGCAGGCCATTCAAGTTTGTTCACACCAAACTCTGAAAACCATTTTTTTGTGGACCTGGCTTTGTGCACAGGGGCATTCCAACAGTCCCAGATTAAAAAAACACTAAAGTAATTGGACAGGGGTGTCTACAGACTTTTGGCCATATAGTATTTTCTCAAGAGGCCTGTCTCAAGCAACTTTTTGTCGCATGTATTGACTGAACAAATAATTTAAATTAAACTAACATCTTAAAAACGTGTACGGTATGTACGTATATCATTATGTCTTACATAATGTGGAGAATTTCGAATGTAATTGATGAAATCAAAATCAAATTAGAGCATTATGTTCAATAAAGTAACCATAATCTGTCTCTATTTTTTATTCTCACCCTTCATCCTTATTCCATCCCTTTTCTTCTTCATTCCACCTTTCATTCTCTCTTACTCCTTATTCCTCTTCTTTCCCCTTTGACAATGTACTTACCACCTTCAAAGTTGTCCCATCCAGTCCCACTATGGCCTCCTCCACCTCTCTCCCCTCCAACTGCTCCTCCTCTTCTGGCGTCTTTTCGTTCTCTCCAGCTAACATGGTGTCGGCGGCCGTTAAGCAGAAGTCTGCCTTCGCTCCAGTGGTCAGGCCCTCCTCCTCCCCTCCGCCCTCCTGTACCAACGCCAATGGGCTCCACGGTAATTTACCATGACAGCAGCCAATCAGTCAGAGGATGCTTAGCGAGACGACTTCCTCAGCAGATATTCTCCCATTAGAGTCCTTGTTGTGTTTCACATCCTTCTCTGATGAAACATTAGGTGTATACTCTGTTTTAGGTCTGTCTGACTGAAATATCCTTATACCATTAGATGGATTACCTTGACATTTTATACAGACATTAATGGTCCCTGAAGTGTTAATCCTAATGACTTTGGTGATCATCATATTTTTCCTCTAACATCCCCAGCAGATTCAGATTTGTGTTTTTAAGTGGAATGAACAGCTATTCTTGATATTCACATCCCTGTCAGAATTAATTGTACACGTATTAACTTAGTGATACCTTAATTTTTCATCTAGTTTTGTCCAATTTGTCCAACACATTTGGTTTATTATGCAGGAGTCAGCTGTATTTTGTTTTCATGTTAGCATGCTAACTCGATACATTGAAACATTGAAAGCATTATACCTGCTAAACATCACCATGTTAACATACCATAACAACCAAATACTTAGACATTGTTATGAGTGTTTTTGTTAAACATTTGGCAACCAAGTCACATATTGACAATGGTAGAGACAGGACACAGTTTTCACTTTCAAGGCCATGTGTTTTCTAGGGGCGAGGGAAAAAAACGATTCAGCATAGTATCGCGATATTTTCCTTAGCAATACTGTATCGATACACAGGCGCCAAGTATCAATCTTTTATAATATGTGTTGGTCAGTTTGCCTGCTTGACAATCCCATTTTGCATCAATAAAATTGAAGTGAGATGAACAATATACATAACTAGAAGTTGGAAATAAAAGTAATAAATTGCAATATATTGCAGAATATTGCAATATGTTTAAAATCGCAATAATATCATATTGTAACATAAGTATTGTGATGATATCGTATCGGGAGGTGTCTGGTGACTCCCACCCCTAGTATGTTCTAACCCCAATCATTCACACCTTCTTACAAACCGCAGCACTCCTATAAGAATATCACGCTACATCCACATTTGCTCCTTAACATAAACAGTTATTGTAGACTAACAGCAAAGCTTTTTGTTTTTTTTAATGCAATCATTTTAAATTAAATGAACATTTTTCTGGTAAGGACAATTTCTTATCCAAGTCTGCTTTTTGTACTGCTTCAGCTTTTGGATTAACAGTTTTTTTTCATTCTTTTTCTTCTTTCCTGTCTTTTCTCCTGACTTTTAACCCTTCCCCTTTTTATTCCTCTGCCCTTTACCCTTCCTTTTTCTTTCTTCTCTCTCTCTCTCTCTCTCCATCTCTCTCTCCATCTCCCTCTCTTTCCTGCCTGTCTCTTTGCCTCTCTCTACCAGATCAAACATTTGTGGACTCTAGCAAGTACTCAACAGCCAACTCTCTACAAGGCCTGGCCTTCACCTGAAGTATGTCCCTCCACTGTCTCTTCCTTCAACTCTGTTAACTAATTGAATTAGCAACTTTTGGTAAACTTACTAATTTCAATTATGTAATAACTGCCTTTCATGTTTAACATCTTTTACCTAAGAATGATCTTTCACTCACTTTCCTGTGTTTTATCCCCAACTTCTCTTTCATCTCATAACTTCCTAATAAGTCTCATATTCTCCCTCCAGCTTTCCTTCTGTCTCATTATCACCTCTCTATCCTCTTCTTTTTTTACTTTTCCATCCACATATCAGATCAGCAGCTCTAGCTATTCTGTTGCCATTTTATTGACTGGGAAAAAAGACAGGAAGTTGGATATTTACAGAGACAAAAAAAGACATTTGGCCCAGAGAATTTATTTCTCAACATCACTGGCTTTGTTTGGCTGTGTGCATGCGTGCGTGTGTGTGAGATCATGTGCGGGGGTGTGGGAACTCAGAGCTCAGCCTCAAAGCACAGCTGAAATAAACACTCCCCACTTACAGTTTTGCACACACACTTTCTTCTGTCACACACACTTGGTGATCACACACTGACAGCTTACGTAGGGAGCAATCAACAATGACAGCTGTTCAACTATCTTGACAGTTTATACTGTCAGCATACCTGCAATGCCCATTGTATGTGTGTGTGTGTGTGTGTGTGTGTGTGTGTGTGTGTGTGTGTGTGTGTGTGTGTGTGTGTGTGTGTTAGTGTGTGTGTTTGTGAACACCTGAGACAAAAAATAAATAAAGACAAGAAATAATAAATTGAGGGTCGCCTGAAACAATACATTTTGTAGAGTTTTTTCATGCTGGCACTAAAGATGAATTATTTTCTCTTTAAAGTACTTACTCACCATGACAAACAAAACCTTTTGTTTAATCATTTGTATGTGTGTGCGTGTGTACGTGCGTGCGTGCGTGTGTGTAAGACTTTGGGCTGGGTTCTGCCTCTCACATGTTGACACCCATCCCTTGGGTTTGAGCACAACGCCATGATGCAATCTGTCAGGCACACACAAGCATACAGTAAAATACGCCAACTGTTCCTGCGCAGAATTAAATATGTGTGTGTGTGTGTGTGTGTGTGTGTTTGTGTGTGTGTGTGTGTGTGAGAGAGAGAGCGAGTAGCAACGCCAAGAGCCAACTTATATGATGTGTCCCCGCTCTGTTTTACTGATTTATTTGTCTATTGATGTTTTAAATGTCGCTGCAGACACACAGCTGCACAGATGGGAAAACATATTGATGTATTTATGAGGAATTTTTTTATGACCATGAAAAATAGTTGGCTTTGTTTTAAAAGTTTTCTTTCTCTTTTCCCTCTTTCTCTTCCTTCGTTTCTTTTTCCACCCAACAGCAATCCCGAGAATGATCGTCCCACCCATGTAAAGGTGTGTGTGTGTGTGTGTGAGTGTGAGTGTGTGTGTGTGTGTGTGTGTGTGTGTGTGTGTGTGTCTGTGTGTGTGCGATTGTGCATGCCAGCACATGTAAGTGCGTGCGTTTGTGTGTCTGTGTGTGTGTGTGTGTGTGAACCAAGCACACTCAAACCAATCCCCATGGAGGATTTCGGTGAGAGTCAGACTCCGGTCGGGGATGGAAGCAGCTGTCCCGATCTGAAGGATCAAACCCAACTCAGGCCCTTTCTAATACAGAACAACTGCAAGAAAAACAGACAAACAAAAACAAAAACAAAGACTGTTTGCAAAGAAATAAGTTGTTTAGACTTTGTACACCTTGATGCTTTTATAGGAGAACGGCCACGCCTACATTATGACTCTCCACCGACGCAGGAAGTGTATTTATTTTGGAGAGAATCCACTTCTTCTCTTTAATGATTTTTGTGCAACAGTTAACGTTTCATAATCATCTTGTAACTGTATCTCACATGAGGGATTTTCTATTTATGAAGTTTGGTCATTGATGAAGGAATATAATGTGAATATATGACGATGATGGTGATAATGATAATGATGATGATGATGATGAAGAGGCTTCAGGATTTATACAGGGTCAAATCCAGCCGACACAGACAAGCCAAACCAGACACACACTTTCACTTCTTGTTGCCAAATCACAATACGTCACTCTTTCAGTACATGCACTCAGACAGCAAGGTCTTCCTCTGCATTCAATCGATCAGCTGAAGGATTGAGATGCTTCCTGCCTGCAATTGATGCTTAGTTTTGCCCATTCAAGAAATCCAAATGTTTACTTTGACACTGCTGCTCCTATATGCTACATTTTTGAGAAGGAGTCTGTTAGCCAACAGAAGGTGCAGAGAGAAACTAAATTCAGTCACTTAACAAACCGTGAAGAAATGTTTTTCCACCATCCAAGATTCAAGAGAGAAATTGGACATGGGGCAGAGCTGATTCAGGATAGATTTGACAAGCTAACTGTAAAAATGCCATAAATAAGTGCACGAGTGTGTGATTACTAGGTGCCAACAGCTGCTTCCCTGTTAAGGATTTGACCTCTGCCACTGAGTCTATCCATGGGCCCTGTTATAAAGTCGGACACCGCTTCACCAACCTCTATAAGAGGGGGAACATGTCTTAAAGATTGCTTCCATTTTTACTATGATTTGTTGTGAGAGTTGGCTTCTCAAATGTTTGTCTTAAAACATAAAGCCTTATTTCTGTTTTGTTTTTCTTTTGGTTTGCTGTGTTCTTTAAATTCTTCTTGCCATCGGCCGGCCAATCAGATTGTGTTTCTTTTGTCTCCTGCCCGCTTAACCGGTGTGATTGACTACTTGAGTGAGAAAATGATCTAATGGTGTTTCTTAAATGCTGTGCTGCAAAGAATGTTATGAAATCTTCAACTGAGTCTTAAAATTAAGTTTTGTGAAACATCTTCCACTGAGGTTCACTTTTTTCAAATCTGAACCTGGAATTCTGTTTTTATTTTTACAGTGCCACTGTATTTAAAAGTACAACTCTTCACAATGTTTGCATCCCATATTGCACTTGTGTTCTTAAAAGGTAGAGATAAAGTGTGAAATTCCATGTCTTTGGAAAAAAAGGACTTTATTGCAGTGCAGGACAATTAGCCAGCAACATGTCTTAAATGCAGTGTGCAAGAATGAGAAAGTGAAAGTCCCTGCTCCCTCAGGCCTGCAGTGTGCGGTTCAGTAGTCTTGATTAATTTATGATTATATTAATTTTGCCAAAGCGCTTCATTGAGAAATTAATGCCTAAACAGTCTTATGCCTTGTCTTTTTTTGTCACACACAGTCAGAAACTGTGTAAGAATGCCATACTGTGTACAACTGTCAGTTGTTTGTCATTTGAGTCACACCACCTCCTTAGCCAGAAGTCAGTAAGACTTAAATCAAAGCAGTAATACAAAAATGGGAGGAATTATTAGGGATTTGTATTTGAAAGAAGACATTACAAAAACATTTGTAATTTTAGGAAAAACAACTGGAACCCAGAAAACTCACATCCCCAAAGATGTGTTACTTGCTTTGACTCTCATTTCTAAAAAATTGAACATTATTAAGACATCTGATTTGTTTTGCATTATAGTATCTGTTTAGGAAAAGCCATACTTTCACTGCTGATTTGCATCAAACTCAAATAAGCCATGGTGTATTTCTTTTATCATTTGCAAGTCAAGATAGCGGGAGGATATTTTCATTTTGTCACAATATTGTTGTATAATTATTGTTAATGTTTGCATAATTTAGTCGCGTTAATAGGTGTAGAGTTCATTATGATTATCTGTTTGTCTTCCATGTGATGGATATAAAGATGGAACAGAGTTGCTTAATGAAGGCTTTCTCCCGCAGCCACTTCTCCTGCTTCAGTCAGGTTTTATGTCTTCTTATTACTCTTTTCCTCTGTTCATTTCCCTCCTTCTCCTTGTTTTGACTGTGCTTTTAATACTCTGTTTTTTCCTTTTCCCTAACAAAATGAGCCACCTATTTATTTTATCTCAAATATGGGTCTGGAGACCACTTTTGCAGTTTGTGTGTGTGTGTGTGTGTGTGTGTGTGTGTGTGTGTGTGTGTGTGTGTGTGTGTGTGTGTGTGTGTGTGTGTGTGTGTGTGTGTGTGTGTGTGTGTGTGTGTGTGTGTGTGTGTGTGTGTGTGTGTGTGTGTGTGTGTGTGTGTGTGTCTGTGTGTGTGTCTGTCTCTCTCTCTCTCATTATTTTTCTGTGAATGAAAAATGTGATGTTTTAAAGCTAAGGGATGTTTTTTTTTATGTACTATATACATGAGTACCTGTACAGGAAGGAGTACATAGAGGGTTTGGTTAAAAGAAGTATGATTGGAAGCACTTGTCCAGCAACAGTTTTTTCCCTTGGCTTGTCTGCGTTCAGGCTTACGGTGGTCATCATTCATACACACGTTATCAGCAGTATCAGTGTGGAGGGAAAGAGTACAGAGGAAACTACTGTAAAGATGATGATGTTGATTCTTTTTTTATTTTAAGCTTTGAAGTGTAAAATAACTTTGACTTTGACTCTCACTATATTTAATTAAAGTCCTTTCTCTGTGAAAAAGGTGTTGTTTTTCACTGTGTTGCTCATAATTGTGACTCCAACTACATTATAATGTGGCCACACGAGGAAATGACACAAGTGCCATGCAATTTAAATGATTGAGATGCACCAATGCCGTTTTCAGAGGAGAACTGTCTTAGGCCCTCTCTGCAGGAGCCTGGAGGGAGGAGTCTGGTTGCCACCAAGATTCAGCTCGCCTGTGTTAACTGCCTGAATCCTCTATATTAACTGGTAGGACTGAGCCAGTTTTACTGAAGATATAGGTTGCATTTAGTTCAGTTTCTCCTCACTTAAATGTTTTACTTAATCTCATGTACTGTATGATCTCATTGCTTTACCCCACCCTAAGGCATTGAGCTAGTTTGCAGCATTCACATCTTAGAAAGCCAAAGACTAGTCTCACTTTACCAGACCTTCCCCCACAGCGCTGCGCTGGAGGGTCCGGCTAGGCCACACAGCATTCCAGGATTGGAAAAAAAAACGTACTCTGAAGGTCATGAGGTTTTAAGATGTTTATGAGTATAATTTATTAATTTGATACAGTGACCATCCCTAAAGACAAGAATGTCTTGTATAGTTGAAGTTTGGGATATTGGTGATTCCAAAAACAATTAATATATTAAAAACCTTTGAATTACTTTCAATGACATTACCTTGAACTACAAAATCAAGTTAACAAATTATGTTTTTATATATATATATATACTGTATATATTTGAATAAACAAACAACAGTCATGCAGAGCACAAACAGCTACAGATAAATGGATATACCAAACTTACTTGCTGTGTGGAATAAGGTTGGCAAAAAAAAGGCGCTACGCTTTTCCTTGTCTACAAAAAGCCATTTGCCAACACTAAATTATTATATCAAACAAATGCTAGACACTATACAATATTAAGTTGCTTTGAGCTGTAGCCTACGTTCACCACTTCTAAACAGAGGTAGAAAATAACCTAATCTCTGACATTATTCCTTCACAGCACTGTGCAATGCCACAAAATCTTAGATCTAAACGATGCAGACACAGCCCTTTTGATCATACTTACCCTGGGTCAGGTTAATTGAGTCTACTGCTAACTGTCACCAAAATACCCCTGTAAATCAAATGATGTCTCTCTCTCATGGATGGGCCAAATTCTCTGGGCGGGCAAAGCAGAGAAAGGGGAGATAACCTTGCCCCTTATGACCTCATAAGGGGCAGGATTCCAGATCGGCTCATCTGAGCTTTCATTTTCTCAAAAGGGAGATCAAAACACCCAGGGCTCGGTTTATACCTATCACTGTTTCTAGCCACTGGGGGACATAGGCAGGCTGGGGGAACGCATGCTATTGTTTAAAAACCCCGTAAAGTGAAATTGTCATGCCATGGGACCTTTAACACAGACACGTGCTGATTAGCTCTAATAATAGGCAACGGGTCCATGAGGATAATGTCTATGTGATTACCGGTACTCCACATTTTCATTGTGAAATTTTGTGATTACAGTCTTAATCTGCTACGTTCTCTGTCAGGTAAATCAGTAAGTTAGTAGTGGTGTATACAGGGTGCACAGGGGAGTTGCATATGAAGTGGTTTGGTGTCCTTCTGTAAGTCATTTTGGGGTACCATTTGGTTTTGATGAATTCCAGAAGGAGCAACACACTCCGAGAGCGCAGACCTCCACCAAGACATGCCCTGTCCCATTGTAAGTGCAGTGTGAAGTCGGGAACAAATGTTTTGATAGTTACGACACCACATTAATGCAGCACAAAGGCCCTATCTCACGATGTTGACATAAGCGGAAAAAAAGAACTGTATCCTGTGATTCGGTTCTGCTCCAACATGTTATGGGTTCTGCCTTGGCCCATGCTACAGCCTTCGACCAAGTTTCATGAAAATCAAGCCAGTAGTTTTTCCATAATCCTGTTGACAGACAAACAAACCAACATACAAACGGAGAAACCAAACCAAAATCATAACTTCCTTTGCTGAGGTAATGAGATAAAATAAATTTAAACCCTTTGAGCCGTTGAGTAAAGTGAAAGAAACTCTAAAATGTTGGTTTATCTTGATTCACGAAACTGTCCACAGCTATTTGTTACAATAATTGTTTCAATCACACAACTTTTATTACTAAAAGACTCAAAAGATGGAGGTATTAACAGCAAAACATGGGCAGTTAGTGCACAAAATGATCTATAAAATTAAATGTGTGATGAAATAGTGACTCTTTATGACACCTTCTTTACTTTGGTTTGACTCTAGTGGTACTTTAGTTTGACTGCTCAGCTCCATTTCAGAAAATATCACACAGGAAAAGAGGTGGTTCTAGGTCAAACTGTTGCACAATATGTTGTAAAACTCATACGGAGGAGAGTACTGGCTCTGTGGCTATATTTGTTTCATTATTTAAACGTTTTTCTTTTTACTTCTTCTCCATTCTTCTGTCACATCAAGCCGTTTCTATCTCCAGCAGCTCTGATGTTGAGCAAGTCTACCAGTTCTGCCAACGTTAGGTCATAAACACTGTGTGTGTGTGTGTGTGTGTGTGTGTGTGTGTGTGTGTGTGTGTGTGTGTGTGTGTGTGTGTGTGTATGTATATGTGTGTGTGTGTTTTGTGTGACAATACAAATTCTCTAGTGAGACCCGTTTCAGTAATGAGACAGATGGGCCCTGCCTGGAGTTAGCTATCAGCACAACCACAGGCTGTGTGTGTGTGTGTGTGTGTGTGTGTGTGTTTGTGTGTGTGTGTTTGTTTGTCTGTGTGTGTGTGTGTGTTTGTGTGTGTGTGTGGGAAAGGGAAGGGGGGGCAAGAGGTGTTATTCTCTTATTCCTAGCCTGCAGGCTTAATCAAAGAGGAGCCACAGATGTATTATTGACACCAATTAGTTTCTGTCTCATGGCACACACAAAAACGCACACATGCGCAAACATGTTAATACACATTTATTTACAGTTATACACATATCCCAGTTATTATTTCTTAGAGTTCATGTGTTGAATCTGGGATTATCTAAGGCCTCGTCTCAATGGTTTGAAGACTGTTGTTGATTTGTTTGAGTGCTAACTGCACACATTTACAACTGACAAAAACACACCACTTCAATGGTTTGTCGCCTTTGCGTGCATGCGTGCGTGCGTGCGTGCATACGTGCGGGCATGAGTGCGTGTGTGTGCATGCAAGTCTGAGGAGACAGGACTGAAGACATCCATTAGCTAATGGATCTCGCTCTCTCTCAATTTTTTCTTCTCTCCTCTTCTTTTATCCCTCTCATCCTCCCTACATCACCACATCACACTCCCGGTGCTCTTAACCCCATCATGAGGAACCACACACACACACACCCTAATCTGCTCTCTCCTCCCTCCTCCTCTGCTCTCGTTCAGCTGGATTCAAAACCTTCATGTACACAGACTGGACAGCCATCCCGCTTTTTGGCCCCCTTCGTTTGGCTTCAGTTTCAACAGCTTCAACCACAAGAATGTAACCATTGATTTAATATTATGGCAACACAGGACTGTGAGTAAAGGACAGTGAAGCTTTGCCCTCAAATGATGGTGAAACATGTATGTTTTACAAGTTTCACCATATTCTTAGGAGACAAGTTATGCTTAATGTTGTCAAATTTGCCAAACAATGTTGTGTGATTGGTATCCTTTATTGGTCGATTGATACCTTACACGAATATGGTTTATTTAAATATGCCTCATGTCTTATGGCTGTAAAATTTTTGACAAACGCAACTCCCGCTTTCCAGAAAGTTTTGCCTACATCCCTCTGCTTGATGCTTGAATAAGTGTTTAGTTTGAGGAGCTTACCCTGCAGGTCCAGAGCTAGAGGGCTTTGTCACTTGAACACGTTGTCTTGGCGCACCAGCAGAAACGACTGATGCTGTCCTTTTCAGGTGGTTGAGGTTAACGGTTAACAGAAAGATTGTGAAGGAAAAAGTGTGGAGGAAGGAGGCATCACGTTAATGAGAGCAGAGGATAAAATGCTGAGAAAGAGGATAACCATGAGGATGAGAAGGAGATGGTGGAAGAGGAGAAAGAAAGAAAGAGAGAAGAGTAGGGTGACATGATGATGTGTGGTAATGGAGTCTTCTCTCGATAAAAAGGTGATGTTGATGTGTGATTTAACAATCGAGAGCTAAAGAACAATACCATCTCACCAGTGTGTGTGTGTGTGTGAGTGTGTGTGTGTGTGTGTGTGTGTGTGTGTGTGTGTGTGTGTGTGTGTGTGTGTTCGTGTGCGTTTGAATGAGAAGTGCTAAAGCTAAGTACAGGGGATGACACTCCCTCACTGCTGCCACTCCAAAAGCACTTGTAACACACATACTGAAACACACTCACAGACACTCATACCCACTCACTTAAGTGGAGGGTTTGAAATTGAGCTGGGACTTGGAACGAATACTCCAAACAATTATCTTTTTTATCATGCGTTCAGTAATCCATTTCCCATGAATATATTCACATCTGCCTCGTTTTTTTCCTCCCTCCATCCTCATCCTATTCTGTTACACATTCTCACCTCCCTCTTTTCTCTTCCCTCACAGGTGATGGTGTCTTTCCCTGGAGGCCTTGGACCAAATGTGACAATACGGCGATCATACTTCTGATTCATGCCTGTCACATAATGTTCACACTAGCTGAAAGTGACACATTATACCGGCAGTTTGTGGCTTCCTCCTTGAAAAAAATATTTTTGAGCAGCAACAAAAAAGATCTGCGAATTGTGATTATAATGATCAGGTAAAACTAGTTTTAAAAACAAAAATGCTGATTAAAATGCAGCTGCAGTAAACACTATTCCAATCAACAAAACTGGTAGTGTTTTTACCACACCCGCTGTCATGAAGGTCTTTTCTTTACAATGCTGCATCACAGAGTTAGCATTAAGGTGAAGTCATATATTGCAATGAATGTTTTGCTCGGACTGAAAATCATTCCTTTAGGCTACAATAAGAGAATAAGACACAGATGCATCATTTTATTTCAAGTGCTGCATTTGGTAACTTAGCCTACTTTGGAGGTATTGTGAACAAAAACCGGGTATCACTGAAATAAATAACTTTCATGAAGCATTTCTTGAAACCCAAGGATGCTTTACACAAGTATAAGGGTCAAGGGAAAAGAAAATAGTAAACAAAAACCCGGAGCTAAATGGAAGGGGGACAAAATTGAATCTAGGTTACTGACTTACAACCACATTGAAAAATTGTAAAGTTATTTTCTGAAAGAAATAGACATACTACCTGAGGGCCAATTCGGGGCAGATTTAGAATTTACAATCACAGATTTTTCTCCATTGGTTGAAAACCTGACCGATGTTTACTTCCCTGTCATGTGTCACTCTCCCCTTTAGCTTTAAGTAGTTCTTTGTTGAATTTCCTTCTTTTCTGTGATGGCCTTGCTCAAGTATAAGCCATAACTTCTAAAATAAAATTAAAATACAACTGGCCGTCACGTGAGTCGCCACTGACCAGCCTGCTTAATTTTGTGGGAAATCATGAAAATTATTAATACAGAGAGAGTTTTGTGGAGCTTATAGTCTTAGTTAGCTTTGTAGCAACTTGTTGGCAATAGCTTAAATGTAAGGGACGTTCATTAATATCAAAAAGATCCGGACTAAAGCTTTAACTTGACTTGCTTAATTTAGACCACATGAATCCAGAAAAAAAAAAATGTGTTTAATGATTTTCAGTAATGATTACTAATGTGAACTTGATTTGACTACTGCATGAACTCACCGCTCTGTGTAATGTAAATTGTGTAAACTTATGAAGAGAAGTAGTGTTTTCCAGTCTCTGCCAGTTTCCATATATACAGTCATGATTATGGTTATGGCCAAACAAACAAAGAAAAAAGAGATGACTACACACTGATTGAAATTGCAAATCTAAATTAGATCAAAACACTTGTAGCTTATTGCCATAGGTTCTGCCAAAAAAGAACGAAACGGAGATCTTTGGTATTTTAATTGTATGGTTAACTGTTTACTATATACGTACTTCGTATATTATAGACCTATATTGTTTATCTTGAACAATGTCAACCCTATAAATATCATCTCCATAGCAACAACTGTTTGTAGTCCTGTCTAACTACTTACTAGCTTTTTATTTAGATGACTGTATAATTTGTTGCATCTTAACATGAATGAGGCTGTTAGTTATAGTGAAAGGCTTGCTACAGTTGCATTTCCAGTGATGAATCAACAAAAACAATTAATTTTTCCGTATCACTGGTTTGTTCTGACACCATTCCCTTTCTTCAGTGATTCTCTAGCTCAATGGGTCACGTACTGCACTCGCGTGTGGTCCTTGAGCCTCCGTCTAAAACTCTGCCATTTTGACCAGTTGAAAGTTCATAGCATAGAAATAAAATGAATCATGGATTGTTTTATTTCTATAGTTTGTTGCTGACTTTGTCATTCGCTTTTAAAACAGGTGATGTCTCTTATATTCTAAAACCAGCCACTTGATGAGGTGAGTCTCAGGCGACTCCATCAGCTGGCTTGAGTCAAGCTGAGACAGACCTGTTCAGACGGCTGCAACTCTCCCTTTGACATTCTAAAACGGGTTTGTCTCTTTGTGAATCTTAGGTATAAACTGGGGTTTAGTCACTTTATATGTGGAACTGTGACATAATCACTTATACAACCTAATCATTACCCACTGCCAGGAAGCTGAGATTATCAATTAGTTGATGGCCAGAAATGTGTGATTGGCAAGGACGATTGATGATGATATCATCCTGTTGATGGCCATAAAAAAGGGAAATCCAGCACTTCTGGTTTGCATGGTGAAGGTGATGTCACTGCCATTGTGTGAAGGCTGTGTGCACATGTGCGTGTGTGTCGAACTATGGAATGTGGATATGATATCATCACAACCCACAGGGAGAAATGCCTATCCCAGTCATCACAAGGATCTCACACACACACACACACACACACACACACACACACACACACAGACCACACACAGGGTTCTGGCAGTGCTCTTGTCCGCTGTGTTAAAGGCCAAACGTTAAAGTCAAATGTCAGGGTTGTGAGTTTCTGTTCACCTTGCAGAAACACTAAATCTGTTACTGAGCAGGCCTGAGCTTCTGCATAAAAAGCTTCTACCAAACAGCAGGAACCGACAGAGTACATCAAGAGAGAGAGGACAGGAGAATTATGCTTGAATAGTCATTAAGTAACATTCGGTGAAAATCTTGGTGGAGAGACACAAAACTGTTCATAAGTTTGTGTAAGTGCCACTTTTTTGTGTTACGTTCATACCATCACATGCTAATCCTGTTTTATCATTGTCATGAAAGAAGACATTGTCTAACATTTACCCACATACAGTACACTCTATCATTTACTAATCAGGGACAGTTTGAGACCAACAAACCCTGACTTTATTTTTCTATTTTGAACAAAATGCAGGAAAATGTAAACTGCATCAGTTACTGTGTCTCCATACAATTGAATCACTAACTTCCAGCCCAAGATGAACTGATTGGAACAGCAGATGTCAAATTTTGACCTGAGTCTACATTAAATCCCCACTGCGTTATTTCATTGAACAATAAAAAGAAGAAAAACAGCCATACTGTATATTTATGAGAAATATGTATTACTTTAACCTCCTGGGGCAGAGCTTACTCCCCTATAATCCTCTCTATCTCCCTGAGTGTTTCTGTTGAACCCAAGCCAATTGAATAATGCCTCAGCCCAGTCAACCGTGTGTGTGTGTGTGCGTGTGCGTGTGTGTGTGTGTGTGTGTGTGTGTGTGTGTGTGCGTGTGCGTGTGCGTGTGCGCGCGCATGCGTGCGTGCGTGTGTGTGTATCTATGAACCCCTAGTTTTAGCAAATTTTTGAAAGATTTCAGCCGAGGAACGATACAGCATATAAACATACACAAACGTACATAAACACACACACGCACACACATTCACAGTGTTTTTCAAGTTTCTCAACATATCCCCAGTGCAGCCCTCTGAAGCTCTGTGCTGCCAGCTGAGTGCTCAGGCAGGAGGTCTGCAGCCTCCGCTGACCCCCTCAGAGACCCCTTGGAACCTTTTTCAGAGAACCGTGGCTCGGGTGTGTAACACCGAGCACTGTGCGGCAGGATCTGCTCTCCTGCTGCAGTAAACACAGAAACACACCACCCAGGGATTGAAATGTTATCAATAGTTCATCGGATGCCCTGGACTTTAACCCTTCGATGCGGAGCTGCAGTCTAGCAGACCCAGCAGCCTCATTCTAATGTAACATCTTGTTTAAAAATGTAATTTGATTTCTCTGCAATGCTTCACCTAAATTGTTTACGTAAATAAAAGTAATTCTGTATCATTTTTTTAATGAAAGCTAAACAGCCTTTTAAATAACTTTTTGTAACTCTACTGAATGTGTCCTACTGTTTTCAGCAACCGGGTCCAATGGAAAAAAAGGTTTTGGAGACTTTCACTAAAAGTACATTCTTGTACGCAAAAACTCTTAAGAAGAAGTTGTGTGCTGCTGGATTTCAGCCTCATAGGGAACAAGTTTCTTTCAGGAATATGTTTATTATAAAACCAGTGAACCTAAGTTACGTGCAGGCCAAAAAACTTAAAGGAATAGCTCAAACTTTTGGGAAATAAGGGGAAAAAAAAGAAAAATATCAACCACATGTTAGGAACCTCAGTACAGCATTTAACCCCCTTAAAACCCAAACTTGGTTTTACATTTTAAAATTTCTGATTATGCACAGATACACAAACAAGATATGTGTTAACAAGTGAGCTAGGCTAGGTGTTTCCCCCTGATTCAAACCTTTATTCTATAGGCTAACAACATCCTGACTCCAGCTCCACACTTCCAGCCTTGCTGTCTGCAACAAAGTCTGGAAATGGGAGGGATTTTTTATATGTCAAAGACCGTACACACCTATGATTCACCTACATGTGTTTTCACTTAGTGTTTCCTGATTAGACCTTCTTAAGACTATGTGGCATCACTCTCACTCTCTTGCTAACAGCAAAACTGCTAACAGAAAATTCTGGTCCAAACTACTGGATCAAAGCATTCAGACAGAAAAGAGCCCCGTGTTAAACATAGAGAGCTTGGTGTGTTGGGTAGGTGTCACTTGAGCTATTGGTGAGACGATGAAATCCAGGTCAGTTTGAGTAATGACTTTGAAGGCTTATCAGACTCCAAAGTGCTGGACAACTCTGGGAAGTTATTACAGTTACATTCACTTTATCCTTTGTCTGGAAGGTCTAAAGGTAAACAGTAAATGTGATCATTTTACATTGCAAAGAAATCTACCACTTGTATTGTTTTAGAACTTTTCTGCTATGCAACAACGTGGCTGTTAGGGATGCCAACTGGTTGATCATTTCCTTGTTCCTGTCCCTGTTCTAACATTGAAGCCTTAGTAGTCCACACGTAATGGCTAGCACCTAGCTAGCACAGTTTGGGCCTTTTTCCACATGCAAATGGCATTTTAGGTCACTGAAAAATTGGTTCAGAAAAACCTCCAGCCAAAAATGTTGTTTTTGTGTTATAGTGTAGACAGGAAGAACAGAGTTTTGGGCTTGTGATGTCAAAGTGTGCACCGTTGTCTTGTTTGTGAGGAGTCACAAATGAAGTGAATTCTCTTGCAAAAATGGCGTATACGTATGGCAAAAATACTGTTGGCAACAGGCTTGCTGGCAGAACTTTTTATCATGTTCACACATAAATGTAAAGTAACTCTTCCATTGTCTTGAGGAATGGAGACGTCAGAATGCGCTACAGAGGTCACTGCTACATAATCCAACACTGCCAAAGCACACCGGCCGCCAATGTCACAACAAGACCATCAGATTTCTATTTTGTGAGTAGCCTTTTGGGAACAGCTTTTGTCAGGCTTCTAATTGGCCAACATATTCTACTTCTTCTTTGCACAATTGGGGTTATGTCACTGTCTGTTGGTTTGGCATGCTCGTGACAGGGCTTCAATTGTGTTTTTAAATTTTCATGTGGACAGTTATTTTTCTTGAAAATGTGTGGACAGGTTGTTTTTTTAGAATGAAGAAGGGAAAATCACAGTTTTCAAAAATACCCATGTACGTTTGGACGAAACCTGAGACACATGAGTTTGAGATGAGTTTCATGCCTGTACTTTAGAATCACAATCCAGATAAGAATGTAATTGGGGATACAGAGGTCATGTTCTTTTCTCATATCTGTGAATAAAGTTGCGGCAAAAACATTGTAAAACAAATACTGTTTGAACATCTAAATCCTTATGTTCAGGAATATCTGAAACTTTCCTTTCCAGTACCCTCTTAAATTTTGGTGAAACAGGAGTAACTGAACTTCCATCACACACTTTATGGCCGACAAGAGGGCTTTAACTCACTTCAGTTATCACATCCTAATCTGCACACACAGACGCAGACACACACATACACACACACATACACACAAAAAGGCATAACTTGTACTGTAAGTCAACACACTCAAGTCCACCACGCCACTTACACAAATATGTGTATGTCATACTGTACGGACACTCTCTCAAACACATAAGTGGAGTGGACACACACAAACACACAGTCTAATACACTCACGTCCAACTGGGTTGTTTTTCTAAGGGGTGTTTATGTAAAGGAAGTTGGATCCTGAAACTCGCTGCATACTTCACATTTATGAAGGTTGGAAACAGCCTGACTGCTGATATGATTACACCAAAAAGCAAGCAGGAAAAAGTTCTGACATTCTCATATGGAAGCCATTATCCTTTCTCTAAATCGCTTTCTCTCTCTATTTATCTTCACCTTTTCTTCTATCCGCTCCCTCTCTATTCTCTGACTTTCTCTCCCCCATTCTCTGAAATTCTCTTCTCTTTTCATTCTCAGTTTCTCACATGCTGTTTGTGTTTATTAGTGTTTGCTTTGCACAAGCTGCATGCGTGTGTATCGACGCCTGCTGTGAATTGTTTTGTGTAGTCAAAAACATCAGAAGGGAGGCGCACAAATACACATGCAGGGAAAGAGTTTGATTAAGGGCTAGTTGGCCTGACTATTCTCTCTGGATCGGCCACAGTGTTAGGCATTAAAAACCTATAATTCACTAACACCCCCCCCAAGTTTGTGTGTGTGTGTGTGTGTGTGTGTGTGTGTGTGTGTGTGTGTGTGTG
>NC_048419.1:16236191-16246230 GCF_013103735.1 Etheostoma cragini | reverse complement strand
ATGTCAATGACTGGTCCCCACAAAGATAGGCAGACACGACTGTGTGTGTGTGTGTGTGTGTGTGTGTGTGTGTGTGTGAGAGAGAGAGAGAGACGGAGAGAGAGAGCTCACGCTCTGGATGCTGCAATGACACAATCATCTTTGGCTGAGCAGAGTTGGTTTACACAGAAGAGACACACACACACCCTGCCTTACTGTGGCTCGGTTTCCAAACATTGCATCAAATTCCCAGAAATATGACGACAGAAACCTGAGAAGCCAGAGCGAGTCTTTTGCTGACCTCCATGTCCTGCACAGAGGAGTCACCACTGAAAGTGTTTCAAACTCATTTCAAATGGATATTTTTACCTGGAAATGTACGAAACTAACCTGGCCTTCTTAAAGTGCCCATATTCAGAGCTGTAGTACTCAAGTCCGGTCTTGGACTTGAGTCCAGACTCAAGACCATTTTTCAACGGACTCGGTAGTGTTTGGACTTGGACTTGCCTCGGACTCGGCCACTGGTCCGGCCAAATATGGCTTTTGGTCTGGACCGAGTCCACGTGTCTTTATTTTGTTGATGGTGATTTGGAGGGAAAGTAAAACACAGTTGATGTGGGGATATTGTTCGGCTTTTTACAAGTTTAGACAGCTAGCTAACGCTACGCCAATGTTTGCTAACTTTAGCGGACCAGCGTTAACCTAGCTTACTAGGTAAATATCACGGCTGCCTTCGGAGTTGCCTATATCTGCGTCCACGTTGTCAACATAAGAACTGTGGCGTTAGTGGTCCTTTTGAGCCATCATTTTATTGCATGAAATAAGCTTTGCTCTCACGACATGGGTGGGTTTTTGTTACGTTATAAAAAAGCTAACTGGATATAGTATGCTAGCGAACATTAGCTAACGTTGCAGAGCCAGCTATTGGTGTTTGTGTGTGTAAACCAACCATAGGGCTACACTCTGTAATACTGGTCACTTCATTTCTACCCTACATCTGGAGTGAAGCTATGTTGTAATTTAGATGTTCAACGCTCAGTACTAGTACCTACTGTAGCTGTAATGTTGTCTATGTAGCTATTATGAGTTATCACCATACGATATCAAGAGGAATGGCTATGCTAATGAATCCTGGGTGTTCTGACATTGTTTTTGCTATTAATCAACAAATAACCCAAATTGATGGTCTTGATACTGTCATGTATAAGACCTTTTTTTCTGTCCTGGACTCGGTCTTGACTCGGTCTCTTACCTCTTTGGACGCGGTCTTGACTCGGACTCGACTAGTCCTGGTTTTGGACTTGTCTTGGACTCTACAAAGGTGGTCTAGACTACAGCCCTACCCATATTATGAAAAAAACACTTTTTCTGGGATTTGCTGTGTTATTTTGTGTCTTGGAAAAAAAACTCATCCATGCTGTTTTGAGTGAGATACAGGTTTCTGAATGTCCTCTGCCTTCAGTCTTTGGGTGGACTGTTCAAAGTCTGCACGGTAGCACATGCTAGCGCTAGCATTCTAGCTCGTTCTCAATGGAAAAACACTGTTTCAATACACACTAGTTCCCAATAATCTACAAAAGAAATACTCATATGTCCCTGTTCTGCAGGTATTCCACAAGTGCGCCCTCGTTTAGAAGAAGTCTCCCAGCTAATCCTGCCTTGTACTGACCAAAGTTGGAGAAGGCGTTATCTAGCTAATGTGATCTTACCTAGCCAGGCCTATTGCGCATGTGCGACTACCAACAAAGATAGTATAGAAGTGAGATGTCTCACTCTGTAGCTAAAACAGAGACCTGAACACACAGAGTGAAAACCGGATCTGTAAATGAAACCATGTTAACCTATTCTGGTACAACCTCAAAATACAATTTTGAAACTGAAAGTGAACGTAATATGGGCGCTCTAACATCAACATCTAAATCAGAGAAGTGGTGGTCAGACTTCCAAAATAAACAATTTCAACATTCAACATCTGTACACATTGTCAAACTATAATTGTGGTACGTTACTTCTGTCTTGTGGAATCTATCTATGTACAATGCATGTAGTCAAATTCTACATATTATATTTTCACTCTAATTTAGAGGGAAATGATACTTTTTACCTAACTACATTTGCTTGACATTTACTAGTTACTTTGCAGATTAAGATCTTTAAATCTTAAAGAGCTGGTAAAATGTGCAAAATTGTTATACACTGAATTACATATATAAAATTAAAACTAAAATCTACAGTCAGCTACATTATTAAAATGCTGTTTACATGTTAGTAAATCAAGAATTTGAAATCCAATTATGTAATATTGTAACACTGACAGAGCCCATTTTGATAGTACATTATTTTACTTAACTCAGCTTCAATCAGTTTGTTTAAAATCTATCTGATCATCTGACTGCTTGTGTCCCTCAGACTACCTTTTAGTTTTCTTTTGCTGCTTTCCCAGATATTAGATCTCAGCCATTAACTTAATGAGTACCATGTTACCATGGAACAAAATTAAACTGCAGAACATGTTATTTTAAGTAGCTCCAGCCACTGGTTAACAAATATAGAGTAATATCATAAATGCCGCTCTCAGTAAAGAACAGAAAAATGTAACGTACATGTAGAACCCTGAAGCCTTTATAAAAAGCATGCTGCTGCCTTTCTGTCTCCCATAAATAGAATATGCCAGGGTCAATTTAGTTACACTTTAACATTTGCAACACAAGAGTTTGAGGTCTACCACATATCACCACCAGAGAGGAGCAGGAGGTAAAGAAAGACTGTACAAGAGCGGAGCCGCTGGGAGAAAAGGGGAGACAAAACGAAATCAAATCTGGGAAAGACAGAGAAAGATTCATATGCCTCCTGGACTTGTAGTAGAGTCTTACATTGTTTTACTCCCGCGGTCAGCGCCTCCGTGTTGGGTTCTGGTTTGGATTAGGTCTGATACTGTATGTTACTCTTTTGAAAACACTGTCATTGCAATGAGACAGCATGGGAATGTGGCAGGGGCAAACAAAGTAAAAATGAGCTGAGAAATGTCTGTTTGTTGCAGAGAAGAAAAAGGGAGCATTAAGGCATGTGAGTTCATCTTACAAGAAAGTCTGAAGTCCACACGCTTTCCTTGTGGATATGTGGATTTGAACCTGTCGGCTTGTGTGTGTTAAAGTGTGTTTGTGTATGAAAACCCAACTAGAGAAAGGGCGGGTCTTTTCTCCACCCTGCTGTGTGATTGGTGGTTGTTGTCTTTGTTGATGGATTGATCGAGGCTGCTCTCCTGCAGTTGGTTGAAGGGTTAATGCATCATTCACCTGTCCGAGTGCTCCACAGCCATTTACTCTCATCTCACTTCTCATCCTCCTCCTGCACCTCCTTTTATCTTACATTCACCTCAAGCCTATTAGTTTTCATGTGCTTTGTAAAAATGGATGGGGACAATATACTCAGATATGCAGAACTGTGTAAATGGTTACAAAATATAAGAAACAATAAGTATTTCTGTTTTATTTTGTAAAATGATTTTTTTAATGATCTCTCATTAACCCACCAGAATACAGTAATGACTTATATACTGGTCTACCAGGTAGAAAAAAATGATTTTATAGATTACACCAATGTGTCTATGTCTGACATGCTGAACAGCTGTGTCTCCAGCCGACCTCTCAGGTCTTTTACATATCCCTAGAACACAATCAAAATCTGCTAAAACTGCATTTCATTTTGAGTTGGTGGAGGGGTCTGCTTGCTTACCCGAGATCTACTCTGAAAATATTCTCAAGAATGACAGAGTCTTAAATGTTTCTAGCTCAGACCATGGTCCTTAATTTATAACTTTAAGCACTGGCATTATTAATGTAGGAATAGAATAACAAAATGTGTGTGTTTTCTGTCAGTAGAGTGATGTATGACTAGGATGACATATGAAGTATTGTTTAAATTTTCAAATAGTTTTTCATATCTGTCTTTCCCTCTGTGAATACACACTGCGCTTTCTTTTGTAAAAATAAACTGTGCACATGCCGTACATATTTTGTGGTCTTGTAAGTAGAGCGCGGCAGTACAGCTGCCAGCAGACAGCCATGCTTTAAATGCATGTACCCATGGTACAGCAAAGTGTTTCGGACTTTCTTCCATCCCGTGGCTTACAATAATATGCTACAAAGAGTATGCTGCAATCTCCTATCGACAGATCATGTGAAATAATTTGCCTTTTATGTCTGTCTGATGATTTGATATTGGCCTACAAGCAGAGATATTTTTGGTCGGTACACACGGTGCTTACAGCAGCTGGATGTCACGGGATAACCCACGTTGCAGTGAAGAAGCAGCTTTTCAAGGTGTTGCATTGGCCTCACTTGCATTCTAGCGTTTCAGAGTAACACCTGTGATTGTGTAACACCTTTCTCTGGGCTGATGTGGAAGTACAAGTGTAGGCTCCAGTTGTAGTTCTTTCCATCTGGATTGTTGGTATTTTAATTCTTTAGCAAACATCTGTAGCAGCATCTGATACAGAACACAAATAGTTTTAGTTTGCATGACTGCATCATAAACTCATTTTAGCAGCGTCCAGCAACAACTGAGAGAAGCTAAACTTCTTATGCATTTTCTCATGATAGGATACTTACATTATACTACCTAAACAAACACACACACACACATATATGCATGCACCAACATCATAAAGACCAACAACATGCAACCAGGCCTCTTTTACAACCACCTCTTCCAATTTCTTTTCCCCTTCTCCTCCCTACCCCCTCACCCTTTTACCCCGTGCTGCCCTCCACCCCTTGTCCGGTTCAATATATGTTGTGCACCAAGTGTGCTATGTTGGTGGTGGTCCAAAGGAAAGCACCTACCACACAGATACACACACGCACACTCACACACATACACACAAACACACACACACACACACACAGACGCACACTGTGAGGGTGGTAATCCCACTTTCTGTGAACCATGTGGAAGCTATTGCTGTGTAATCTGTTGTAATTGTGTTGTATGTGAGAGAGAGCTGGTCTGCATTACCTACTTCATTACCGTGTGTGTGTGTGTGTGTGTGTGTGTGTGTGTGTGTGTGTTTGTGTGTGTGTGTGTGTGTGTGTGTGTGTGTGTGTGTGTGTTTGTGAAGTACACTGTTTAAGTACAAGAGGCAGAGAGAGAAATGGATTTAGAAAGAAAACATTGACAAAAAAAGAAGGGGAGTAAACACCAGCGTGATGAGACATTATTCACACATTGTAAGTTTATCTTAAATCCCTCTGAAACATTTGAATAAAACTACTTCATAACCATGCAGTGCATTAATAAACATGTCAGTGATCATGCTTAGTGTAGACCATAACATTCAGACTGGGATCCATAGGCAAATCCTTAAACCATTACACACACACACAGATTGCATAATTACACATAATGGATTGAGGGCTGCATGCACTCTGAACGTAAATCTAGCATGTATGTAAGTACACAGACCTCACTCTGTGTGGTTTACCTGTTAACAAGCTGAAATGAGCCATGCTATTATGCTACTTGGTTCAAGTAATCATCTAAACAAGCTTACATCAAAAAGTGGTACATTATGAGTCTGGAAAGAAAGGAAGTAAAAAATAACGTAAACAAGTTAACTTGGAACATGTATTACATGTGTTACTGTTGATACCGGAGTACATTTTCCCCAGTTTAAACAGAATGGCAAACCAAAAAGGGCCACTATAAAATGATAGGTTCACAAGTTTTCAAGTCTATCTGAAGACAATGCTGAAAACATGCCTAATGTACATTGAAACGTTGTTGTTTTTGTTTCTCCTGCCCAAACCAGCCACAAAGAGATCCCTTTCAATCACTAATGTTAGCTATCTTGCCGTCCTTGCCACCCAACTAAACACATGACGGCAACAATCACTAAACGCATACAAACTCACAGTCCTCTCTTCCCAATTTACAGCCACTTTCTTGGCTTAAAATAACTCACCATTGTCGGCTATGGCCGCTGAACAGGCTACACGTTGTAAACAGCTGTGACCACTTGCCTGGTCCTCCAGTAACGTTAGCCGTAGGCGTGTTTAGCAGGGTTAGCAGGGTTAGCATTGCGGTGTTAGCCAGAACCCAAAACACAAACAGACATTCCGTCATGGAAAGAAAATGTGATAAGGAGAAAATACTGAGAAAAAAACTTAGCATGTTTCCTTATTATCTGATGACACATTTGGGGTCATTTTTGAATTTATTATAGTAAATATGTTACTGGCCCTGTAAAGTAAAGAAAATGCATAGGTTGTATAATGTATTATGCAGCACGATAAGTATAAGTCAGGTCAAGTGGCTGTGGATGAAGATGAGCAAAAACTTTCTGAGAAGTCCAGCCAGATACCTGCCTCATCTTCATTGTTCTGCGATCAGCCCTCCTGGTTGAATCCACAGTAGAGCCTCCTGTTGCATCACTCACAGAACTGCTCACCGGTCAGTCCCGGCAATGCTGCATTGATCGATGCGTTGGGTACCTGGCTGCACACTCACCTTCATCCATCCTCAGGAGAGAGCAGAAGAGAGAAAACGGATAGAAAGATAGAGATTTAAGCATCAAGAGACAAGCAGAGCCAGAGAGAAGACAGTCACAAAAAAACATCTCTCAGCGCCCTGCAGAGTGAGATAAATAGGAGGGGCTGCCCGATACATGAGCTGATGAATGATTGAGCTAACAGCTTCCCCAATAGCCTCCCATCACCTACCTTTTCTACACACATCCTCACTCCTTCTGTTTATTTATTTACTTCAGAGCAGCGTGAGACAAGAGAGGAGAGGTGATGAATGAAACGGAAAGTCCTACAGGGCAGGAGCACCATTTGGACTCAGTGTGTGTGCATACGTTTTTCAAGTTCTTTCAAGTTCTGAAATTTTTTCCAATGCAATGTAATGTTGGTCAGTCCACACTTCTTCCAGAGGTCAGTTCATGGTTATTGAATTGGGGTTCAAGTTTAACAATTAGAGATTACAACAAGCAGTGACTACCAGGAGCCAAATGTTGAAGCCAGTGTGGAAGTACATCAAGATTCAGTTCCTCCAACGACTCCAAGAAAAGTCTTACTGCACAGACGTCAGTGGGAAAGACCCAAACTTTTCTCTCAAAATTGAAAACAACTTGAGGTCTTTCTGGTGTATTTATTCAAAACTTTCAAAAACAGTGCTGAGGAAATATATTTAGTAGTGCTGCCAAACAATTAAAATATTTTAATACCAGCTAGATTTGGTGTGGTGTTGTAGTTTTTCTAATGTTACTAGTTGTTGCAACAGCATGTGAAAAAACTACAAAGTTTGCTAGGCCAAAAAGAATGACAATCTTGCGTTAAAAGAATTGATGCCGTTGAAATACTGTTATTTTTTGCCTAGCCTGAGATAAAAAGTTGGATTTAAAATATAAATGAAGATGACTGATTGGTTTACATATAATACAATCACATACAGCAATAAAACAATAAATATAAATATAATTATACATTTTTATGAAGAAATTCACTGTTTTTCTAATGACGAGAATGGTTTCCAATTAAATTACTTTCAGATTTGATTTAACAACATCACTATTTTGTTCATCAGTAATTCCTCAACTCAAGATAAAATGAACACACCTCTGTTGTCAAGGTAACGTGATTTTGGAAAGGTCTGTCCTGGTCCTTGTATTTTCATCTCTTTAAGCCCTTGCAGCCTCAAGTACTCACACATTTGTGCTGAGCATGCGGGTGACGTCGATAAAAGTCTCTAAGGGGTTCGGGGCTTATAAAAGAATAGAATGGATATTGAGATTGGCCAAACCAATACATTTGAAAAGAAACCAATTTTGACTGTAGGATGGAAACAGGAAGAGAACAGCTGTCTTCCGTGAAGTCCGTTGTTTTGTTGACCCAACCATCCGCCGCAACCAACTCCCTAATTTTACCTTTACCTTAATACCAACGCTTGTCATAATTACTTTGGCGGTTAGAGGGCTTTGTCATTTGAACATAACCTGGTGTTTGTTTTGATGCTGTTGTTTTTCTTGGGAGGATAGCCTAATGATTTCATATAGTAAAAAGTCAACGCTTTCAGTGTAGTACCTTTAGAACTGTAGATAACCCATACGGACATGTAACTAAACACTAAATATGTTTTGAGTTTTCACCGCACATGGTAGGCTACTCTTAAATGTAGGCGGGGTAGTTACCGGATGGTAATAACCATGGACAGCCATGTGCTGAGAAACAAGTTGAACAACTATTTTTATTACTCACTGCTACATCCAGCTCTCGCTGTATTTCCTCTTCACCAACGATGTAAAGGAACAGCTGCACCAATTGCTAACTAAAATGTTTCTTGTTCCACCTTTGAGTTTTGGATCAGTGTGCTAGGTACCTTAACAGAGGGGTAATGAAAAAACAGGACAGAATTGAGTTGTTCTATTTGTACCATTAACAACTTTGACCATGGAAACTCACAAAAAAACCATCTAAAGGCCTTTTCACACAGAGAGCGATGGTCGCGCCACACCTTGTTACTAATTTTCAATGAGAGGTGGGGCTTTTGCTTGTCAGAGCATTGGCACAAGACTGGATTTATTAGGTAACGTCCATGGTCATGACTGTGCTGATTTAGCCAACTTTATATGTTGTCAATAAGTCTGTGGTTCGGAAGGACTAGGATTGCCATTTATTATCACCGACCTGTGATTAGGGATGTATTATACCACAGTCAACTAAGGTCAATGGTCACCACACATTGATCGCCTGGTGTTTACTCACTGAGCGGTGTCCACCTGTCTATTCACACGAGGAGCGCGGTGAGACCCCGAGTATCCACGCTACTACGCAGGCAAAGTGTAAAGCCCTCAATGTGTGACAAACTGAACTGAACTGAACTGAACTGAACTGAAACTGAACTCTCTGCTCGGTGCAAACAAGGCTTTCGCTAGCCGGCTCAAACAAAAGAAAGACATGTCTGCACTGTTTTTCTCTTTTGTAGACTATGTGACTCTAATTCACAAACACACAGACATGGTGAATAAATTGAGTCACATTACAACAAGCCTTTATTGACCAAAGAAAATCCTAATATTCAGTTTTGAAGACATTTTATTGAGAGTGAAGTCACCTGAATTGAAGAACCTGATTGTGTTGCCTGAGGACATGAAAGTCTTTTTGAAGAATAAATTAAGGGCTCTGATCACTTCCTCTTTTTCTTCTCATCCTCTGTCCTCCATAAAGATTTGAAGTATAGAGACTTCTATCTCAGTGTGTGTGAATGCTTGGCTCTTTGCACTGACTGGTTTATTTACAAAGCATTCAGAGTGTTATAAAGAATATGTGTGTGAGTGACTTTCTTTGCTTGTGTATGAATGTTTACATGGCTCAGGAATGTTCTGAAATGTGATCTTCTCACCAGAGAGTGCCAACAGCCACATAAACACAGACACCCACACACACACACACACACACACACACACACACACACACACACTCACACACACTCAGTACAGCTCGTGTGAACATTACTGGTTGGGTGTGCAGGTTTTTCGGTTGGTTAGATCAGTTTATTCAATGCATTCCTTTTCCATCCAAAACTGAAAACACTGCACAGAAATGTCCTGGAGATGTGTATTGTCATTTTACACACAAATACACACATGTACACACAAAACACACACACACACACACTCAGTATGTCATTATTGTGGTGTTGGTTGCATCAAGGCAGAAGGACAAATAATGAATCAGAGCTTGGATAATTTGAATTGACCTCTGATAAAACAAATTCTACAGAGCTAAAAAGGCTCTACTTGATCCCAAACCCCCACCCCACCCACGCAACACACAAACAATCACACACACACACACACACACACACACACACACACACACAAGATAGTGGGCCAGGGGTGAGCCTGGTTGTTCTGTTTGACAACTAATGAAGCAGGTCTCGAAGACAAGATGGCACTTGCTGACATTTTCACTCTAAAAACAACACACACGAACACACACACGCACGCACGCACGCAAGCAAGCAAGCACACACACACACACACACACACACACACACACAC
>NC_048419.1:16219143-16236091 GCF_013103735.1 Etheostoma cragini | reverse complement strand
TCTCTTTTCCTTTCTCTTGCACACACAGACACACACACACACACACACACACACACACACACACACACACACACATAGTCAGCACCTACACTGCTGAGTTAAGGCAAAAGATCTTAATTTTCATGTTCATCGACTTAATTATCATGAGAACCAACACTTGCCCGCTTCTCCACTCAAGGGAGTAACACTGAGAACGAGGATGTTGGAGGTTCCCATGCAGCTTGTTAACATCAAGTACCTGTAAATACAAAATACTGTATGAACCTACGTGACTGGCAAATTGGTATAAATGATCATATATTGTTTGTTATGGAGAGTTTTATTTCAAATATACCTAACATTAGATTGCTACAATTAGCTAACATAATAATTAAGTCTATATAATTTGTCTTACAGTAACGTCTTTCACTCTTGCTGGATGAGAATTGCATGAAAATAAAAAAATAAAAATTTAATTATTTGAAAAGTCATTTCCATTAAAAGCTGATTATGATGTCATTTATGTATTGTTATTTGTATACAACCACTCATTCCAAAAGGCAGAAGATGTTGCTTTGCACTGGAAAACTTAAGCAGCAGATTGATGGGAAAGATAGGATGTGATGGCAGTGATTTTTTTTGCAAAATACAAATGAAACAACTAAAACAGAGGTCAAATGAACCCTGTTAGAAAAGAAATAAAGAAAAAAATTGAAATGGTTGGGCTGCTTTGTTGCCCAGGTCCCCACAGGGTGAGCCAGACTACAAGATTACATCTTAGGTGCAATGATATCCAATGATGTATGAGAAATATTGATGAGTGATTAATTGCATAATCTTTTCACATCCTCTGCTTGATTATTTTCATATAAGTGTAGTTGACGGGAACATACTGTATATTGATTCACATTTTATTTGGGCAAAACTTTAGGAATTAGCTTGAAACTTGAAACATTCATTAAAGAAACACAACTGATCTCTTGTTGATCTGCAGTATCTGTGGTGATTGTTGAGACGCAGGTTAATTTGTGTTAATTCCTATTGTCCAATGATAAAAGTAAAAGAGAATAAAGCTCATTTATATTTATATAAAAGGCCTCTTTTACAGAAGACATGTTGACATGTCATAGAAAAACACAGCCATAACACATGTGTGAGATTGTAACTGTGTTGAGAGACGATCAATGACATGGTCATCCTAGAAAAGGTTAAAGGGCAAATGTGTTGCTTTTGAAAAAGGATCCCTTTAAAAATGTTCTTGGCTACTAAAACAGGTTTCTAAACTCACTGTCTGTGTTGCTCACACAAACACACACCCTCAGTAAGGTCACAGTTCAGATAGCTGGATAATTACATTACAACTAATGGACTCTCATCTGTTTATTCATAAAGGTTTCTGCTCTATTTTTGTCCGTGTTTGTGTGTGTGTGTGTGTGAGTGTGTGTGTGTGTGTGTGTGTGTACAGGCAGTGAAGACCGTTTTCAGCGGTTTCATGTTGCATCTCAGGGGACACTGTGGTGACTATACCCAGAGTGCTTTGCTGCACAGGCAGGTCTGTGAGGGAGTGAGCTGGTAGTTTTATTACATTATTGTCAGGCACAGAGACCCACTGCATCAGGATGCACACTAATCCACCAGCAACTAGACTGTGTGTGTGAGACCAGAAAACCCTTTGGCCAGGTGCATGTCATGTTATGTGTGTGTGTGTATGTGTGTGTGTGTGTGTGTGTGTGTGTGTGTGTGTGTGTGTGTGTGTGTGTGTGTGTGTGTGTGTGTGTGTGTGTGTGTGTGTGTGTGTTTCTCACCTACATTTCTTCTCTAAATCATTTAATAGCTCTACAATATTTTTTTCTATTTTGACATTAGAGCTTTTTCCAATAATCTTTAAATGGCTCTGTAGCTATTTTGATCCAGACATACTTCATATGTGTGTTCATTGAAGAGAAGGAGAGTGATGTATGCCATGGCCATTTCTGGTAAATATGTTTTGCTTATGGCACATGTCCACATCTGATGTCTAAATCATTTACAGGCCTACACCTACTGATGACAGCAGAAGGTGCTCATGGGAACTGCAGTGCAGAAAGAAGAACCTGGACAGACTGCTTCTGAGAGCTGACCATCTCTGATGAAAGTCTTTTCCTCGACCATTGAGCTGAACTTCTAGACTGACTGTGATATTTGTGCAGCATGCTGAGATACAAATATCTGACCCATTCAACACTGTGGCATATGATTTTAAATGCAACACATTAACATGTTTATCATACTTTTTGAATTGAAAAACATGGATTTTTTGCTGTAGTCAAAAAAAAAAAATTGTTAAACTGTATATTTAGCATTCAATGGTACCTAGCCAACATACCTTTTCTATGATAATTGAACTGTTAATTGTTGTGGAAAGAAATCAGCAAAACAAACATGTTGGAGGCTATTGTGTTTCTCCTCCGTTGTTTTAACAGGTCTTGATTTTTATGTACCAGCAGGGAATTTCCCATGTTTACCTTGTGTGACATCATTGAGTCCAATAATATGCACGGAAACAATGCTGCCTGGCAACTGAAATAGTCTTTCTAATTTATTCCCTTTTGGGAGGACCAGTAAAAACTGTTGATGTTGTTTTTTAACACAAATCCAAGCCTGAAAATAAAATTTTTACACCTTGATTACACTTGTGAAAATGTGTAGCGGTGTAATGGTTCCCAATCTTGCTTAATTTAAATTTAAATAATGGCAGAATTTTTTTTTTTCAATTTGCCCATCTTGTTAATTACCTTACTTTTGAGCTGCTACTTTGAAAGTGTGAAACTGAAAATGAAAAATTGTGTTTTTATGGAGAGAAAAAAAACAAAATACAACATTTGGAAAGATCTACTTAACAAAGTAACTCACATCTGATGGACACACACAAAAATGTTTGAAATGCTTTTTGGTGCTATTTTTGTTTTGCGGCTTGGCTCCTGAAAGAAAATGACTTAATTGCCCTTTAGGGAGGGCCATGTTTCCCAGGGTGACAGTTAACTGCTCAAAGAGGCAGGTGAGTAGTCATATAATGGTATGTTGACAAGTCTAATGCTCTTCAGCCTGCCAGGAACGCAGGAAAGTGGCCTTAATGGGTTATCACCTCATTCGTCCACTATTTTAACTATCTGTTAACTAGCTGTTCTCGGTCTTTTTAATAGCTGCGGCTGTCGCTGTTGTTGTGTGGATTAACCGAAACAGTCATGTCTAAGTTTACTTAAACAGTTCAAAGGCACATTAAGCTACGTCTGTTGAAAATTGTCCCAAGCCCACTCCTCAGCCACAAATAGCCTCGCTGTTGTTTAGAGCTAACAGTTAGCTTTTCTCTGTGGTGTGAGCAGTCATTTAGAGTGTTACTAACGTGAGGTGACAGGAAAACTTGTCAGTCTCTCCCCCATACCAGCGCCAGCGCCCACTGCTGAGACTGTTGGAGTGTGTGTGTGTGTGTGTGTGTGTGTTTTTGTGGCGCTGTGGGGGAGTAGCCAGCAGTGTGTCCAGGCAGTAATCAGGTCGTAAACTCCATCAGGTTCTATTTTCTCTGGAAGACTTTGGAGGGACGGAAGGGGAAGGACGAAGGTGGGCAAGAAGGAAGGAGGCAGTAAAACTCTGGTTAGCTCCGTCAGCTACCCTTCAGTCAACAGTGAGACGGAGGGGGACAGACCAAAGCCAGGGGAATGAGGACAACATAAAACATGCAAAGGGGGGAGTCAAACAGGTTGGCAGGGAGGGAGAGAGCAGAAGGACAAAAAATATATATGGCTTCATTGGGGTTTAAAAGTATTTGTTAAAATGTTTTATAGAATGTTACAGCCTTCTGTTGTGGCAGATGGTTGGAGTTTGACACATGTGACAATAAATAAGAATTATTAGACCAGAGTTTGGTGTGGGGCTTCTGTCCACCAGTCACAGCCCTGCATAATCTCAGTCATCACTTGTCTCTAGTTTGTCAGTAGCAGCAGACACATGTGGTGCACGCAAACTCAGACACACACACACTCTGCAGACCCGGGGCAAGGGGAGGAAGGGGGTGGTCAAGAAAGTGGGGGCTGACGATAGGTCGAGACTGTGTGTGTGGAAAGATGATGATACAGAGTAAATGGTCATGCCTCTCAGGTTAGGTGGTGGTCACAGCAACTGTTGTGATGAAAACAGCATTTGATTTGAGTGAGAGACACACTGGACTTAATCACACACACACACACACACAAACACGCACACACACACTGATACACACACACACACACACACACACACACACACAAACACACACAAACACACACATACACACATAAGATAGCATACACCTGGCCAAAGGGTTTTCTAATCTTCAGCTATCAGAGACATGACCCAGCTGTTCTTGTGCGTGCGTGCGTGCGTATGTACATGTTAGGTGTGTTTGGTGTGTATGTGTCCATGTTGGAGGACTAATTGTAACTGGACCCAGTAATTAAGCTTTTCAGAGCTTCCTGTTGTGAATGTGCTCCTTTAGGGGGTCACACACTCTTATCCCACATGGTAACCCAAACAGTCCACAGTATTTTAGTTCACATCAACATCATTTCAGGCTTAAACTGAATGTTATAGTATGACCCTAAGAACATTGATAAAGCAGCTTTAGATGCTAAAAAATGCATAATTTGAAAAGATAATTAGATAATGAATGTGCTTTTGAGAGTGGTGTAAAAGGATCAGAGGTCAGTTGGCTACTGTTAAAGAAAGTTTATCTTCAATGATTGAATAACCGATTATCAGAGGCAAAAAGAAACATTCACAAATGTTGACATTTCAGCTTTCATATTAAACAGCGTGTGAATCATTTATGTCTGAACCTTGTAAAAAGCATTAAGGTTTTCAACTAAATCGATTTTCACATCTTCAGTCCCCTACCCACCACCCTGCTCCTCATAGCACACATTCATGCACAAACAAATGTACACACACACACACACACACACTTACACGCATACCCGCTCATGAGATCTCACAGTCAATGTTTGAAGCTGTATAGATTGTCAGGATGTGTTTTTTGCCAGAAAGTCCACAAGCCTCCTTTTCAATTTTTCAGAGGTGCTTTCACGTGTTAAGTTGTGTGTGCTTGTGTTTGTGTGTTTGTATATGCCTGCGTGCGTGCATCCAGAGTCCATTTGTGTGTGCGTGCATGTGTGTGTGTGCAAATTGCTTTACTTTTTGCAGCCATTTGTACAAATGGTTCATGAGAAAAGCCTGCTACAGTGTACACAGTTATGACTTCAAATACAGTATAATAAGAAATCACAGAAGCCCAGATTCATTTTGGGAAGATTTAAAATGTTAAGGAAAATGCATGAGAAATAATGGCCAAAGGAGATTTAGTAACATGTTGAGAATATGAAGAATAACTGCTTTGAAATTATAGTAATTACTAAGCAAAAACATAAAAACTGTGAAAGTGGAGAATAATCTAGCAATTGACATAAACACAATCCTCTTTCTCCCCATTATTATAGTACACCTGATACATGGGTGGCAGCCCAGCCATTTCACTGTGCCGTAGTTGTAGTTAGTTCAGTTGAGGTTAAGGCAACACTGTAAATTACTACAGTATGTAGTGCTTAAATGAATAATAACACCGGATTGCCTAATTGACTAGATTGTGTGTGTGTGTGTGTGTGTGTGTGTGTGTGTGTGTGTGTGTGTGTGTGTGTGTGTGTGTGTGTGTGTGTGTGTTTGTGTGTGTGTGTTTGTGTGTGTGTGTGTGTGTGGATGTGCGCACGCTTTAATTTCACCGCGGTTGCGTGTAATGGCTGTGATATTTATCAGGGCGGCGAGGTCGGGTATGATAACAATCTGGGTTGCCAGGTTTGGTCCTGGGAGTTACAGGACATGGTCTTATCTTAAGGGGCCTCTTCTGCAATTATTATGATGCCTGTAATGATTGACAATAACCACTTAATTGAGCAAAGGAGGGGGAGTTGTGTTTCCTCGTTCATTCTCACAGTACTGAAACTCTATTATTTATCATTGTTCAAGTCTGAGAGCCCTGCAAGTTATTTATTTAGCAGTATCACCGGTAGAAGTATACATGGTTTGAGTAGCTTTTGGTGTGAAAATCTTTATCCAAGATACATATTTTATTGTACAAATTGAGATAACTTGTTGGTGATTTTGGCAGACTGCACAAATGTAAAAAGAAAATAAATTTCAAAGACATTGCTGAGATCAGAATTTTAAGTTCAACTTAAAGTGCCCTGCCACACAAAACCGTGTTAACTTGGATTTTTTGAAATATGTCAGGTCCATATGTGTTTTTGATGTGTTTTGAATGTGAAAAAGAACCTCCTCTGTCAGCTCTAGCCACTGAAAAGAAATTAGCGGAGAAAACAGGCCAATTACAAAAGCTGTTCAGTCTGATGTCATGTTGCCTGAGCTCATTACTATTCATGAGCTTGGCCGGTTATGCTGGGTAACGGATGCTGATAGCCAGGCTCTCATTGGATGGCTGTCAGCCTATCAAAGTCAAACAGCTAGCTCGTTGAATTTGAATGAGCGCTGGCACAAATGGAGCTGAGTCTTCCTGCGGGCTTTCTATATCACAATAGAATGGCTTAAAACAAGGTAACCAAGGCATTTTTGCCAAAGAAAATGTTACAGAGTCATGGTAGAACGTCAGACATTACCACAAAGTAATGAAGTATGTGTAGCAGGGCACCTTTAAATTAACATTGATATGCAAATTTGCATTGTTCCAAATGGGGCAAGGAGGTATTTCAGTGGTTCTTTCCAAGTAGACCGCAAGCCCGTGATTGGTGGGCGTTTTTATGATGCTCACAATTAGTATTTGTGAGTGGGCAATTGTTTTGTGACAATAACAATTTTGGTATGTTTTGATTTTGAGAGCTCCTTCAATATTCCTATCCAGTGCAACAGTGTTGCTGATGCATTTTAAGTAGTTTTTAGACAACAATGACACAGAGAAATAACCTATATCAGACTGTGGCTACTCAAGAAACACTAATAGAAGATTACCAGACTTAGTCTTTCAAATCTCCACGCTGCTGTTCAAAGTTGACAACACAATGCTCACAAACTCATGAATAATATGAATGACAGGTGATTACAAAAGATTTAAAATCACTGCTGACTCAGGGTTACCACGATACTTTCTTCATTCACTCAACTAAACTCATTCAACAGGTTTCAGACTGACAGTCTTCATCCTTTGACCTTTTTTCTCTTAGTATACAGCCAACATACCACATCTACACAAACACACTGAGGCTTAAACACAGGGGTTTAATGGTTTCCATAAAGTGTTCATCAGTCTGTGTCCTGAAGGAAATGATTGGTAAGTCATACTGTTGAACATGGAGAGCGGCTGGGGGCTAAGATCAGGTCCTGGGCAAAGCATAATGGCAGCTGCAGACGCTCATTTGTGGCCACCCAGGACAAGTGTGTGTGTGTGTGTGTGTGTGTGTGTGTGTGTGTGTGTGGGTGTGTGTGTGTGTGTGTGTGTGAAAAGGCAAGACAGCTGCAGAGGTCTATTCATAGTGCACTGATGTCTCTGATAAAGATTATTATGCTATATATCTTCAGCAACAATCCCATCATCTTCATCGGAGGAAAGGAGTGGAGAGAAGAGCATTGATAAGCAGTCAGACAATTTTTCTGATATCAATGTATATCACAGTGGTATAGTATCACAGCCAAGTGTAAGTCCAACGTTTATTCACCTAAAAAGTATCTGTGGGGTTTTCACTTACACATTACACACAGTCATTTTATGTGAGCTTTTTATTTTTTTTGTAACATTTTGCTTGTAATTCTTGAGCTGGACAGCAGAATTTCCAAAACATTAACACAATACGATCATCTCATCAGAATAGAATAAAACAGAAAGCCAATGATGTAGAATTATAGTCCAGCCCTCATGTTCAAACCTGTTATGGATACCTTACATTTAAATTTAAGCTCAACGGATGCCAAATTAAATCTCACCAGCCACAATCTTCTCTCCTGCCATCCCTCTTATCCTAAACTAAGAAGGTTAAAACCCCACAAAACCTTGGGAAGTGCTACTCCCCATCTGCCGTCACATGCTGCATTCAATGGCCATTGAGGGAAATTTGCCCGTGAATACAGCTCAGTATCCTACCCTTAGCCTACTGTTGATACTGCAAAACTGGGCTCACATCTATTGTACCCCTTACAACTGGTTGCATCATGAATCTTTTCTCTAAACACACATGCGGCTCTATCTATCTATCTATCTATCTATCTATCTATCTATCTATCTATCTATCTATCACACACCAATGTCACTCTTGCTCATCTTCTCACAACCTCTTTGTAAACTCCCTATGGACTATAGGTCCACAATTTCCAACACACTCATTAGCCCCAAGACACACTTGCTCACACTAAAACACACACACACACACACACACACACACACTAACGCACACACACACACACACAAACAAGCCACAACTTGCCCAGCAGATACACATTTAACCATGATGCCTCAGGGGACAGCCGGAAGGTAGCTGGAGGGTAGAAAACAGAAAGAAAAAAAGAGATGGAGGGAAGAAAAAAGATGCATCTAAGGTCACATTCCTCCTGGTGCACCCAGCTTCCCTCTTTGATTAAAACTGATTTAAGTTTTGTAACAGTAATGATTAGTGTTAAAAATAATACTCTTCACTCTGTGTATTTGCGCATCAACTTGTGCATACCAGCATATAGTATCTTCGCTTCATAACTCTGACAGACGTCGTCTTGTTCATGTAAGCCACATTCTTCCAAATTTGGGCATCGTTCCCATTTCCTGCTATGAATATGTATGCGGGTGGATGGAATCTACCACGGACCACAGAGAGCTCCTGATGCACACTCACACAAACACACCTGAATACCACAGAGTGTTAAGAGATGTATTTCAACACTCTTGTGTAGCTGAACAAACAGAAAATATGAAGAGTTAACAGCTGTTAAATGAACTCACCAAATCTCTTGTAGATCCTTTGGTCAAATGCCCCATGCTAACACTTCAGCATTAGAAACTGCATGTTGAGTGAGCACAGGCAAACACTGGCCTTTTTTAGTATGGAAATTTAGTTTTTTATCCATACTTGGTTGATCAATATGGAATTAACACAGGGAAATATTTACAAATTAACTACTTAATTAATACTAAGTTGCCACACTGACCATTTGAGGCTTATTATTTGATATTCACATTGAGCTATAGAGCTACTAGTTCTCATGTTGTCCTTATTTGTATGTATTGCATAATTCAGCACACAGTAGATTGTTTCTGCAAGTTTTTCTACAGACAGAATTGTGTTCTGTTAATGACATCAATAGCCTTAATACCATTGTAACTGCATGACTACTTTGTGTTTAGACAAATTGCAAAGCAAAATTTAGAAGTTATATGGCATAAAAAACTCAACAATGAGACGCAAGTGGACACAAAAAGGCATCATCTCAAAGCGATGGTAATTGAAGCCAATATGTGTTTGCATGAGTTGAAACTGTTTTGACTTGAGCAAAAAAAAAAAACGTATACATGACTCCAATTCATTAACGCACAGAGATAAGAAGATCTACGAGAGGGGTCTGGAGGATACACGGGCACACTCCTTACACAATCTCTGGTCTGTGTTTCTGGGACCAGATTTACTTTGCATTTAGTAGGAGTGCATTTTTAAACTAGATTTGATGTGTGAATCGACACTGGGTTCCTGTGCCTTGAAACTTGACTCAGACTTTGATAGCTTGAGATGGCTTATTTTTGTGACATTTTATTTATCTTCACAGTGTTACTGCTTACAGTTTTTTACGATTGTTATGACAATTTCTTCAATACTTTTAACAACTTTCCTAAACTCTTAACACAGCACAACATCTGTCTGTGTAGGCTATACAATTAACACATTTATTGTTTCTTTGACACAAAATGCATACAGTTAACACAAATTTAAAATGCTTGAAAATGCTACTTTTACACACAAGCTCAACCGAGACAAAAACACTGGATTTTATCGACATATTTACAAATGCTTTCACACTGTATGTCAGAACAGATAACGTTTTAAACCTAACAAATAGGCTAAAGTCCAAGTGAACAGCTGCTCATATTGTAAAAATGAAACACAAAAATATCCTTTGCATTTTATTCCATTGTTACTGTAAAGGAGAGAAACAGCTGATTGAAGTTATGCAAATAGATCAATCACAGCTGATTACCATCTAAGAAACACACTCAGGTGTTCTTTAAATCGCATGACCATCTGTTTTTACAGCATTCTTTTTATGTTACAGCAAGTGAGTGTTGTACTATGAGAGCAAAGATTACTGTAACCAAAGTCAAATTCCTTGTTTGTTTACGCAAACCTGGAAAAAGCTGATTCAGATATGTTACAGTAGTACATACAGTAAAAAGAGGACCTGATTTTGTGTGGAAAATGAACAATACAGTGATGAATTTTAGTCCCTCCCATTTGTAGATGGTGCCATGACCTGCCTACAGATGACTTTAGACTCTGTTGCTCTTCTAAAAAAAAAGATGATGAAGCAAAGGAAACTAGCACCTTGGTATAACTCCCAAACTCGCAAATTAAAACAAATCTCGTTTAAATCTCTCTCAAAACTTGAAAGTAAATGATGTTCCACCAAACTGGAAGAATCTTGTTTAGATTGGCAAGACAATCTGAAAAATGTATAGGAAGGCCCTCAAAAATGACAGATCAGACTATTACTCATCACCAATAGAAGAACATAAGAACAACCCAAGGTTTATTTTCAGCACTGTAGCCAGGCTGACAGACAGTCACAGCTCTACTACTTCTTTAATGATAACATTATGACAATTAGAGATAAAATTAATCACCTTTTGCCCTCAATTTCTAACGGTTCACCTTTAAAGATAGTATCATTAGAAAGAACAACAAGACCTGACATATACTTAGACTGCTTCTATGCTATAGACCTTCAACAATTAATATATAAGGTCTCTTCGGCTAAGCCATCTTCCTGTCTCTTAGACCCCATCCCAATTAGGTTACTTAAAGAAGCGTTAACCGTAGTTAACACTCCATTACTAGATTTGATCAATATGTCTCTATTAACAGGTTATGTACCACAGTCATTTAAAGAAGTTGTGATAAAACCTCTACTGAAAAACCTCTTCCTCGACCCTGAGGTCTTACCAAACTACATACCTATATCTAATCTTCCCTTTCTCTCCAAGATCCTTGAGAAAGTAGTCGCTTATAGGTTATGTGATTTTCAACATGGCAATGGTTTACTTGAGGACTTTCAGTCAGGATTTAGAAGGCAGCACAGCACAGAGACAGCACTGGGGAAAATTACTAATGATCTTCTAACTAAAGACAAAGGACTTGTCTCTGTACTTGTTTTACTACATCTTAGTGCTGCATTCAACACCATTGAACATACCATCCTGTTACAAGGACTGGAAAATTTAGTTGGCATTAAAGGAATTGCACTAAGTTGGTTTAAGTCATATTTATCAGATGAATCTCAATTTGTTAATGTAAACGATAAATCATCCAAGTACGCTAAAGTTAGTCATGGCGTTCCACAAGGCTCAGTGCTTGGACCAATTCTACTCTCCTTACACAAATGCTTCCTCTAGGCAATTACAGTAGGAAACACTCAATTAACTGTCATTGTTATGCAGATGACACCCAATGATATCTATCAATCAAGCCAGATCAAAATTAGCTAAACTTAGCGGTTAGCTAAACTTCAACCATGCATAAATTATATAAAATTATGGATGACCTACAATTTTGGGATGTTAAACAAACAAAAAAAACTGAAGTTATTGTGCTTGGCCCTAAACATCTCCAAACTTCATAATCTAGGGACATAGCTACTCTGGATGGCATTGCCCAACACTACTGTCAGAAATCTAGGACTTATTTTTGATCAGGATACATCCTTTAACGGCCATCTAAACAAACCTCGAGAACAGCCTTTTTTGTCTTTGTAACATCGCCAAAATTAGAAAAATCATGTCTCAAAATGATGCTGAAAAATTAGTACATGCGTTCGTCACTTCCAGGCTAGACTACTGTAATTCTGTATCATCAGGATGCTCAAATAGGTCCCTTAAGATGTTAGAGCTGATCCAGAATGCCACAGTGCGTGTTCTGACAAGAACTAAGAAAAGAGATAATATTTCTTCGGTATTAGCTTCTCTGCATTGGCTTCCTGTAAAGTCTAGGATTGAATTTAAAATCCTTCTCCCGACCTACAAAGCTCTAAATGGTCAAGCACCATTTAGACCACTAGAGCACTGCGCTCCCAGAATGCAGAGTCACTTGTGGTTCATAATGTTTCTAAAAGTAGGTTGGGAGCCAAAACCTTCAGCTATCAGGCTCCTCTCCTGTGGAATCAGCTTCCTGTCTGGGTTCGGGAGGCAAACACTGTCACCACATTTGAGAGTAAACTTAAAACTCTCACCTTTGATAAAGCTCATAGTTAGGGAATGAGGAGTTGCAGCGCCTGCCTAGCCTGAACTACCTGCTTCTCATCATAGTCGTTTGATTAATTTACCATACAATCAATAATATAATAATAAAACTAGAGGGAGGCAGGGCAGTACAGCCTGAAGCGGGAGGGGAGAGTTCTAGCCTGACCAGGCTCCTCTCTTTACCCTGTCTTTCTTGGTTACGCTGTAATAGTTTTAGACGACCGGGGGACTTCCTTCCTTTGACACACTGAGCTCCTCTCTCCTCTATCTTTCTATTTGTGTGCATCCATGTCCCATAAATGTCTGTTACTAACCTAGTTCTGGGGAGTCATTCTCCGGAGTCCTTATGTTCTTTAACCCCCTACATGTTTCCTCACCAGGGAGGCTCCAAAATCATGGTCGTGGTCCTGCTACACGTCCTGCGATGCACTGTTGCATCCTGCTACGCTCTGCGGTGCAGTGCCCTGCTATTCCATTAACTACTACAAACTACTATTTTTAGTCACTGTTCCATTATTTTTACTGTGACTGTCATTGCCACTGTTTATTTAAATCCCAACCGGCCCGTCAGACATTGCTTACCAAGAGCCTGGGTCTGTCCGAGGTTTCTTCCTAAAAGGGAGTTTTTGCTCACACTGTTGCTTGCTCTGGAGGGAACTACTAGAACTGTTGGGTCCTTGTAAATTATAGAGTTTGGTCTAGACCTACTCTCTCTGTCAAGTGTCTCAAGATAACTCTTGTTATGAATTGATACTATAAAAAAACTGAGTTTAATTTAATTTTGAGCATAAAGTTTATCGTTTTGCCGGTTGTGTGTTGCAGGTGTGTTGGTGCATTAAGAGTTTAGGAACATTTTTAAAAGAACTGAAGAAATTGTCATAGCAATCGTAAAAAACTGTAACTCAATTTTCCATCTTTTGAATTAAGACTGCAGAGCTGTGTGGAAGGTATAAGTTAAACACGAAAATTCAGGAGACAAGCAGAGTGAGTTGGAAACACATCTGACAACTTAACACACTCTGAGGTGAGGTGAGTAACCACAGCTTTCTGTATCCACAGTGATTAGTGCCACAGCAACTTCCTCACTTCATCTCAGCACAGCATCCATGGAAGTAAACACAAACACACAGACACACACACACACACACACACAGAGAGAGAGAGAGAGAGAGAAAGAGAGAGACACACACACACACAAACACACACACCTTGCAAACATACAGAGAAAACCCCTGTTTAAAAACACGTATGTTACAGACACACATTCACTTTGTAACACTGTTATGTGTGACAGTGAGTTGGAGCATCATTACAGAGAGACAAAGCAAACTATTTTGGTTCTGCAAAAACAAAACAGGATTCAACACTTTGGAGACAAAGTATAAGCAGTATAATTATGGGCTCATTTGAGACAAACAACAAGCATCTGCATGTTTGTGTGTCTGTCTGTGTGTGTGTGTGTGTGTGTGTGTTTGTGTGTGTGTGTGTGTGTGTGTCTGTCTGTCTGTGTGTGTGTGTGTGTGTGTGTGTTTCAGTGTGTGTGTGTGTGTGTGCGTGTGTGTGTGTACAGCAATGTTCTCTATCAGGGAATAGATGAGAAGAAAAAGATGAAAGATACTCTGTCTTACTTTGGCAGATGACAAATAAATGACAGCACACACACACATCCATATATACACGTGTGTGAAATAAATTAAAAACACACACACACAAACACACACTCCAAACAAATTTGTTTGAAAAGTGACACTTTTTACACTGTCATTACACAGCTCACAACTGTCATTTCATGTTTCTCATAAGTACATCACACAGACAAAAAAATGTTTACACGCACACACACACACTGCTACAGTAGCACAGTGAGCTGACAAATGGGCGAAATCTTTTTAACACAAACAGAGCAAATGCACAGCCAGGGAGCTACAGAAACCTCTTGTGTTTCTACAAAACAAACTGCCTTTTTTAGTTCTAATGAAGCTCCAACAGCAAGCGCTAATGAATACAAACACCAGTATGACAGATACAAGGATGTATGTTTATATGGGGTAATATTAGCATCAAAACTGTCAAATTTATTTTCTCAAGGGAGTGAGACACCACTAGCATAAATATGATGGGTTTTATTGTAAATATTCTACAGCATTCAACACTCAGATATGTCAGAAGAGATTATTTCCACAAAGGTTTTTCAGGACATGATTTGTTAAAAGTCCATCAACATTTCAGGACTAATTAGTGCTTTAACGGATTTTTTTCTTGAGCTATTTTCTTGAAATGTTTTAACAAATATCTTCATTTGACATTTGACAGCCTTGTATCACTGCTGAGTTTACAGTGAATCAATTAACTCAAAAATGTGTTTATGGATTAAACAGAGCATTTCGTGTGTTTAAGAAATCACACTGATCAAAGATGATGATCTTTTGATTAAAACCATCATAAACACAAAACACGTTACAACAAAACTGACCAAAAAAGCTATGATTTTTACATTTTTTTACAATTTTGAAATCCATCACAAGATTGATATTTTGTAGGCTCAAATTTCCTCTTGTTATTCTAGAGTAATTGTAATTGAAACAGAAGGAAGCTGAACGAATAAGTGTAAAAAACCCACTGCTTGTTTGTTTTCGCCTTTGCACCAACTATCAAACTGCAGTGTTGTATTTTTCAACACAAGAAAAAAGATGGAAAACAGGACAAATTTAAAGCAGAGTCGTTCTTTAGCTGTTTCAAAGTGGGTTTAAACTGCAAAGTTTCTACATACTGTATATTCCCAAACTAATCCCTGAACTTCATCAGTCTTTATCCTACGTAAATGTATAGATCACAGTGAGCTACCTTAAACTAAAAACACAAGTCCTGTTCTATTAATTTTCATTGTATATTAAATGCTATCTTACATTACATTATAAGAGTATTAAGGTAAGTTGAAGAAGGTGATGGACAGAGCCATACTGCCCCCTGTTGTGTCAGACAGATCATGGCACCACATATCTCAACACAAAGAACACACAACTCTAAGATTAAGACTCGGGAAGAATTATTTAGTCTTTGCTAGGGGAGGTTTATTCAATATGACAACAAGGTACATGACTTTTACCTCTGGGACACCTGCAGTAGTGGAGTTCTCATTTGTATAAACAAAAGTCAATTATTACATATGACATTATTAGAATGCTGCAATTATACACAACAAGTAGTTTACTGTTGTAGCAAGTCCAAGTGTTTAATGAGGACTTTTGACTAATATATGTATATACAGTTAAGTAGTTAAGGCCAGTTGTTTCCAGCCTTGGGGTCAGGCCCTTTCTCCTCACAAGATAAATCTGCTGAACCTGAAAGGTGTATATGGAAATTCTTTGGTGGAAAAAGGGGGCCCTGACAGGGTTCACAAACCCAAAAAGTTATATTTTATAAGCTTATCATATGATGTTTGTTTTCAAGGTAAATTTGAAAGGTAACTAGCAACAGCTGTCACGTAAATGAAGTGGAGCATCAGTGTAGGGATATAATATAAAATGGAAATACTCAAGTAAAGTACCTCACAATTGTACTCACAGTACTAGAGTAAATGTACTTAGATACTTTTTACCACTGTGTCTACTTACTAAATACAAATGCAGCTACATAAATTGTGAACTGTGTGTGTGCTTTCATTGGTATGTGACGTATTCATTTAAGAGTTTAAGTTACTTTCCCACTTTTAAAAGCAGGATTGTGTTGTATGAGACCACACTTCTCTCTTTCTTTCTCCAACTCTCTCTGTTGCATACTGTATATCCAAACTTGGCCAGCTAACTCACTCCTGGAGCAGTAGAGAGAGAAAGAGTCATAGAGAGGGAGAGATGGATGCACACGTAGAGAAGAAGGAGACAAAGTACAGATAAAAAATAGTAACCTGTGACAGATGAGCGACACAAACAGAGATGCAAATAGAGAGATTGATGGCCGGCTGAGAGAAATATAGAGGGTATAGAAGGAGAGAGATGGGTAAAAAGTGTTGAAGCTGGCAACAAAAGTGAGTGAGAGGTTGAACGAGGAGGATGAAAAAGTAGAGGAAAGGTTCATCTCTCTCCCCCACTTCCTCTCAATCCTTTTCTCTCCCGTCTTTCTCTTTTGGCCAGTGGACAACTCAGTAGGAGTAAGACTACCATCTGTCTATTGGAGAGGAGTGAACAGCCCTCCATCTACTTCTTCTTCTCCTCCTCCTCCTCCTCACTTCCTTCCTTATCTCCCTCAATTTCTCCTGCTCTACCTCCTCTTCATGAAACTCTTCCTCTCTATTCTGACAGCAAGTGAGAGAAGGGAAAACCAGACAGAGCCAATTGACAGACAGGATACTAATACACAAATATGCTAATCCTGCTTTGCACTTGTATGCTATCTGTGTTGTTTTATAGTGTGTGTGTGTGTGTGTGTGTGTGTGTGTGTGTGTGTGTGTGTGTGTGTGTGTGTGTGTGT
>NC_048419.1:16211654-16218964 GCF_013103735.1 Etheostoma cragini | reverse complement strand
TGTGTGTGTGTGTGTGTGTGTGTGTGTGTGTGTGTGTGTGTGTGTGTGCAGGAGTGAGGCATACAGCAGAAAGCGGCCCAGTTTTTTTTCAGTGGTGACCGTTGTTTCGGTAACTCCTGCTTCTAAAAGTAGGAGAGCAACTTCGCAACAGCTCTGGGCACAGATGGATGAATTTCAAAAAAAAAAAGGAAGATTGATGATGGGGGGGAGGGCTGCATAAAATAGCAAACAAGAAACGGGTATTTATAAAAAGATATAGAGTATAGAGCGCCGTAGAAAGGATTTCTACCAGTTTCACTTCTCTGTTGGTCCATACACACAGACACACACTCTCACACACACACACACACACACATTCATTTAATACCCACCCATTGCATTTTTTCTCTCTCTATCTCACCCTTGTCTGTCAGCCAGCCTTTGCCTTAATGGACCATACACACAATTACTACTGATTAATATACCACTTAACATTTCGACCCCACTCATGCAACACACATGCACACACATGCGCACACACACACGTACACAACACTTAACATTCTGCCCTTGCCCTGGTATCATTGGCCTCTCAGGTACCCAGCATGCTGCAGCGACACTCCAGGGCAGCCCCGCTGAGACCACTGCTGTCTGAAGAGGAGAGTAAAAGGCTGTGTGTGTCTGTGCGTGTGTGTGTGTGTATGTGTGTGTTTGTGTGTGTGTGTGTGTGTGTGTGTGTGTGTGTGTGTGTGTGCTCGTGCGTGTGCGTGTGCGTGTGCGTGTGATGAAATGAGAACATGCCAACGCCAGCCCCTGAGGGACACCAGCTAGTCTAAGTCCTCAGGGAGCCTCAATACTTTAGGAATGGCCCTACAATGGGGCATCATCTCTGCCAAGTGGCCCAGGGGGATGAGGGGAGAGAGAGAGAGAGAGAGAAAGGTGGTCGATTGGGGCACAGTGGGGCGTAATTATTGTCAAGGGAGGGAGGGAGGGATTGAGGATGAACTGATACATGGTAAAAGGTGGATGAAAGATTGAGAAAGTAATTATGAAGGGGTGGGTGAAAAACTGTCAATGAACTTGTAAAACTGCAGTCAAACACATCACTTATTATACTGCCAGCAATATTATATTTAATTATATTGGGATATGTGTGAGAGGATAAAAAGTTTTGAGGCAACCAAAGGCATGTAACCTATGGAGACTTTGAGTCAACATCAGCTATTCAGCAAATTGTGTTTCTAGAAGAACAAAACTTTAACTTGTTATAACATTTTTTCCCATCCACTGGGGATGTTGGAAACAAGTTGTGAACCCAACACTGACATATCGTCACATTCTAAGTTGGTATGGTGAAAGAAGTTGCTTACTTACACATCCAGCAGATACAAACCAACACTTTAATTAATTTGGAGTTGTGTTTGTGGCAAACTGATGAATGTAAGTCTTGAATGCTTTGCAGGTACAGCTCTATGAGAGGGGTGACAGTAAACTAAACAGTGAAGCTGCCGGTTGGACAGCTAAACAATCAACCAAAACTCGTTATGAAGCCCCATGAAGCTGAGGGCAGCTGCAGATTCTGGTGATTAATTATCTGTAGGATCATCAGAAAACTCACATCTTTTCATACAATTTTTATTATTTTAAAATGTATGTATTTGCTAAAAATAATGTTTTTTTTTGTCTCTGCTGTAGCACAGGCTGTTGCAAAACTGTCTGCAAAATTACAGGTGGGTGACAAATTAAAGAAAAAAAGCAAGCAAAATAAAAGCAAGTAACGAAACAAAATAATTACAGATGCTTTCATATGGGTATGTAGGGTATGACAGGTTTGAGTCTGAATCATCTGAGTCACAATCATCTGGTGTCTTCACAGTCACCAGTTCTCAATCCATACAGTGCAATGTACATTTATAGAAATACATCACAGATTGTAAGCATTTGTCCGGTCCAGTTTTTTCCGGACTGTTACAGCACAGGCAACAGTTGGTCATCACATTACTTAAACAAACAATTAAACAAACAGGCTTTGACAGCTCACATTTAGACTGTTTGTCAGACAGACAGTAAGCCTGCACACTTCAAAGCCCAACACCTGAGCTGTACTTTATTTCACCATAAACCAGCTCAATTTTGTAAACTATTCAGTTTAGTATGGTAAAAGTGTAGAAGTGAGCAGAGAGCAAAAAGATAAAATGCACCACGAGCAACTGAAAGGGTTAAACTGTATAAAAAAAGAGAAAAAGAAGAGCACATTATAGAGATAAAATGGTTTGGATGTGGCATGAAGGTAGCAGTGAAGGACTGACTGATCAAGGTGTACTAGGATCACAAGGGAGAGGCAGGGATAGTGTGACAGGGAAGGCTGGAGGGAGGGTGTGAGTCAAAAATACAAATCAGAGAAGAAACATAGAGAAGGGTATTAATTATATTCAAGGCACTGGGGTGAACACACCACGGGCCTGATGTTCTCATGATAGAGACATGAACGTACACATCACACAAACCCAAGAGGGTTACCTGGTGCAGCAGTGCTAGGTATAGTGCTGTGATAGTGTGACAGCTCAGTCACAACGTTTGTTTTTATTAAGTTGGAGAATGCATGTTTTTTTTTCGCGTTTTTTTTTTGCCAGAAGGTAAAGAAACTGGGTTTTTTATTTGTCTTTATTATCCTTCTTTTAATGGAAAAAGATTAACCCTCAAAATCGTGATTAAAAAATATTTTTCAATGTTTCTCTATGTTCCACAAAATGTTTTTTCTCTATTTTCTATTATCTTCTGCATTGAGATCTTTTACATAGGTAAAAGTAGAAATAGTGCAGTATAAAATACTATGTCAAAGTAGTATTTAAAATTGTATTTAAATGCAACCCTGTCTCCAATAAATTATATTTATAAAACCTACTTTTAATTTGCAACTGCAAATTCATTATGAGACATGCTGTCCAATGTAGGTTCTCAACATAAGGAAATTCAATTTTAAATGAATGTATAATTGTAAAATGTTTATACTGAACACGTGCATATAATTAATTTGTTCCATTTGTTGTTAATTCACTTCCTACAGCTACTGTGCAGTACATAAATGTAGTTCCTATACTAAAAAAACAATTCCAGTTAACATAATCCAGGCAGTAATTACATTTCACTGCAAAATGTAAGTTAATAGTTGTATATAAACATGTAAACATGTTAGACATCTACAGTTTAACAAGGATCTAGTGAAAGTATTAGTTTCTTAATCACACAAGAACATGTATTAAATATGGTTGACTAAAACTCAAGCGGGGAACAAAGCTGATGTGTTACAATGTGTCGCGATAAGTGTTGGAAATGATGTGTGTATCTGCCCGTGTGCAGTCCACTAATGAGATATTGACTCCAATGTGACTATACAGTACATTGTTTATCCACTTTATTTTTTTATGAACAATTGATGAGTGGGTTCAGCTGAGTTCCTACAAACACACACAGTGAATGAGCGAGGGAGAGAGATCAATATGCAACATTAACACAGGGTAGTCTTTAATGTTATTTTCATTTGGAAAACACAAACCCACTGTTTATTCCCATTTCCATAACCCTCATTCTCTTATGATTGATACCTCTCGGTGTAGCTGTCTCACCCCCACCCCACTACCCCCCTTCCAAACGCACACACTTACACACACACACACATTTATCACACCCGGCCCTCTCCTTTCTCTCTCTCTCCTGGCTGTGTCAGCAGCAGCACCCGCAGTACTTGGGTCTTTGTGTCTCCTTCATATCATCTTGTTAAAAATTAAAGTGATTCTGCTACTCTCTATCTTTCTCTCTCTCTCTCTAATGCTAATCTGTTCCCTGTTGGACCAGTATGCAGATGAGACGCAAATACAGCAGAGCCTGATGAATAGTGATGAGGCTATAACACACACACACAGACATATACACACACCTTAGCAGCCTTGGAATGCCCTGTGGTTTACCTGTCTATCTGTCAATCAAAGCAGTGACCGAATGAACCAAGGTTTGTCTCGTCTGTGCATGTGTGTGAGTGTCTCCTTAAAATCACTCAACAAACCATGAAGTTAAAGTTAAATTGTGATCCAAAAAGTCTGTCATTTTTAAAATATACTTATATATATATATGAACAACCAATGATCTTTTGTCATGTAGTGTGTTTCATTTACGGATAAAAGGGTGATATAATTATTGTTTTACCCTAGTCAGAATGTGGCCTACTGTAGGTCTCAATATCTCCATGTCGCGTTAAAAGACATAGTGTTACAGTTCAATTCATTTGTTGAATTTTTGACTAGATGACAACAATTGACTTTACATATATGCAAACAAGTAAAAATCGGACATGGCTTAAGTGTAAATAGTGGCAAACCCATTCAAACTGGATCTAATGGGCGATTTTAGACCCTTGTAAAGGGGGCTCAAGCCCCCCTAAATTTAATCTCAGCCTCTCTAAAATAAAAAATAAAAATAAAATGGAACAATTTTAGAGCTTAAGTGACAGTTTGTGAACTTGTCTGTTAGTGAAAGAAAAAATTACCATTAACAGAAACATAGTGTTGGCCAACTGGAGGTGGTTGTGCCAGACTCGCGCCTTTAACTGAGTCTCTATCTAATCTGTCAGAGGGAGAGCAGGCGTTAGGCCTGGCCAACCCAACTCCTTTAAAGGATTCGGGTGTGTGCTCGACCTAATTGCATTTTAACACCAAACTTACAGTAGGCCTAGGCTATGTGCAGAACACTGTATGTTATTTCAGAAGTGAAAGAATGGGTTTTGTTTGCTTCACTCTGAGCTCGCTCACTTACTCGTTTGCTACAGATCCACTCATAACACGAGCATTGACAACTCAAGAGCCCTCGATTCTCGAGTGAATCCCATGGTCTGTGAGCTTCCGGCTGAGTCGGCGGGTCGCAGTGTCACTCTGCTCACTCAGTTGCTTGAGTTGATTTGTGGAGTTGTTCTTGCCTACAAAATTGTAAGTTAATTAGCTTTTGCAGCTAAGATGGCTAGAAATAGTAGTAGCTAATGTTGCAAGAGTTTTGTGTGTGGCGCTATTATCATTTTAGACTGAATTGCAGTAGGACTCAACTGACCCGGGTTAGGGATACTAGAGACTCGCGATTCGTGAGTCAATTTAAAGACTCAGGCTAAAGATCCGATCGAATCACAGTTCACTTGAGGTTGTGAGGTTTAACATTGGTAGTCCCCAGAGAAGAAGTTGGTAATTTCATGGTGCAGATTAGAACCCAAGTTGAAATGTGAGCAACTAAAATTGCTGAATGTTAGAACATTGTGTCTAATTGGTAGTTATAACTGTGACTTAAAAAGTACCAGCTTAAGTTCCTAGTGCCATAAAATGTTAGCAGACATTGTTCAGTAGCTAGCTCAGAGATTATCAGATAATTAAATTACTGATTATGCAGGGGGTTAACACTAACAAGGCACTGTGTCCGTATCACATTCTCATTAGAGGCTGAGCCCCCCTACAGGTCTGATCCTAGAATCACCTTCTAGATATTAACCTAATGCTTACTAGCCAGTTTAAAGGAAATCGCTCAAATAACCCCACTAAAGTTTTTTCCCTCTTAAAGTAACTGCTTTTCTCCTGAATACCTTTAACTAGGGAAAAGGGGGGTTCCCCTTTGTCCCACTGGTAGTGGTATGATTTCCTGTATTAGGGTTTGAATCAGTCTATTACCAACATAGACAAACAGGAAACAGCAATAAGAGGATCCCCTCCAAGGTCAACATGTGCCAGAATTTGTTGTGGTATTTTATATTCTTTGAAAATAAAATTACTATTTCACATACATACATGGTTGCATGATGGATGTGCGATGTGGTGAACTGGGGCTGACCTTACACAAAGTACAGGCTGGATATAGTATGACAGCAAACTAAACATAAACGCATTAGATCTATGCACTGAGACGCAAAATGAAAAACAGTAGAAGAGCTGGTGACATTATGAGGACACAGTGAGTAACCTGCTCTGGGATGTATTAGCTAGCCATTTAGCTGGCGCTTGAAAGTGTATATTTGTTGCTATGACAACACCGGAAATGAATAAAAGCAATCTGTACGATTGCTAGGTACAGAACATGTCAGACCTATGGAAAATCACAAAGATTGTTCTTGGGCATGACTAATGTGCACTCTGAAATCAACAAAAGTATCATAAGTTAACAACATACTAACTTTTGAAGGAACATGCGTATCATCTGGAACTCTATCAAGCTATTTTTAGAAAAATACGATATGGCGATTTTTGGGCAATATTTCTCATTTTGCAGAGACTTTTTTGAGGCCTTCAGGATCCATGAAAACTCTCAAAATCTGGCAGCCATGCGCAGAATATTAAACTATTTTATCTTAATTCACATTTAGGCTTGGGAGTGGAATGGCTGCTCAATAGCGCCCCCTAATTGGTTGTAGCCCTTGGGCCCATATTTGACGGCCTCACTACATACAAAAACTCACAAAAATTGGCGCCCACATAAACACCTAGGAGCTTTGCCAGAGTGTTCAGTGATTTGGCCCCTACCTGTAAAAGGGCTCCATAACGCCCCTAGTTACCCAGATCTTCACCACATTTGATAAGCATATTGCTCTGATCATTGCAGACATATTTCCCATTTACCTTCATTAGCTCCGCCCAACCAGAAGGCAGCCATTTTGTCTTTATGAATTTTCATGTGTTTTACATTCTTTCAAACTCCCCCTAGGCCGTGATTGCAATCTTCTTGAATCTTTGCAGGCAGTAGGCCTATCTACTGACACTCAAGACAAAAAGTCATCCAAAGAATTCTGATAATGCAAAAAATGTGCAAGTTACAGAGGGCCAACTTCCTGTCTGGAAGAGAAGTTGCGTATCTGACCAAGATTTATTCCGATTGGCATTAAACATGACACGGTTGTACGTTCCACATAGAGGCTTGAGCATCCATGCCAAATATTGAGTGAATCATTCGAATGTGTCTAATTGCCAACGTCCAGTATAAAACTAACTTCACTACGGTCTGATACAGCGAGTCTGCGGTGTAGCAGCTCTGCATCCTAAACACAAACAACTACCTCTCTGTGTAAGCTATAATGAGTGAAACACATGTTTAGATATATATGTGGTTAAGACGGTAGTGAGAGCAAACGATGTGTGAAACGGGATGAACCGAGTAAATGTGGTAGGAAACTGTTTAACTGTGTGTACTATTTAGCAGGCCAAGCTAATGCTAGCTAATCACCGGTAAATGCCAGCGGCACAGCCTGAGCGTCATAAAGGTTAAAAGAGCATGCCGTTTGCTGTTTTGAAAAGTGGAATGTGCTGTA
>NC_048419.1:16207353-16211554 GCF_013103735.1 Etheostoma cragini | reverse complement strand
TTTTTGTTCCCAGTTTAGTTGCTGAGAGCCAAAGGTGGTGGTGTTGGTGTCCGGGTGGTGGTATCCCCATCCTGTGTGCTGTGTGTCTCCCTGTTTTCATTTGCAGTGTTCACTGTTATCTTTTTGTTTTTTCACTGGGGACTTTCCTTGAGATCCCTCATACTCCCTCCCCCTCCACTGGTAAGCCTCAGCACAATAACACACATATACATATATATACAGTATATATATATATATATATAGTACAGTACATGCCAAAAGTTTGGAGCCACCTTCTCATTCAATACGTTTTCTTTATTTTCATGACTATTTACATTGTAGATTATAGTCTGGGGAGGAGAGGGAGCAGGGGAGAGCACTCTTTCCAGTGTTTTGAATTTGTACTGCAGTAGATTTTAAACACTAGCGGTCAGTATTACATATTGCACCTTTAAGTAAAAACGTTAACCTGCTGGTGGCCCTGGATGAACAGTCATTTGGATTGATTGAACCCTGATTAAGTTTTCTAATTTCCCTTTTAAATGTAACAATATTTGTTATATTTTTGTGCAGTGAATAGTTTTGTAAGGTTGTGGGTGGAAATGTTGCTTTCTACCTTTTCACAGCCCCTGTCCCCGACATTAACAGTGCTTTTTGTGTCTGTTTAATTTTATTCATTTCAGTCCAATGTTTCAGGTTATTTCATAAAAATCAGGTTCTAGAAAGAACACAACCTTGTTTAATTGAGTTGTTTTATTGTTGTTTCATAAGTTAAAAGGGGTTCACCCTATTTTGTGTTGTGATGATTTGGGGAAGTTAGGGTAGATCAGCTGCTCAATCAGGGATAGTGCATAATTGTTTGTATCATTATATCCTCTTAGCAGGTAGCAGCTTGGCCATGATACGTTGTGGGAATATGGCTAAGATAGTTCTGCAGTAAATTGCATTATTTCACATTTGGTGTGTTTGGGAGCCCATAGATAAATTGTGATGTCAGCGGTGACTAAGAAATCCTAAATTAACGCTTTGTTAATACTGTATGTTGATTTTCTGTTTACCTGGGCAAGGTACGTTCCAGTTAGGTGAGGCTGAGAACGACATTCAATGGAGTATAGTGGAGGAAGAAGGTGTCAGCTTGCTTTCTGGCTGCAGCTTTCATTAGATTTGTGTTCTTTTTGCTTCAGTTTAGTAGTTTTGTTGAGTTTAGTCTTTGTAAACCTTTTGTTAATGAAGTTCACCTTCAAAGTTTTCCAGTACCAAGCAACATCATCTGCCCTTTAAATGGGATGGCGGTGCTACAAAGAGAGTAAAAGAGATGGAGTGTCTGATATTTTCAGTTGTAGTGGTGTATCATGCCACCTAGTTCGGTTGACTATTACTGCATACATTTATTGCCTCTTCTGAATTTATAACATATAATAGCAAACTGCTGCACACATATAAATACACACACAGCTGCAGAGAAGGCTGTTTCCTGTATGTGTCCACATTACTGTTCCATCTGCTCAGGCATTTCCTGTCCGACCTTGAAACCAAGCCCTCACCCACGACCACCATCATGTTACACACTCTTCCCCCATTTCCCCACATACTCTGTGCTTTTGCTTTTTGAAGACAATACATCCTTTTTGCTCAACATTCACACATCCATTCAAAAAAATCATACACTGTCCAACCACAACACCCCCATATGTTCACTTAGCACTGACAAGTGTCCAAATTAAAAAGTGACTTGGCAAAATCAATCACCAGGGGAAGATAAATACGTAAATGCCTCAAACCTGTAATTATCAGTTATGAAAGACTAAATCCTATTGGGCCATCTTGGCATTGTTTTCGTGACTAGAAGCAAAAATACCGCACAAACTCCAACTTTACAAGCACCCAGAGTTACTCTAATCTGCCACTTTCACACAGGGAAGCCGTGATGTCATCAATCAGAAACCCAGCGCTCGAGCGGTGGCCAGCCCTCCCCAAACCGGCCACATGTGTTTTTATTCAACAGGAAAGTTATAGCAGAAAAGGTTAGGTCACAGATAGTTTAGAATAATATTATTCATGTAAAGGAAAGTGGAAACGATCCCTGCATGTGACTTCACTCTGTTTACACAAGCATGCCCTGAATACATTGATATCACCAGCCAGTAAAACTCACAGCATACACACACACACACACACACTCACACAAAACATATTACACATTAATTGCATGAACTGGATTTCATAAGGTGATGGAAAGGAACCAAGTCAGAGCCTGACAATTAGCAAAGATTTAAAATAACAACTGATGGCCTGAGGCGTAGTGTTAAAGCAGAGGAGACATAATGAGAGTCAGAGTTATGATTCCAACTTACAGGAGAAACAGAGACACTGTTGTAGTGTTCGCATATCCAGTGCCAAGTTGTTACAGTTCTTGGATAAGATCTCTGGTTGTTTTAATACTGAAGGAAAATATTGATTAAAATACGTCACATAAAATTTGTAGAACAGGCATTTCTAAATAAATGCTGTTGGCCATGTTTAAAGACCAGTGGCAAGAGCCTATTTTTGTTTTACAAAACAATATCCAAATGTAAATGTGTATGTGTGGGTATTATATTACCCGACTTGTATTAATCACATTGCGTGCGTGCGCATCTTGCCTATATGTTTTTGTGTGAAAAGAGGACACATCATCAGACACGCAGGATACAGCACCACACTTCCCACAGGAGAATACAGAACATAGCAACAGAGAGAGAGAGAGATGTGGTCATGAATCTTAACATTCACACGACTGTTGAAATAAATGGTTGACACCTCTAACAAAGCAGTTTTGCTCTGTTTTTTAACCTTTTTGATCTTTTCTGCCATCTTAATTATTTGACATAGTTTGCGTAGTTGTAATATGGAGAATCGCAACAACAACAAAAAGTTTTTACAGTTTGCTAACATGTTTGTTCATAACACGGTAACGGTGCGTTCACCATATCAACTTGTCACGTTTGTTTCTGCTGCCCCCAACTGGCCAAAATATAATATATGTTTTATGTACACATGTTCACATGGATAAAGTTTTTTAACAGAAAATAAAAGTTGATTTTTCATAAATTAATTCAAATTGGTGCCCTCTTTCATTTCAGGATTACAAGAACAAAACAAGAAAGAGGATGAAGAGACTAGCCTGCCTTGCTCAAGGATTTTGGTGACAGTTACTGAAGGTAAGGGTTCATCTTATCTCCCATCCTTATATCCTCTTTGCCCAATGTACAATTCCAACACCATGATTGCAGACTCCCTTCTGTATCCATCAAGCTACTGCCCCTTCAGCTGGTCAAACTTTGTTAGAAATATGGGAGACAGAGTGTTTTTCACTAACCCACACACCAATACAAACACACCCATTTCCATGAAGAATCAATCAATCGTATTTCACGTTTCCCAGTAGACTGGAGCATCTGCATCAAATCAACCTTGCCTTTCCTTCACCTCCCTTTTTTCTCTCTCTGTCTCCCACTCACTTGCTTCCTCTATTTTGTTGTTGCATGTTTCAGTTATTAGGAACAAGTGCAACGGGCCAAACACTTCCTTCCTCTATCTCTGAAACAAACAAGCATCCATTGGCTCTTAATGGATGTTTGCTGTAATGCGCAGGTGCTTGTCTTCTGTGTTAGAAGTCACAATGTTGCCCCAAGACTCCAAATGAAAAGAACAATTGGGTCTGGTGCACAGCATCAGTAAATTGTTATTTATGTGTATAGGGGAAAGAGAGAGATATATGCAAACATAACTTACATAACATAACACTGGTCACCAGTAGTATTGGCTTGTGATCAATTAGCATCAGAACCACCATTGTACTCAGCAGACATGACATTTTGGGAACTTCACTGCTAAGTTCCTAGTTCGCACGCTGGAAGACCCTCACACTCTCACCCCCTTGTTCATGCTGTTAATGGAGCAGGACCTGTCTACGCAGCGCAATGGACACATCTACTCGCTAGAATTTCCCATGGCTGATCATCATCTGTGGTCACGGACGCCTTCCACTTCAGCCATCTCGCCCACTTTCCATCCCAACGCAAAAAAGTGGGAAAACAAATCAAACAATTCACAGTTTCCCATTATTCTCTCTGTCTGTCAGCATATGGTTCCAATCAGCTGTGTGTGTGAGTGTGTGAGTGTGTGAGTGTGTGAGTGTGTGAGTGTGTGTGTGTGTGTGTGTGTGTGTGTGTGTGTGTGT
>NC_048419.1:16171420-16207173 GCF_013103735.1 Etheostoma cragini | reverse complement strand
TCTCTCTCTCTCTCTCTCTCTCTCTCTCTCTCTCTCTCTCTCTCTCTCTCTCCCTCCCTCTCACTATTTTAGTCTTGCTTTTCTTGGCTCCAAGTTAGACCTCAGGCAGACCTAGAGGTCTTTTTCCCAAGCGATCTCCAGGGTGGACTCCAGGGAACAGAACGCACACACATGCACACCCACACAGACCCTGCTTTCACATGCTCTGTCCATTTCCTCCTCCGACTCTGCTCCTATCCCATATCTTTCTCTGTCGGCACCTCCTTGTTGACTCATACAATATTGTTGCATTAGTGCTAAGCTGTGTTGCAGTCAGAGTTTATTGGAAAACAGAGAACACAGTGTTCAAAACCAAGTATTGTGTTCTTGGCCGGCTGAACTCTCTGCACCACGTTCCCCCCTTTTGTACATCTACATTGTACATGCCTTGTGGGTGTTTTAAGGCTTTATTTATCCAGGTTAAGGAAACCTGGTCCAGACTGCAGCAGCGCATTAAGTTAAAAACTGCTCATTCAAATGGACCCACACGTTTGATTGAGTGCTATAATGTAATGTGATTGAATATTACTGTAGGATATAATGGATTAATAACAAGATATGTGCTGTTTCCTTTACTCCACCCTGCAAAAAAAGTATTTTCAAAGAAACTACATATATGTACTATATGATATCTTTGCATTAAACTGTGTTTAAATTCATTTGAAATGGCAATACTCTACAAGTAGTGGGTGATAAGTAATTCCCATGTTCAAAAAGGAGTAGGAGCCAAAAAAAAAAAATGCACCCCCTTTATCTTCTTTTTATCGTTTAGTTAAATAGAAAACAATTTAATGCTTCACTTATCATGTTTACATACACATACATTACCGTTTATCTACCCACACTCACATAAACACATGTATACACATAGACACAGATGCATACACACACACATACATTTACACATTTTTTATCTTTTCCATCTATCTTCTTCGTCTCCGTTTATCTCTCCGAACCAAATAATAACCCATCCAAACTAGACTCAGTATATCAGGCCAGGAAACAGTCAGTATACAATACCATCACCTTGAGTCCTTTTCATATCCTTTTAATATATACATTTAAAATGGTCTCTTAACTACAGCTGTTAGATAAATTAACTTTTATCTATTTTGTGAAATTTAGCAAGCAAGTTTATTTTGAAATACAAAAGTTCCTCTTAAGTGATGTTTGCTCTGTCTCATTCGAAGCAACCCTTGGATACTGTTCGATAGCTGTTGATTATTTAACTCTTACATGATTTGTGCAGTTTCAGTGGCTTCCAACATAATTTTTCATTGATTATTACTCCCAGCAATTTAAGTTCTTTTACTTTTTCAATTTCATTGTACATTTCTTGCACGATTGCCAAAAATTATGAATTACTGGTGTCTTATCTAGTGTTGGGTCGCGGGGGCAGCAGCTCCAGCAGGAGACCCCAAATTTTTCTTTCCCGAGCCACATTAAACAGCTCCGACTGGGGGATCCTGAGGCGTTCCCAGGCCAGGTAAGAGATATAATCTCTCCACCTAGTCCTATGTCTTCCCCGAGGCCTCCTCCCAGCTGGACATGCCTGGAACACCTCCCTAGGGAGGCGCCCATGAGGCATCCTTACCAGAGGCCCAAACCACCTCAACTGTTTCCTTTTAATGCAAAGGAGTAGAAGCTCCGAGCTACTCACAGATGACTGTGCTTCTCACCCCTCTCTAAGGGAGACGCCAGCCACCCTCCTGAAGAAACCCATTTTGTCCGCTTGTACCCTGGATCTCGTTCTTTCGGTCTTGACCCAGCCTCCATGACCATAGGTTTGGGTAGGAACCAAAACTGACTGGTAGATGGAGAACTTTGCCTTCTGGCTCAGCTCTCTTTTCATCACAACAGTGTGTTTTGAATTGAATGTAAAACCACACCCGCTACACCAATCCTCTGACCAATCTCCCGCTCCATTGTCCCTTCACTTGAGCCAAGGTATTTCAACTCCTTCACTTGGGGTAAGGACTCCCACATCTATGGTCATTAAGGGTGGGTCAGCACAGTCATCCGTGGATTGCGTCGAAAGGAGCCAGTTGAGGTGTGTGGGCATAATACATTTTTCTTCTTAAATGCATTTAATACACTGTTAGTTCCCCACGGTTTTTCATCTCATTTCTGTTGTAATTCCTTCTTTACCAGAGGACAGTGTTTTTTGTAAAGTTATGTTACAACATTCAAAAATGATTCTTAGGCTTCATTCACATTTTTTACGCACACTTTGCCCCGGTCCAGTTTCATTAAATCATCTTTTAATGAAATAGTGTTTTCTAGGGTTCTGTGTCTTGTCATTGTGTATATTTTATGGTCTTTCCGGGTCTTAGTATGTATGTTTTCAGAAACTGGCAGATGATCATCAACGTCAGTTATTATTAGTCCACTTTTTGAACTTTATAGTCAATAACATTGCTAAATATTTTATCAACTAGAATAGCACTATTGGTTATAATACTTGTTGGTTGAGTGATTGAGGGATATAAACCGGTACTTTACATCAACTTAATAAATTTAATGATCTTGTAGTTAAGTATTTTCTTCAGTCTAAATCTGTAAGTAAAAAGAAGCCATACCACAGTGTAGAAATACACTCAAGTACAGTACAACTACATCAGAATTGTACCCTCATTACGTACAATCAATTCTGTAATTTCCACCACTTTCAGCAAGTAATATTTAGTTTGAAACTAAAAATATTGTCAAGGTTTCAAAACGTTGAACAGACAGTCTTGTTATGGTGCTAATGCAACATAACTGTGATATTGGAAAACAAAGTTCACCAACCAATAGCAGGATTACAGTGCTCTCTAGTGGTGAGGCATGGTGCAGATGTTCCAGAGTTTATTGTTTTGACATTAGCAGTGGTTTCTAATGTGACATGACAAAATTGTTTTCTAAAAAAAAAAAAAATAAGTATACTACTGTCAGGTTTACTGCCATGTATACTTCTACTGTGAGGTCAATGTTTGTACTCTCCTTCAGAGATAGGGATGACACATTGGCGGGAGAAGTATTCAGATATGTTCAGTGTAAAACATCCACAGTGACTCAAGATTGTAGTATAATAATAAAAGATAATAAAGAAATTAAAGCAAGAACTTTGTATAGGCTAAAAAACACATTTAATTAGATACTAATTATGACACCCCTTTTGCTGGAAAAGGCTTGCTGGGGGAGGGTTGGTTGGAGGGGACTGCTGTCTCCTCACTCTCCTCCTTTATCTCTTTTTTCTACCTTTCCTGGTTTTCTTTCTTCTCTGTCTTTAATCTTTTATTATCTTTTCTTTCATTTTCCTATCTCACCTTCTCTCTCTCTTCCACCTCTTTTCTCTCCTTCTTCAGCCTTCTTTTCATCCTTTGCCTCGTCTTTGTTCGTTGTTAAGGCATTCTCCTGAATAGAGTGATAGAATAATGATTCAGCATTTCCTCTTTAAAAACTGAAAAGGGACAGTACTCACCAGTACTGAGCACCGGCACTTATATTTGTCCACATAAGTACCCTTACTTCTTATTGTTATTAACAGCATTATTAATAGGCTCATATCATAGACTTGAAGTTGATACCGCAATAGTCTATATATCATGATTTATTTTGGGAAACACCAACAATTATGCTAAATGTAAAACCAAACATTCAGCACCTTTGGTTCATAACCACATTTTCAGACAATTTGACTGTGAGATTGGCAGTCAAATCATGCTCCTTAGATCGAATAGTCAACTATTCGGGGTCACCCTTACAAAATTTACGTATAAATATAAATACATCCATGACACATGAGATGATCATTTCATCCAACTGCTGAATTAGAGTACTGGCGCTTTTTTTGATCCCATTCAGGCATTGTTTGAAAGGGTTAATCTGTTGATCAAAAATGATTAGCTGATGTGGCGTACCTGAAGCTCAAAATATTGCTGAATCAGGGGCTTCATCTCCTCCATCTTGCTCACCTTGTTGAGCCACTCCTGTTTCTGGATGAGCCAGTCCTGTTCCTTGATGAGCCAGTCCCGTTCCTTGATGAGCCAGTCCTGTTCCTTGATGAGCCAGTCCTGTTCCTTGATGAGCCAGTCCCGTTCCTTGATGAGCCACTTCTCTTCCACCTCTCTGCTCTGTTTCTGCAGCTCCTGTATTTTGTTAAAGTTCTTCTCCTTTTCCTCTGTCTGTCTCTGGCAGATCTGTGTCCCTAGTGCTCTCACCTTGGCCAAGCTCTCCAGATTTCCCTCTATCAGTGCCATCATTTCATTTCTGACACTGGTGATCACATCATCCTTTCCCCGGATGACCTGGCTCACCTTCTTCTTGCGGTCCTGCTGCAGAGTTTCCAGCTCGGCAGCTACCTCCTTCTGTCTAGCCATTCCCCGGTTTTCCCACTCTTCATTCAATTGTATCAACTTTTTATCAAAGGAAAGTTTCATTTCACTGAGCTGGCCCTGCGCTGCCTTCTGGGATTTTTTTACCTTCTCGGTCTCCATCATGTGGAAGTACAGACTTTCTGTCAAGGAGCGTACTTTGTCCTTGTTTTCTTTAAATGTTCTGTTAATCTTCTTGCCCTGTCCTTGAGTGTCAAACTTTTTTTGACTAGCTCTTGCAAACAAACACTAAAGCCCTACAGAGTTGACACTAAAAAGTCCTTTTCATGCAGCAGCTTGTTTTTTTCTTGCTCCCAGCCGAGCTGCTTGATGCCTGTCCACTCCCTCAGTGCAGCATTTTCTGTAGCCAGCTTCTTGTTTTCTGCTTTGGAGGAATTGAGTGAAGGTTCATAATTGTCACCCCTCTCTTGAAAATTATTCACAATAATTGTATTTGTTGAAGCTTAAAACAAAAGACGAAAAACTAGGGTGTCTAAGTGTAGCACTATAGAAAAAGTGTCTCCTGCTTAGAAAATCTTACCTCAACGCATTTCTCCATGTCTACTGAACACAGCTACTGAAGCGGTATTGGAGTTGTATTGCCTGAGTTCTGGTGAAGTTGTTTCTATTCCCACTGAGATGTTTCTCTGTTTGAGTGCAGGTTGTAAATCGCTGTAGTTTGTCACAAGTTTTTGATTTAAAACATGTATGTTGTCATAACGAGCTCGGATTTGTATCATCATAGGCTTCAGAATGTCATGTCAAGAGACAAATCCACACAACTTTATTAAACACATCAATGCTTTCATTTACAAGAGAGGATCCAAAGAGAGAGTGTATTTGTTATAGAAATAAATTGTATTTGTAATATTAGGTCTGTCTTTGCACATGACCATAGTTACCACCTCAGAGATCCAGATACTGGACACAGGGCCATTATTCATAAATTTTTGTTTGCATTCATATGTAAGTGTGTATACTATCTTGTGTACGTTATTTTTTTTCTTGATTGTCTTTTGACAACTTTAATTACACAAGTAGTGTTAAAAGGTTGTTTACATGCTGGAGGAGGAGTATCTAAAAACCTCAAAACCCTGATTACAAAAAGTGAAATAATACACAGGAGCATTTCTGTCAGGACATGCTGAAGTGTTGCAGACATTGTTTGGGTTCCAACTCTGCTTTTTTTAAACTCTATATTCCAAGAAGTAGAGAACAAAGCAGAGTGAATTGTTATCATTTAAAATAAAGTGTTATGGTTACTAAAGCTCAACAATTTTCTACAACTTAGATCCAACACAGTTTCATTCTGGCGTCTTTTGTAATTCATTCATATTTTTAGGGTTATCAGCACAAAACTAAACAAACTGGCACACTGAAATTCAGCAAAAGGTGGGCTATACTTGACAAGTGCAGGTCTAATGACATCGTAAACCTAAATGATGAAAATAAGGTAGACAAAATCATAATTTTATTTTTCTACATTACAAAACAACTCCAACTGTCCAAATACCTCCTCTCCCTCCTCCTTGCCTGCTCAATACGGAGGTTTGCCACAGTTCACAATTAAGCAGGACTGTCCTTATTGGTTGCCACAGGGACCAAAGCTGTGCAGTATCTAGGCTTCCTCATCGTCACTTCCTGCCAGGCTGCTGTCTGTAGAGTCTGCTTCCCTTTCCTCTTCCTTTTGCTGTGGTTCTGTTTTTGGATGCTGTTCAGGCTCCGTGGTGCTGGAAGGTTCTGTTGGTTCTGTAGTGGTGGTGCTGCTCTCTGCGGGCTTGGAGGTGTTGTTCTGCTGGCCCTGACTGCCTCCATCCAGGAAAGTAGACCAACCCTTCAGTCGCTCCTCCCGCTCACGTGTTGTCTCTTCCACCTGCACAGACAGAATTAGCATGAACAATGCAAACTCTTTCCAGATGTAGAGATCAAGTTCAACTCAAACATCACGTGACTTATTTGTAGGGTTGGGTACCAAAACCCAGTTCCATTATGGAACCAGTTCATATGTAACCGGTAACAATTGGACCAGATTAGAACGCAAATTTTGATTCCTCATTTCGGTTCCACTTAATGTGTCATCTGAAATATTTTCCCTCTGTCCATCCGACACGGACGTAAAAATATCACACTTTCTGTGTAGTCTACCATTAGCTAGCTGCCGTAAATCTAGGCTACTTTTGAAATGCCATATTTTCTCTCTGGGCTCTTGTAAGCAGACCAAGTCAACATTTATTTTGCTGTTAATAGTATAACTGTTATGTATTGTTAAATTATTGTAGTTGTGTGTTAGGGGACTTAGGTTAACTTATATATTTAAGTACTTTAAAAAAAAAAATTTAATTTAAATAATAAAAACTCCATAAGAGAGCCTTTCTTTGATGTAATTTTTCAGTTTTTCAAGAATCAGTTTAGGAATTGGAATCATTTTAAAATTACCGGTTCTGCATCAGAAGCGTAAAAATCAAAACAATACCCAACCCTACTTATTTGTAAGAGTGATGGCCGATAGGCTCCGGTATCCTATTATGATATCCTGACTTTTATTCTTTAATGGGTGAAGCTTCAAAAAATGATGCATCCGTAAAATTGTCATAATGCAACTCAATGGCATTTTATCATCATTATCAGCAGCATTTTCATTATCATCCTCCTTGTTGTATTTTGCATTCGGTTTACCTGATAGTCTGTTGTCCCATCCCAAAGCTCAGCAGTCAGCTGCCTTCCTCCAAACCAGCGACCATTAAACGACTGAATGCATGCATCGGCTTGCTCAGGCTCCTTAAATGCGACTGATGCCACGCCGTCTGGGTGTCTCTGCAGCACAAACACATACCAGCTCCTTATGGATGCCACTAACATACAAGATAAACCATTCTACTATGATTGTGAAACAGCGACTTAAACTCACATCAAAGAGGATGACCTTCTTGACCCCCCCAAACTTCTCACACTCTGACCGCAGATCCTCGCGATACTCATTCAACTCCAACGGGTCCTCCTACAAACGTCACACAGAGATTAATACCCTCAGAAAGAGTGAGTAAATGAGTGAGTGAGTGAGTCTGTTGCGATATGCAATAAATTAATTAATCGCATGATAAATAAAAATGAGCTCGATAATTTTTCCAGCTGCAATAATTTCCAGCGCATTGGTGACCCCTCTCGGTTGTTTAGCGGAACAAGGAGTCAACCCTCATGTCAGTCACTTGTCAGCCACATGATCTCTGTGTGGGGAGACTTCTGGCAAAGCCTGCCACAAAGTGCAACGAAAGAGTCGCGCGAGAAGTATAGCCTGAGAAAACGCTAGTGAAGAGTTTAAGAAAAAAACTGATAGAATTGGTTTCAAAGCCAAACACGACAGCTGCAGTGTGGGAGCACTTTGGATTCAAACCGAATGATCGCGGTGAACAACTTAACCTGAGCGAGCACTTGTTGTAAAACAGTAGCAACCAAACGCTTCAACACAACAAACACGCATATGCACCTAAAAAAATAGTCCCCCAGTGCAGGTTTCCGAGCTGGGGAAAATAATTAAAACAGATGGGCCGTCTCCGTCTTCCCAACAGTACAAAATCACTGGTGTGTGTGTGTGTGTGTGTGTGTGTACCTCAAAGTCACTGGGGTGGAACATGTTCCTAATGATGACAACTTTTTCATGTCTCTTCCGCACTTCTCCTTTCTTCTCTGGCCTCCAGTCCAACTGTCTACACAGACAAAGACACTCAATTATTTGTCTTCCCTTGGTCCACAGCAGCATATTGGGGAGTGCTTATCCCTACACTCGGACGTGTGGGACGTTAAATAAAAAAGAACAAGGAAGTAGAGTTTACTTCTGTTGCTGCTGCATCTTCTTCTTATAATCTTTGTTCTTCTTCTTCTTCTTGCTGGCATCATACTGGCCTTTTAGCTCGAACCGCGCTGCTTCCACATGGAGTCTGTAACCTCGGACCTCTGACTCGTCAATCAGACGCAGAGCCAATGCCACTGACTCCTTCTGCAGAGAATCACAAACGCTGTCACTTTACTAGAGTGTAATGCAATACTAACTTAAACTCCTACTATTTACTGGGTCACGTAAAGCCAAAACCCATGCAGCCCCTAATGGACACACGGCCTTGGAAACTATAATTTAAGCTTTAGGCAAGCAGAAGGACAGACAAACCTTGAGATAGCAGCAGAGGCCATCTCCCTTCAGATTTCCCTCTTTGTCCTTGTAGAGTTTGACCTTGTACTCTTCAGTAATGGGGTCCCGCATGACAATGCCGCACTTGGACATCAACTCAGCAAACTCGTCACTGCTGATGTCAGGAGGCAGGCCTGAGAAGGAAGAAGACAAAGAGAGTAAAAAATAAAGGGAGAGAGGGAGCGAGAGAGAGAGAGGTCGAACAAAGTCAGCAACTTAGTGAACAGCCTTCCTGCTTTACAATGAGAAAGATTACTAGAGAATTTTGGCAATACCAACCTGATACATAGACGTTCGTGTTTTTATTGTCATCGATATCAAACCATCCTACAAGCAAAGAAAAGGAGAAAAGCATTCATCAAAAGATGTGTTTGTACAAACTTAAACTTATAAATCTATAGCGGTTATAATCACTATTATAGACAGGGAGGAAGGTGGAAACATTCACAAATGATTGTATCTCTTTAAGAAAAAAACATATCACCCTTTGTTGACTCCCATTTTTTTAAGTAACTGCACTGGTTTTCTCTCTTTGATTGTGGATGTCGCTTTACCTGGATCTGCTTTCCTCTTCTCCCCTTTATGTTTGGCTTCTTTAGCTGCAGTCTCAGCCTGGTCTGGGTCCGGGTTTTGGATGGCATCTTCTGGTTTCTTCTTTTCTAAAGACTTGCCGTCTGGTTCTGGGGCTGCTGGGTTGGAACTGCTCACTGCAGAATTATTGGCATCTGGATGGCCATCCTGAGTGAAGCCATAGTTGGCCTGGTAGGCTGCAATGAAGTCCTCTGTTATCTAGAGAAATGAATAACATTAACATTAAAAAAATATTACTACTACATTACTACAAAAAAAGAGGTCTGCAATCCAGTTTGAGGTGCAGTGACATTTGCATGGGATCCAGTTTAGGTTACCAATGATGCATTTTATTGCCAAGAGTGGTCCCTGGCAAGCACAAGTTGGTGTGATGGAAATCTTGCATCTTAAAGTTAACATTATTGCTGCCACAGCTCCAGCTCTCCTGTTAAGAGTGGCGTAGTATACTATGCATTGCAAGGTCAACCAAAATCAGTAGGTCAAAACCCAACATGCTCAGCCTATAGTCAGTGTTGACAAAATAAGGCCACATACATTCAAACGCAGCATCATACATGTGAAAGACTGCTGTACATTCAGCAACTGAACTAATCCTCAGGGAAGCTCAGGGACTCAGAGCCGTTGAAGAACAAATATGAAGTAGGAAAACAAAAGCTGAGAAGTAAAGAAAAGTTCATACTTTAGGGAACCAGGCCTTCTTTTCATGGTCCCAGTCATACACAGTCCCATCCTCTGGGTCAATGTAGGTGTTGGGGTCAGAGGAGCCATCCTGATTTCGCCGGTCATAGAGTTCCTGCATCCGCAGCTGCTCCAAAAACTCTTTGTTGGCATTTGATTGACCACTCATCTGCAACAAGAATATGAAATTATTCAAGTCAACAAGCCATTACATTTTAGGATGTACAAAGCAGTGGTTTTATGCTCCAAGGTAGCAGCAACACTGAGTAATGATTTAACATCCTGCTTTTTAATTTCCTAATTTTATTTTCAGAAGTAGTTGCAAGATTTAGTATAGATTGGTTACTATCGGTCGAAAATCTGAAAAGAAAGCATATAAGCTCAACATGGGTATTTCCTCTGTGCTCACAGATTTAGTAAACATCAGCCAAAATAAATGGTTAAGCAAAGGGTTGTGTGTGGCCAAAGCAGGACACGCCGATGTCACTGTCCTAGTCGGGCCAATGCTGTAAAAAACAAGCAAAAAAAACGACTCCGCTTAGCCTGTAAAATATTTCAACAACATGCACATAACTGCCCACAACAAAGCCTTTTTTGAAAACAAGTCATATAGACAACCAATCATTTTGCTACTGGCACTGTCACCGCCCCGTAAGTCATGAAAATGGTGTCAGCCAGTTGCTTTAATTCATTGCCCTGTGATTGAGAAGCCTACAGCTTCATCGGTGTCAGCAAGCTAGTCTGGACCTGTTACAATCTGCTGGCCATGTTTGCACGGCTGTTATGGTTCAGTATGCATAATGGTAATTTATTAAATGGTAAAAAAAAAGGGGTCTGTGGCTGTGAGTTTTAAGATAGCATAGCAGTTCGTTGATGTTAGCTAACATAGCTTAAATAGCTATCGTTACCTTTTACAACAATAACGTTAGTCCTGACGATCTTAATTCTGGAAGGTGCGATGGTTGACGAAGCGGAGTCCCTCTGTCTGAAACACCAAACCACAGAACACACTCGGCTTCTGTGTTTTCAGAATATTATTTTTTTAGAGATGTTTCATTTAAATTATAGAAAACGTTAATCGATGTGCGGTAAGGTTTACCCCAAGGAAGGCACCCGGCACTTGAATGAAGCAATGAAGTACTTCCGATGTCAGGTTTCGAATGCGCATGCGTGATAACTGGGCTCTTTAACTGTCTATCTATGGACTAAAGCGCTTCTGCCTTATTCGCCGTAGCAACTCTTTCTTTAACTGTCTATGTAGCAACCACTGTCCAAGGGTATGCGTAGCTTACAGAGTATAAGCACATAATATTTCCACACACTGACACAAAAAACACACTATTTATAATTACTGTATAATTATTATTTCCATGTTGTTGCTAATATCAGTTATGTTCTTGCTGTTGTCTGGTTGCTTTTGCATCTTAAAAAAACTGTTACTTTTCCCTGTTGTACTATATGTGCTTTTAGCAATAATATGTTCAAAGACGGTTTAGAAAAATATAGATGATCTTTGTTATATGGCTTAATCGATCTCACCGTTTGGTGGACACTGCAGTCTGTGTGAGGAAAAGGGGACAGTGGAGCATGTCAGGTTCAAAGATGTCCTTGAGAGTGGGGTTTCCTTAAATGGAAGGAAACATATATTTACTTTTTTGAAAAGCACCGCTGCTTAGAAAACTATAATGAAATGAAATAATAGATAACCGGTAATTACCAGTAGGGGTCAGTAATGCAACACATAGGATGCCAACTGCCACAAAACCCCCAAAGAAGAAGAGAAGCGTATCTTGTGGGAAAACTACCTTTAACTGTCTATTCAAGCTCAGCCCGCATTGCCTGTAGCTATCGGGTGCGCAACTACCAAGCCCATCTTTCCTTCGGTTTGGCATGGCGGAGGGTAGCGGGAACGTTAACGTCGGTGCGGCTAACCTTCCTCCGGGAGACCCCCAGCTGATCGGTATGATTGTGGAGCATCTGAAGAACCGGGGGCTTTTTGATGAGTTCCGTCGGGACTGTCTCGCCGACGTTGATACAAAGGTAACGTCAGCTAATGCTACCTTGCTTCTTTTGTGGTTTACGTAAATTTTTTGCATATAATTGCTTAGAATGAGTATGTAGCTGATGTTAGTTATTAACTTGTTGCTGATTTAATCGGAATACATTTAGCAGTGTGTTCCTTACTTTGTTACAATATACTGTGAGTATAACGATGTGATGACCGAGTTTACAGTGCATGTTACTGTCATTCTGCCAGCCCGCCTATCAGAATCTGCGACAGAAAGTTGACAACTACGTCACGTCGCACCTGAGCACGCAGGATTGGAACCCGTCCATCAACAAGAACCAGATGAGGAACGGACTGAGACAAAGTGTTGTTCAGTGAGTACACTGTAAAAGAACCAATGCCTGTAAAATGTTCAGCTACTTTCTGAATAGAGAATATTTTTAATGAATTGTATTCACTTGCCTCTAGATAGGCAACTTGTTTTGCAGTAATGATTTTGACATTTGTTATGACATATGATACTGAAATTCAGTCAGGCAGCCACATTTTTCCATCAAAGGGGTTCTCCAGATGTTTAGTAATGCACTTCCATTAAATGGGAAACCAGGAACCAGCTTCAAAATTAGGGCTGCAACCTAGCTGCAACTAATTATTATTTTTATTGTCAGTTAATCCGTCTATTATTTTCACTATTAATGGATATATCATTTGGTCTATTTCCTAGAGCCCAAGATGACATCTTCCAATGTCTTGTTTTGCCAACCAACACTCCCAAACCCAAAGTTATTCCATTTAAGGCAAGGCACAGCAGGCAAAAACATTGGGGGGGTTCATTGCTCAATTTTGAGATTTTGGACCATTTTTCTTCCATAACATGCCTTCTTTAAGACTTAAAGTCCAAAATACACCTTAAGGTCTTTATTTTACTACACTTTGTCTGTTTGCGTCGGTAGATTTCTCCTAACTTCCACAAAAGTTGGCATTCTAAATCATCCTGCTGCTCTGTGATCACTTTCTGCACCCTGCACACAGCAGTGACAGATAATTCATGAAACACGTCTGAATGAACTGATCTGTGCTTTAATATGTCCTAATTTTGCAGGGACAGTAGTCTGGAAATCCAGACCCAAATCCAAAAGATTAGGGGTCTGGCATCGAGTTAGGAAAGTCGCACATCTCGAGTGGCGGCACCAAGCGTGCATTTAAAAATCTCCCTGCACACAATTGGACTATGACCAATCACAACAACACATGGGGTGACATACCCAGAGCCCCATATGCTTAAATTTATTAGGTTAAATTTCAGTGTACTACTCAGTTTAACAATTTTTTTAACAATAAGAGTTGGTTCCAGGGTAACACCCAAATATATGAATTTGTCCACATTTTTAATTTTATGCACATTCCGTAAGTTTGCATCTATTTTTAAAAACATGGTTTCACTTTTCAATATTCAAAGTAAGACATGAGTTGTGTAGCCATTCAAAAACCTTGTATATCACATTTCTTAATTGTAAAGCAACCTCTGTAGCAGTGAGGTTTCTGCTACAGAGGTTGCTTTACAATTACCAAATGTAATGCATAAGGTTGATCCCATAAGTGTACAGCACAGTGTCATCTGCATACTTAATGTCATCTGCATGCATAATTAAATCAATATCATTACTTACGAGTGGAAGGTAATTGTGTGTGTGTGTGTGTGTGTGTGTGTGTGTGCGGTCCAAAGATTGACCCTTGCGGGATCCCCATAGTGCATTGCTTTCAACCAAAGGTGACATCTATATGTGAAATATTATAATAGTGTGGTTTTAGCTGCTGGCTGATGTTAGCTTGCTGGCTCACTAGCTAACTGGTCAGCAAACAATACAAATTGAATCAAGAGAAACATAATTATGTTGGGTAAACTTCAGCTATTTCATTAGAATTACTTGAATTAACCTTGATAAATGTAACGTGAATAACCTTGAATGGGTAAGATCATCCGTGAAGATATGCTTTCTATTCGGGGGATGGTGTTTAACAATAAAAAAAACTACAACTCCCATAGTTCCACACTACTTCGACCACGTCATCGAAAGTCTGTGTTTACCATCAATTGTTTTTATTGAGAGACCCCTTGTGGCAGACAGTTACATATTGTATGTTTAAAGAATTTACCTAAACGAGTCGTTTTTTTTTCTACTTCAATTTTCAAAGATATGGACTTATCGCTGCAGGTCTTTCACAACGTCATGTACATGCCATACTGTAGTTGACCAGTTTTTGACTTGTAAACAGGGCACATGTCATCATCCAAGTTGTAATTATGACTGGGAAACTTGTATTGTTCTGAAAACCCATATCTGATTTGCTGAAAGCGCAATCCACTTTGGATGCCCCTGTTTTGTCTGAAAATATAACACTGTATAAATTTGGGTTTAATTACCTCAAACAACAATTTATGGTACTTTTTAATCTTTGGACAACCAACTTACCTACCACACAACCATTATGAGCTGTCTGATGACATGAAAGGTCACACGTCGTGTTGATATGGGAAATTGTTCCATCTTTAGCCAAGATAAATCTGATAACATCATCAGGGTTATTTTATCAGACTTCGGAAGGCTTCTTCTTCAGAACCACAGAAGTTATTGTATAGGTTTAACTCTTTTCACAGGTTATCTATCACATTGCATAAGGATTAAACTGATCTTCATTCTTAATGGTGACCATACCTACCTATCTGTTGATCAGCCTTGAAGAGAGCTTCATTTAAAAAAAGTTACTTTTTTTTTTAGATCAGGTATGCTGGAATCAGGTGTGGACAGGATCATCACTCAGGTTGTGGACCCCAAGATGAACCACACTTTCCGTCCGCACATAGAAACTGCCATCCATGAGTTCCTGTCAGGGGACAGGAGGGAGGAGAACGCTTTGTGTCCTAATTCTGCACCGCCTGAACAGACAGAACTACAGGAAGCTCCGTCTGCTTCTGGCCCCCAAACCCCCTGAGGTCTGTTTAAAAAACTGAAATACCATGTAAGTTCAATAACAATTTAGAAAAATAGTTTATTTTTTATTTTGTTATTGTCTTTCTTGCTGCAGGTACACATGCTGGTCTACACATAATGTTGTATGGGTGGCTTTTGAAATGTGCCGCATCGGAGGAGGAGGATGTTTCCTCTGTTTAAGAGACTGGAGTCAGGAGCCTGGAGTGTTTCTGCATCCAAAAATGTTCAGCATGAGATGTAGTTGCATTGCCTGTCTGTGCTGCACAGGGCCACTGCTGGAGAAGTTGGACAATGCTGAGTGGTGCACACTTACTGCACGGCTCTGCCTATAAAAAGCATGGCACAAACCTGGATTATTGATTTTATTTGTTGTTTACTTTTTATGTGCAATGTCACATGGATGTTTACTTACTAAGTTGTATTTTATCTAATGCAGATTTCTCACTCAGGCTGTTTGTATATGTTAAACTAAAGAAACTGATTCACTGATTCAGAATGATAAGTAATGTCAATTTTCTGGTTCCAGGAGGATTAGAGGAAGAGGAGGCTTCATTTTATCACACTCAAATTTATTGAAATACATTTATGTGACTATATTTTGATCAGTATCTAGAGGTCTTCATTTTTCATCAACCATGTCAAGTTTCCTTTTGGTGCCTGTATTTAGAATGTAGCATTGGTTGTGTATCCTATGTGCTTTACTAAACACAGACGACATCATGTTTCTCTGTCTTTTTCTTATTGTACCAATTTATAGTTCCTGTGCTTTTATCATTAAAGATACTCTAATGTGTGTGAAGCCATTGGGGAAGTTTGTGAAAATATGTAAGCTACACGATCATTTATTTCAAGGATTTCTTTGTTTACTCTTTAGACCAGAGCCCATAATCAAAAAACGGTACCACTAGGTGGGGTAGTTTAAAACGAATTTCTAGATTTATATTTTAGAAGGAAACCCCCTGATTCCACCAGGAACATACAGGTCCTATAATGAGTTGCATTGAGTGATGAATGGTACTGGGTACCTTTTGTAGAAACCATGGAGGGACTGTTGTGTAAGGAGGATATACACTCCAGCTGTTTTATATTTATTATTATTTAGTTTTTTTTAGATCAATTTGTTATTGTTGCAGACATACAGAACAAAAACCCTCTCCCACCTCCCACCCTCTGCGGTTTCCAGGAAAATAAAACAAACAAACAGAAATCACATGTCTAATCCCTCTCCTGTAGTTCTTTTGACGCTGAGGTCGTTAGGTCTGATATTTGTGCTGCTGCGCTTTTCAATAGGTTGATAGTTGATGATTTAGCTTTGTTGATCCTTGCTGTAGAGAGCTAAAGCATAACTCTGTCTGAAAATACGTCTGCCACTGTTTTAATCAAAGCAAGTGAGGGTGGGAGCCAGCGCTGAGCTATTATTTTATTGGTTGCAGTTGAGCCAGCTAACCAAATTTCCCTCTGTCTCCCAAGCAGTTGTACTTTAGAGTTGTCATTAGGTAAGAAAACAATTGAGTCAGTAGGGATTCAACATCCTATCACATCAGATATTATTGATGTTGTTTTATTCCGGAACTCATGCACCAGTTCACACTCCGAGACCTTATGCAGGACATTTCCAGTTTGTTCAGGTTGACAGACTTAATGACTTAAGAGACATATCTCTTCTCTTCTCCAACATGCCCTGTGACATATGTGGAAATGGATATACTGGTTATTGGGTTTCTTGGAACAGTGGAAATTTTATCCCAAACGGTCTCCAAATTAATTACGTTCCCCTCAGGGCTCGACTCTTGATCCCATTTCTTTTCCTATTGGGAGTTCTCATATTGCATCAGTTTAGCATAAATCTTGGACACTAATCCTCTCACAGGAAAATAAACAAACCATTTCATGTTTGGGTGTGCCTCAAGACTGTTTCCCCAGGGCCTATGACATTTTAGGGCGGACCTTAAGTAAATATAAAAGAAGGATGTCCTGGGGACCTCAAAACTATCTCTCAGGTCCTCAAAACTTATCATACGTCTCTGTAATGTAATTTTGCTTTGGGTTGGTATTGTACCAGTAATAGCTGATGTCACCTGTCTGTTGTTCAATAGAAGAAGATTAGATTTATTCCAAATGATTTTAAAGCTGGAGATTGAGCAAAATTCTTTGAAGATCTGAAGAATTTCTGGAACAGATTCCTCAAGGTTAGAGATGTACAGCAAAATATCTGCAATAAATATTGAGCTGTTATTGGATTTAATTTGGATTTTACATATTTTATTTTGCTTTATGGCTTGGGCTAACGGTTTAAGAGAGATTGCAAATAGCATGGGAGAAAGAGGGCAACCCTGTCGTGAGGTCCGTTCGATGGGGAAGAGCTGAGACTATAGTACGCACCATGTCAATGAATTTGGCCCACAAACCAAGCCTCTCCATTACATGCCACAGGTAGTTCCACTCTAGGTGGTCAAAAGCCTTTTTTGCATCTCCTGATAAAATTGCTGCTGTTGTTGGAAGGTTTTTAGCTTGACATTCTGCTGTAATAATTGATTCTATTACATGAAATACTCTGCGTACATTGTCTGCAGCGTGATACTTTGATATAAACCCTGATTAGTCAGGGTGGACTCACTCCAGTTGTTTGTGTTCATTCTGTATTGTATAATATGCCATCAAACATTCAAAGTCATGCATAATGGTGTAAAAAAAATCTTTTTTATCTAATGTGTCTCAAAAGTATTTGACAAAAGGCGTGTGTTTGTGTGCGTGTGCGTGAGATTGCAGCTTGCGAAACGTCATTGATTTAACTACTTGTTTTTGGCAGGTGACCCACACGCTAACACAAATATGTGTGTCAGAGTGTCTGTAAATCTGTTGCCCTCGGTTCGTCTGTGCTGTGTGAACTCAGAGACGCTTTAAGTATACACTGAACAAATTGAGTTTGTGGGTGAGTATTTTTGTAAGTGATTTTAATAATCCACATTGCCTCCATAATCCTCCATATCAGTTCTGTAAAATTGCATAAACTCATTTTCTCATTTACCTATGTGGTGCTCAAAGCAAAACTGGCAACTGATCAGATTATAAATCCAAAGGTTATGGTAATTCTTCCTCCTCAGATCAATTATCACAAATGTGTACTGACACTGAATGAATGTTATCTATATACACAGAAAAAGACATTCAAAAGCGGACATGTTTGCAACATAATCATTTGAGAGAGCTAGAGAGCATAAGCGGGTCCTTCATGAGTCCTGTTTGCACAGTGGTGTATGTGTGCATTAGTATGCCATTTTGGACATGTGAGTGTGTGTCTGTTTTTGGGGTGAAGGGTCATTGTGTGGGTGGTCTTCAGAAGTTGTGCGAGGGAAGGGATGTTGTTTTGAAGCAGGATGAGACTGAACGAGCGTGAAAGGTCAGGGGAAAAACTCCTCCACCAAACGTCCAAACATCAGCCCCTCGTAAGAGTACTGTATGTCTTCCCCAACTGGGCCCCTTCATGAACATACACACATAAACACACCCTCTTTTTGTACTTTGACCTCCTACTACAACACACACATACACACATGATCTAAACCATGTTCACTGAAGGCCTCTTGGATGCTGTATAGATAAACCCGAGAAGGCAGGGGAGCCAGGAGTGAGAGGTATTAGGTTGTTGTTTTTTTACTCGTGTGGAGACTCTGATGACATGGTGTCACATCGCCGTGGCCTGTCTCTTTGTAGATGTCAAGGGTCAAAGGGCATGACCGTTATGAGACAAACACAACCACAACAACTAGGCTGCGAGATTTGAACATAACTCCCCTTGGACATGCAGACACAGACATGTTATTCTTTGATGTCACCAATCTAGAAAATTGTGTGAAACAACCAACATTACGTTATCAGTAACCAAAATAAAGCCTCATTAGCGTTTTTAAAGTACAAAATAGTCCAGGTTTAAATTTTGTTCAAACAAACTACAAAAAAACATTAAATCGCTTACCTCTAGTTGTGTACTGTAGACATGTCCCAGTACAATGGAGGATGACCACATACTAAGGTACAGTATTTTTTAATCACAGAAGTTTCAACCAGACTTTTCAGGTATTTTTAAGGCATGGTTATACAAAGTGACGGATACAACCTTTTAAAATACATACACCGTCTGGTGGTAATATCAAAATTAAAGTCAGAAATAAGTATTCAACATTTTTTTTTAAAGTTGAAAAATCACTCAATATCTATAAAGATTTTCACAAGAGATACCATAAAAATTAAACACCTTACAACGTGTTCCAGCTGGTTGATGTGGCTCGGGAAAGGGAAGTTTGGGGTCCCCTCCTGGAGCTGCTCCCCCCGCGACCCGATACCGGATAAGCGGTCGAAGATGGATGGATGGACAACATGTTCCAAAAATGTTAGAAATCCAAACTCGTCATGATGTGACATGTGTGCATTAACCACCTATCAAACCAATAATAACAGCAAACAAATTGGTTGTGTTAGGTTGGCAGGTTGTTTAGCCTGTCTCTTTGGTAATAATTCATTTATACATGTTGGTAACATATTAATTAATGCTCATGGCTTTCTCAGTTTCTATTATGTCATTGAGTCCGCAGTTAAAGATGTTAGTAAGTCATTAATAAAGGGTTAAATTATGCAGTCATAAGTGTTAATAAGTAGTTAATAAATGGATTTTGCTCCAGATTTGTCTTCTCTTAAGCCCTTTTTATTAGGTATTTCTGTATAGATCTCTAGGGATAGCTGGCAATGTTGGTGGGTCAGTCAGTCCACCGCTTTGGTCCAGACTGAAACATATCAACTACAGTAGACCTAGACATTCATGGTCCTCCGTGAATGAATCCATACTGACTGTGGTGATCCCCTAACTTTTCTTCTAGTACCACTATGAAGTTAAGATTCGTGGTTTGGAGTGAAATGTTAGACAAATGTTAGCTTTATATCCACTGTGCAAAAGGAGCCCACAGTCTTGCGGAGCTGTTAGCATGGCTGTAGCCTCTTGGTCTTGTTTAGAAATATGTGATCAAAGGGATTATTTTCCAGACTGATATGACTTGATTATTATTAGTAAAATTAATAATTAACATCAACAAAGCTGTTCATTACAGTACAGTATAAACCCTTTGTAAAAAAGTGTATTATTAGAGAGTGGTAGGTTACCGGATATTTTGTATTATTATAGGTTTATTTATATGAGCATGTCAGAAGACATTTTTTACAGAAGTGATGTGAAAAATGTCAGTTTACAGAAATGTAACACTTAACACTTAACAATTTATACTAAAAACCTGACCCTCTTCACACAATCCTGCTGTCTCTCTCTCTCTTGTAGTCTGCAAAGAAAGCAGCTGGTAACTCTCACACACACACACACACACACACACACACACACACACACACACACACACACACACACACACACACACACTCACTGGCTGTCGGGTTAATTGAGTGTGGATGTCTTGAGTGGTTGACCTTCACGTACTAACGCATACTCCAGAGGAACAGGAAGACCTTATAAGAGCATTTTTCGATATAATTATTATTATTAATATTCTTGTTATTTCATTGGAAATCTAAACCAGACCGAAGCCAGATCATCTATCAACCCATTTATTCAAACACAGAAACCACTAACATTCTGCTGCTGTCGGTCCTCTTTTTCTCTCATCAATGATAAACTTTTGGCTCCAGTGATGCGCTGTGATTGGTGGAGACAAGCGTGAACGCGCAGCGCTCATGCAGCTTTAAATATTTCTGCCCTCATGCTGCGGTCATGCTTTATAGTGGAAACCCCTCTGCAAGGCTGCTCTCGTGCTGCTCCCAACTATAAAACAAACAAATTATTAAAACAAAGCTCCGGTCAGCCTAAAGCATGCCGGCCAACATGTCCGCTGTGGTTTTTCTGCTCCTGGCCTGTCGACAGGTGTTGACCATGGAACAGCACGATGTCCTGGAGAAACAACTAGCCAAAAGACGCCTCTCTCTGCAGAGCACAGGTGAGTTCTAACAGCAGGGTGACTGCTGCCTCAACTGCCTGTCACACTGTGTCCAGATATGTACTGTGTTCTCCTCTGTTGGTCGCACATGGGTGTGTCCAGAAAAATGAAGGTTCGATTAGTCACTGCAGCCCTTTAATTGTTTGAACAGTTTGAATTCAAAGCATGTGCAATATTGCGTCACCAATGACGATTTTTTTATGGTGGGAGTAAAAATGCTTGTTGACATTGAAAAGTTTGGGAAGCTTTGTTTTTTGTTTAAATATGCGCCTTTTTGCATTTCATCAAATTGTGTAGCATGTGTAGTTTGTTAATATGTGGTGGAGTTAAACCGTCAGTAGCCCACTAATTGTCCCTGCTTGCTGTCCACTGACGACAGTTGGGCCTGTTTTGTGGTCTGTGCCGTTGTCATGCTCCCTCTGGATCCCACTGTTCAGTAGCCATGGTGATGGCAGCCTGCAATGTCATTGTATTTACATACTATATTTTAATGTATATTATTAGGACTGACTTTTATTGCAGTAATACGTCTGGTTCGTCCAAAGTAAAGTGAGGTGCGATAAAGTGACTCTATGGAGCCTTATTTATATCACAACATCATAACAATCCTAGGCTAAACAGTATATTGGTTAAAGATGAATTTAAAACTAACTAAACAAAAAATGATCTGTATCCAGAGTAAGTAAGTAACCACAACAGGTTTACACCAAGCTTACTTTTTCATCGCTTTATTCAACATACTATACTCTGACTATACTCTTTTATCACTTTTTTTTGACACAATATACTATGACTTATACATTTTTTGACATATTACACTATCACTTTTTATTACTTTTATCAACATAATATACTATGACTTTTTTCCACATACGTTTCATGATTCTTTCTTCCAGATGTTTTGACATACTACACTGCAACCTTTTATTACTTTTTTTGGCCATACTATATTAAAACATTTTCATGACTTTTATCAACACACTAAACTATGACTTTTTATTACTTTTTCAATATACCATACTAAAACAATAATAACATGAGTATCATTTTCTAGGAGAAACTGATAACATTTTACAAAGAGAGTTGTTTGAATGAACCCAGTTATATTGTTAACATGTAATTGTAGGAGAATAAAGTTGTTTGATTCAAAAACTATGGGACTCAAACCCACACATGCAGAGCACTATGGATTAGCAGGCAAGTGCCTTAACAACTCCACCACATCATCTGCAGCATGTGCTTTCAGAAGAGTGCTCACACAGCCTTCGAAAGGTAGCAGGATTGATACCCACATTCTCCAGAGGAATTTACATCCTGCTGGATTTTTTACTTGTGCCACTAATTAAAAGGAACCAAAACTGTGTCTTGACATACTGTGCTATGACCTTTTCGGAATACTATACTATGTCTTTCAATGGCTTTTTTTGAGATACTATGCAATAACTTTTGTATCTCTCTTTTCATCATTCTATACTATACCTTTTTTCTGACATACTATACTACGACTTTTTATAAAAAAATTTGGCATACTATACTACAACTTTTTATCACATTTTTTAATATACTATGACTTATTTTGATATACTATACTATTACTTTTTTCATCATACTGTGACTTTTTATCACTTTTTTCGACAAACTATACTAAGACTTATTTGAAAATATGGCTTTTTTCAATGTACTGTATTCTGACATTTTATCACTTTTTTCAACATGTTAACTATATTAAAACTTTTAATCACTTTTTTGGCAGTCTATGAGTTGTTTTAATGTACTATACTACGACTTTTTTGTCATACTTTACTTTGACTTTTTATCACTTTTTTAACATACTATACTATGACTTATTTCAAAGTACTATACTATGACCTTTTATCACTTTATTCAACATACTATACTCTGACTTTTTATCACCTTTTTCAACATATTATACTACGACTTTTTATCTCTTCTTTCAACATACTATGACTTTATTTAATATACTATACTATGACTTTTTTCAACATGCTTTACTTTCTATCACTTTTTTCGAAATACTGTACCAAGACTTTTTATCACTTTTTGACATACTATACCATGACTTATTTCTAAATACTATACTACGACTTTTTCCATCATTCTATACTATTACTTTTCATCACTTTATTCGATATACTGTACTATGACTTGTTTCTTCATACTATTCTATAACGTTTCATTACAGCAAACTATCCTCTGACTTTTTATAACTTTTTTCTATGTAATATACTGTAACTTTTTGACATACTAAGTCTTTTTACATACTTTTTGATGATTTTTTCTACCAGATGTTTTAGCATTCTATACTATGACTTTTTAATGAATTTTTTCGCCATACCATACTTTGACTTTTTCATGACTTTTCTATACATTACAATTGCTTTTTATCACTTTTTTTTCGACATGTGACTTTTTAATTGCTTTTTTACCAAAAAGGATTAGGGCCACTGGTGAAAAAATTATGTGAGTTCTGACTTTATTCTCAGAATTCTGAGATTAATGTCAGAATTCTGACTTTTTTTTTCTTCTGAGATTAAAATCAGAATTCTGACTTTAATCTCAGAATTCTGACTTGTTATATGTCATATTCTGACTTGTTAGAATTCTGACTTTAATCTTAGAATTCTGAGAATAAAGTCTGAATTCTGAGAATAAAGTCAGAACTCACATACATTCAGACATTTTGAAATACTATACTATGACTTTTTTTGACAAAATTTACCATGACTTATTCATGACTTTTTTTTGACATACTATACTTTGACTTTTCTCCACTTTATTCAACATACTATACTCTCATTTTATTCAACTTACCACCCTACCACTTTTTGAGTGACCTATGACTTTTTATGACTTTTTTCGCCATTCTATACGATGACTTCTTATTAATGTTTATTTAACAAATTAAACTATAACTTTTCATGATTTTCAGCATACTACAGCGTGATTTTTTCAACATACAAAACTAAAACAAGAAGAAAGTTGGGAGTTGTGTTGTGTGAGATACTGATAACATTGTTGCAAAGAGTTGTTTGAGTGCAGCCAGTTATATTGTTGGCATGTCACTGCAGAAGAATAAAGTTTCAACAAGGATGGGAACCCCACACGTGTAGAGCACGATGAATTAGCATTTTTTTTCCCTTAACCTCTCTGCCACCTCATCTGCCTTCATATGTTTTCAGAAGAGTGCTTGTTTAGCATGCTATACAACCACTTTTTTCAACATACTATACCATCACTTTTTTCAACATACTATACTTTGACTTGTTGAAGGCTTTTTTCAATATACTGTAATATGACCTTTTGATGATTTTTATTGCCATATGACTATTTCACAATACTATACTATGACTTTTTTTGATAACTTTTTTCGTCAAACTAAACATTGAGTTTAGTTTGACTGTAGCAGAATAAAGTAGTCTGTTTCAAGGATGTTAGGAATTGATCCCACACATATACTAGGGCCCAAAGAACTAGCAGAGCTTCACCTTAACCTCTCCGCCACCTCACCTGCCTTCATATGTGTTCAGAAGAGCGCTTGTTTAGCATGCTCTACAATGACTTTTTTCATCAAACTATTCTATGACTTTTGCGTAAAATTATACAATGACTTTATTCAATATACTATTCTATGACTATGTTATCACTTTTTTGACATATTATACTATGACATTTTTATCACTTCATTCAACATACTATACCATCACTTTTTTTGACATACTATGACCTTTTTCGACATACTATACTTTGACTTTTTAAAGGCTTTTTTCAACATACTGTGACCTTTTATGAGTTTTTTCAACATTCTTTACTATGACTTTTTATCACTTTATTTCGCAATACCATACTATGACTTTTACATGACTTTTTTAGCCGTACTGTATTATGATTGTTTTCAACATTCTATACTAAAACAAGAATAACATTGAGTAGACGAGGAAGATATGATCTAGACGGGCCTACACAGTCTTCGGTAATATAGGGGAATTAGCTCAAATCGCAGAGAGCTTGCTTAGCATGCAAGAAGGCCGAGTAATTGATGCCCGCATTTTCCAGAGGAGCCACCAATTAAACAGAAACCTGCACCCGTATCTTAACATTCTATACTATGACTTTTTTTATCACTGTTTTTGACATAACATACTATGGCCTTTTTTAAACATGCTATACTATGACTATGGCTCAGTGTTCAGCACCGCTCCAACAACCACCATTAAATAGGAATGGCAAAATATAATCCCTGGTTCAATCCAAGTCTGAGCTGGGCCTTTTGGTGTGGATTCTGTATGTTCTTCCAGATCCTTGGACTATACTATGATTTGTTTTTAAGACTTTCTTCAATATAAAATTGCTTTTTCATAACGTTTTTCAACAGACTATTCTATCAAAATACTATACTCTGACTTTTTTACGACTTTTCTCAACATACTGTACTATGACTTTTTTTATGACTTTTTTCAATATACTATACCATGCTTTTTTCAATGTTACTACACTATGACATTTTTAATCACTTCATACAAAATACTATTCTTTCATAGCACTTTTTGACATGCCATACAATAACTTTTCAATGTTTCTTCGACATTTGCTATGACTGTTTTCAACACAGGTTATTTGGTGGCACAGTTTCAGCCGCAACTACAGCAGATAACTTCTAAACAAAATAAAGATACAACTAGGCCTATAAAGAAATCTCCTGCTACCCGTTACCTAACTGAATACAAATACACAGGCTTTTGTGTAACACCCAAATCAGCAACCCTTCAGAATGTTTGCTCTGTACCACTGTCTACCTGCAGGAAATCATTTTGTGACTTTGTGGAAAAAAATCAGACCCATACCAGAGGCATAATAAAAACTGTGTCCAATGGTGTTTTTTCACCAGATGTCTCATTTACTGTTATAGCTCATTTACAATCATTTGATGAAAAATTAATCACATCACATGTGATCTAAGAGACACTTGCTTCTGTGGTATCACTTTAGCGATATTAAAACTAATCTTTCTCTCTCTGTCTGTGTTTTGGTCTCCCACAGTGGAGATTCAGAGTTGCCTGGTGAGTTCAGGGGATGTCGGCTGTGGGACGTTCCAATGTTTCAACAATAACTCCTGTGAAATCCAAGGGCTGCATCACATCTGCCTCACTCTGCTGCACAATGCAGGGCGCTACGACTCACAGGTGGAGAGCAGCACAATACTCAAACACTTAAAAAACATTTGTCCACTGTCCATTTTGCAACTGACATAATCTGAAACCGTGTCTAACTGCAACTAAGGGCAGGCTTAGATAAGAAATATTTGGATACATGTTTTTATTTCATTTAATCCCTTCAGTCATTACAGTCATTTGTGAGGAATGTTTGTTATATAAGCAGTGCATGTTATGCATGGTAGCACTGGATAGAGACCAAACTGAGAGGGGAGCTGATATGAGAGAGGGAACAGCTTGTCTACTTTACTAGAATAGCAGTGCATGAGAGACTGATGCAGTCTAATGTGTCTCCAGCATGAAAAGGCACACTGGATGAAGTTCAGTAAGGATCTGTGAATAAGTGTACTGGATAAATAATACAGTAACAAACAATATGATGTTTAAATGTGAATATCATGGTAAATGTGTGTCCTTGTTACATTTTAAGTCACCAAATCAACATGACTAATTCTTTAAAGCGGCTATGGGCCTTTTCAAATATTTTTACCATAATTTAATATAATTAATTTAATTTGTATTTAATATTTTAATCAAATGACAAATCAAATACAATGTGAAAGGGGGAGCTTGTAGGGATGAATTTAAAAAGAATTATCACCTGAATCTGCAGCTCACCTCGGCTTTTAGCATTGTCATAGTGAGTTTTAGTTCATTGTTTAGCTGTCCGCTCTAAAAACCCACTGTACACTACCTGCTCAGCATAGAACAGGAGGCAAAAAATTAATAACGCATTTAGCAGCTAAAGAGAATGTATTTTTCTCCGGAGGAGGTAGAGACCAAAAACAGAGCTAAATTAGTAAATAATGGCATTATGGTATATGTATGTGGCATGACTTCAAAAGGAATGATAATGTTGCTCCGGTTTTCCCTTTTCCCCGGGGAATGTTTCTTTGGTCGCTTATTCTACAAACTAAGGTGCAGGACAAGACATTCACAAGTTACATAACAAGTTAGATAATTAGGACACTTTAGCAGGAACGCTAGTGTGGATTATTTTTAAAAGTGTGTGGCTCTTGTGTAGCAGGCTGACACTAATGCTTTATGCAAGATTTGATTGGCATCTCCATTTACGTATATTCGGTCAGATTATTGCAAAACTAGTAGGCACCATTAAATCAAAAAACATACTATTGCTTAAGGAACACCGGACAAGTGATTTACAGAGCAAATATTAATGCTGACTAAAATTGCTATTTAATATCAGTTGTAGGCTTCTTTAAAGCAACACTAGAGAACTTTTAGTAACTTAAAATAATGTTTCCAAAATCGTTTCAGTGGTAACAGGGTGAACGCGCCGTATAATCGTACTATGCAAGTTTGCCATATCGGGTAGCGGATCTGTAGTTCAAATGAGACATAATTGGACACTTCCACTTCCAACCTGTAGGGGGACCAAAGCGAGAAAAGTTCTCTAGTGTTGCTTGCAAACAACTCAACTATATTCTTGTAACGAGACACACATGCACGTACACTTTTACTCTGTAAAAAGATACTTATGACCTGCTCTTTCACAACACATGCATGGTCACTATTTTTACCCATTACTTCACTGATGCATGCTTAATGTAACACAGTTACTTTATTTACATAAGATATTAACCACATGCGAGCATATCAGGTTATTGTGGATCCAATGTACGCAGAAAATAGTCTGTAGGTATAATTATATAATAATATAATTTTACAGAGTAGTTGGCAGAATCAGGGGAGTTGGCACACCTCCCAGGCCAGATTTGATATTGATTACTCAGTACGTGAGGTTTTGCTGACCGAGCCATCAAAAATAAAACTGATTTCTTTTCTTGTTGCCCTCGCAGGGCAAGTCATTTGTGAAGGATGCGTTGCGGTGCATGGCCCTGGGACTGCGGCAGCGCTTCAGCTGTGTGAGCCGCCGGTGTTCAGCGGTAAAAGAGATGGTGTTCTCGCTCCAGAGAGAGTGCTACTCCAAACACCGGCTCTGCCTGGCGCTAAGAGACCACATGGATACCATTGGCAACCTGGTTCAATTCCACCTGATGTTTCCCTCGGGGTGAGAAACACACACACACACACACACACACACACACATACACACACACACACACACACACACACAAACACACACACACACACACACACACATACACACACACACACACACACACACACACACACACACACACACACACACACACACACACACACACACACACACACACACACACACACAATGCCCCATTTAACACACTCAGGGGTTTTTTCCCGCTATATGGCTGACGGTGGCTAAGGTTAGCTAGTGTTAACAAGCTTCACAGATAATGCTGTGTTACTGACATTACTGAGTTAGTCTGTTCACTCTACCCAGGTTATAAAATCTAAATCTAAATATTTTAGTTCTTTTATCACAAAAGTAAAAGACAAAATAAACTGCGTACCTCACCAGGAGACATGTTTTTTGTTTCCTCCTCCATTTTACTTAAGATATTTTGACATGTGACTTTAGGAAAAGCACTGTGGTAAATACTTAAAAATGAATGATGGCTTAATTCCATTTAGCAGCTTCAGTTTTAGGGTCCTTGTTTTGTACATGCTGGCTTACGGGAACACTTGAATTGAACGGAGGCATCACATAATGTTATTAGTAAGACCCTTATTATCAGAAGCAAAATTATCTGCTGTAAAATGTTAAGTCTCATTTTAAGGTAGTTTTTCATAACATACCATAAGTCTGTGCTGAAAGTTGAACACATTTTTTTCACGTCTGTGCATGTCCAACCAGACCATACGTGGAGCTGATGAACTTCCTGTTGAAGTGTGGGGACGAGGTCGGGTTGTGGGTCGGCCAGCGGCTGCGCGGGCAATGCATGCAACACTGGGGGGCGCTGTGCAGCAGCTTCGGCAGCACCTGCTCTCTCAGCCAATCGGACGCTCTGCAGCACACCACCACCCCACCACCCACCGTGGCCTTGGCTTTCACCACTCAGAGACCCCTGCAGCAGCACACCAGAGCTGCCGGACCAGAGGACAGGACAGAGTTTAGTCCAATCGACAACGTGACCGAATCTGGTCTGCCTGTGTCTAACAAATCCAATGTTACTGCTTCCTAAACAGACAGTCGAGTTATACAGAGTTGCAGACAGGGTACACAAAGATCAAGCACTTATTACTATTATACAAGTAGTAGGATGAGTAACTTATTCATTCTGTTGGCTATTTGTGCTATATTATTATTTTCCTTTACACTAGACTTTGTAAAAGGTTGAAAACCAATTATCTACCTCACTTCAACATCACAGTCCACCACAGTGGCTGTATTCTTCAGCAAAGGGCATGGACACACACAAGTAAACACTACAGGGAATCACTCAAGTGCAATTGATGGCTCAGAGTGAGTACTCTACCTATTTCAATAAGTTTTTGTATATATGAGGATTGTTATAGGCATCATAAAGTTGACAGGTCATCAAACGTTATCTTGTAGACGGTCAGGGTGCAGTCTGCAGGAAGGGAAGCACTCTTTGGTTATCACGTGTTATAAATATGTATTTTTAATGTTCTACTTGAGCGATCACATTTCATACAGACCCCAGGATTCAAGCTATGTTTTGTACGTTTTTATTTAAATTAATCAAAAACAAACATTTTTAAGCATTTTGATTGAAGTTAAATAAACTACAATAGCATCACTGGACAGAGAGAAGTGTGTTAATTAGAAAGTCCTGTGCTGTAAAGTAGTTCTTCACACAAATTGACAGTACAGCATCTATGAGGTATGTGTTGGGTATCCTGCCACCTACTGGCGCATCTGTGGCAATGCCTCACAACAATGTATCCCTCAAAAATCACCTTTATTATAACAAACATTGATTAACATTCACACAACAACATGGAAGACACCCTTTAAAGGTTCAGTAAGTAATCTGATTTCTAAATCAGCTGTCTAGACGACTGAAGGTAGAAAGGCACAAAGACCCTGATAACTAACAATGTTGAGAGCAGACAAACATGCACACTTCCTCTGTTGAACAAGCACACAGATTGTAATTTTTAGGAAAAGTAAACAAAGGGAGGATTATGCACTTTATGGCTTTGCCCTTGATTAGTCCTGAATGCCAGATGAAGTATTAAGGCCTAAGTATGCTTCAAAGTGTTTTTCTAAACATTCACTTTGTGCAGCCTTGGATCAGGTGTGCAGAGGTGTGAAAGTAGGCAGGATTTGAACTTCTCTCAAAGTGCTCTTCTGTTGTACTCTTCATGCAGCACCGCGAAAGCCTTCAAGTCACTCAAAAGCCACAGTTCTTGGAGAGAGGGGGAGGAGGCTATGACAGGTGGCTTTTTCATCCTTGATTAGAGTGTGGCCATTTGCAAAAAGTAAAACAACTTTTGCCTTTAGACATGGTTGAACACCACAATTTTGTTTAAAGCAAGCCAAGGCTTTAACCCTATCGTTATTGTTGCATGAAACCTCATCATAATACCAGATAAAGTTTACCCTTCATACCCATTTTATGAACCCACATATTGCATATTGTTCAAGCAAAAGAACAAGGGTGCTACACAAGATGAAAGGTTTTCACTTGACACTATGTGCAGCGGTCCAGTCTCAGGACTTTTTCTAACTCTCCATGTAGTCCAGCTTTGACTTCATACCTGTAAATTCCTCGTGGTAATATTCTGCCGAGTGACATTAAGTGGAAAACATTCTTCCTGAAGCCTGGGTGCATTCTTTAGCTAAATCCATCTAGCTAAATGAAGGGGAAGATACGTTTCTTAACGATGTAGAGGACGGTGGCAAGGAAGAGGGCCAGAGCCAGGAAGATGAGCAGCTTGTCTGTCAGCTCCCGCCGGTTGTACTTGAGGATCAGTTTCCTCCCCAGGTGGATGGTTCCGGTCATGCTTTTGAACTCGTCGTTAGTTTCCTGCACCGTCCTGGAGGAGGTGGCTGTGTGGGGAAGAGGAAAGGTATTCAAGGTTTGAGAAGGAAGAAGATGGGTTCGGAAATGGATGTACCTGTTGTACACAAACTCGAACCCTGACAAAAGTCAACAAAAGCATGGACAAAGAATATCGGTTTTTTTTTTTACCCAGCGTGCCAATGGTGTCCTCGCTCTGCTTCACCTGTTCTGCCATCATCCTGCTCATAGACATCAGATTCTCTGTGATGCTGCTACTGGTTTCTACTAGGCTTTCTTTGGTCGCCTTCCTGGTACACAAACACACACAAAGCAGAAAGGTGATGCATAATTGCAGTCAGTAATATGTTGCGTATACACACATTTTGTGTCCAAGGGAAAGTTAGACACCAATTCAACTTTTAATTTTTTTATTCATTTAATCATGCGAGCGCTTAAATGTCAAATGTAATAACCCATTGCAAATAGAAACCACAATAAAATCTTAAAATCACTGATAAAAAGCCCCATCAGACAGGATTAATATTACAGGGAGGTGTGTAGTAAAATATTTCACCTCCTCCTTTTTAATAAAAGTTGCTTTATCAGACAGCATTTTAATCACTGGCACTGGCAGGAAGATCAGAGAGTTTGCCAAAACCAGTAGGCAGGTAACTGGGGTGTAATAAGAACTGGGATTGGGATAGGTTTAGGCTGAACTAAAGCAAAACACCTGCCATATTAAATTTATAATGGAAAAAGGTGATTAACTCATTGAGCACCACAGTGGAGTCTCAGCCTCAGAATTGTACTGACCTCTGTCTAGTGCTGGGGTTTTCTACTCCATGCAGCAGCTCGTCCTTCTCCGTGTTGTCTATGGCTAGTTTACATGCCAGGTTAGCTTTCCTCCATGCTGTCTGGTTACTGGAATGCACAAAAACCAACTTTAAGAACGGAAGATTATGTTATAGATTTCTTCATTGCATCTGGTCTGTTGTGTCTGAATCTGTTTCGTTTGCATGCTGAAATGTGCTACTTGCATTTACTTGACTCTCAAAGTCCTATTAGCTCCAGATATGGATATACTGTACATTATGTCAAGGGTCAACACCTACAATATGAATTATTTCCAAAAGTATCCCGGGTAAAATAAACTACAGGCTACTATTTACAATATTAAAAGGTGCTCTAAGCAATGTCATGTGATTTTTTTAGGCTACAACATTTGTTGTCACACAGCAAACATCTCCTCACTATCCGTGAGCTGCCTGTCCCCTGAACACACCGTCAAAAACGCGGTCTCTGTAGACAGCCCGGGCTCCACAAACAGCAACAAAAACAAACTGTGCCAACCTGCACCACGAAGCATAAACAGTGTTCCAGACAATAATAGACAAGAAGGATTTGGGGCAGTGGGGGGGAGGGTACGGGATGAGGAGTAGGGAGGGGCGAGCTAGCCTACGTTTTCTTTGACAATATTTTGGATGTCAACAAGAAGTGACATCACCCAACATCGCATAGAGCACTTTTAATAATTAACTTTTACAGTCTCTATTATAACCCATTTCAAGCACCACTAAACCTGATGCAACATGCAAAGAGGGGTTACAACCAAACATGACATCTCATTTTGATGTGTTCACACACTTATACACTGGTTGAACACTGGCATTTTAATGGCGTTGATAGAGTTAATAAAGTCAGTGATTCAGGGGTAAATAAAGAGATGACTGCTGCTAATATTTCATGGCTGTGTGTATGTCTACACACCTCAGCATTTGCCTTCGCTGGCTCTCTGTCTCTGCCTGGATGGCCAGTCTGTCCGTCTCTCTGTCCTGCTCTCTGGCCATCTGCTCCAGATCCTGACAGCAACAACACACCACATCCAATAAAACATTTAGTCTGGATTTTAAACAAGAAATATGTCAGATGAAACACAATACACATAATGTGAGACCTGACCTGTATTCTGAGTCTGAGCTTGTTGAACTTCTGTTTGACCTGAGAGTTGAGCTCCATGAGAGTTGACTGAGGTCCAGGGCAATCCCTAATGTCCTGCAGGTAACACAAACACTTGTATGTATTCATGAATGATGTGGGAGTAAACATTGTTGGGCTGCACAATTCTGGGCAAACTAATAATCACAATCTTTACGATCAATATTGAGATCATGATTATTTACCGAAAAAAATTCACATGTCATATTTAAATAAAACAGAGCACTGCTTTCACTTCCATGTTGCGCTACATCCCTGCTAATGTACACGTCTACAAAAAAATATTTGGATGGATATTTGTTTGTTTGGTAAGTATTCTGTTTATAATTTTGGAATTCTTTTTTTACTTTGGTACTGAAGAATAACAGAATCCTTATTAAAAAAAAATGGCTCCGATTAAATTGACAGATTGCAGTGCAGTTTCCATTTCAGGTCAGTGTAAGTCTTTGCTGCATGTTTCTCTCTTTTTTTCTTTTCACACACACACACACACACACACACACACACACAATATAAAATACATAAATATTAATGAAACGGTAACTCCCATTACACACACCTATAGTAATGCCTTATTAAACCATTACTCTCGCCAAAATGCAACCTAGGGTCTTTTTGTGAATGTACCCGAGTCAAACTTTCGTTTAAAAGCATAATTAGGGAGTGATAGGGGCACTATAATAATCACATCAAAATGACTATTTTTAAAAGACTAAGAAGGCTTGACACAACATGAATCTTTGCTCAAAGTATACCAGGAGCTCTACACATCAACTCGAACATTAGAACACTGTATGTGTACACAGATTTCTAAAAAATAAAAGATTTTAACTTAGAGTATTTTAATTGCCCTAACCACCATTTATCAACAATAATAACTTACATTAAAGTTACTCGTAATGACCCCTTAGACACATCAGTTATCTGTTGAAACAGCTAACGTGACGTAATAATGATATGATAACGTTAGCTAGTTAGAAATTAAACTCGAAGGAATAAAACACTGATCAGCACTTACTTATCTTACTGTGTCTCTTTTAAATGAACGTTAACGTTATTTAGAAACACTTGTGTAACGTAACGTTATTAGCTAGCTAACGTTAACGTAGCTACAGCACTTTCAGACCTGTAGCTAATGTGATGCCTTCACGGACAAATCTCCAGAACAAAACCGATACCAGCATTAGCAACAACAGAAATAATCTAAATAATCTAAAGAAAAACCAGACGTTTTCAGTTCTTACCTGAATGAGAGCCTTGATTTCTAAATCATATTTGATAATTTCTTGTCCACAAATTCGGACGTGAACGTCTGCAGAAGACGCCATGTTTGTTTTTGTTCGGCTACGGAAAGCTGGAGAATCAAAAAAGACAATTCGCTCCGAGCGATTGCGTTTGACCAGGTTAACTTTATTAAAATTAGCCAGTGATTCTAAGAAGGCCACAATAACATAATGCTACTAATCAGCTACCCGTGTCTTTACTAAAAACACTTCACAGAGAAATGCAAGTGTGATCCCAAAAACATAGGCCTATGTTATGGGTATGTCCGAAGCAAGAGGATTTCAGGACACAAGTATTTAAATACACTGTTTATAAAGATTGGCATAGCAATGTGTCACCCATTGGTTTGCATTGGGGCCAATTTGAGGCTCCCAGAGAGAAATACTGCATTAGTAATAAGCCCAAAAAGCAGTGTTCAAGAGTTACACCAAATTTACTCTGTAAAAGAAGTGTTATAGGCAAAATATTGTGATTTTTGTTATATATATATATTTTAATTTGACTAATTTCTTGTGGGTAAGTAAGCCGGCCTGATCCAAATCCTACTTTAATCATGAATTGAATCTAATTCAAACTGTAACATGAATTTAATTTAATGGACTTTATTTGACTTACTCCCCTGGTCCGTGCAAAGTTTCCACTTTTGCTTGAGTAACACGTACTAAAAAAAAGTTATTTTGAGAAATAATTTAGCCTTTTTAAATTATTATATATGTATTATTTATTTCTGACCTGTTCTTAAAGAGTTTTGAAGAGATGTCTTCAGTAGAAACAAATGGACTGAAATCCAGTAGTGTTAGTCATGTAGCTATTATTGTCCCTGTAATCCCCCCTTTATACCTACAGTAAATTATCTTTTTCTCTTGGTATCTATTCAGTCTTGATTTTAGGGCTGTAACCTCCCAGTCGATTTATTGGTCGATACCTTCTGGCTCAACCAAAATTCTGATTGGTTGATTTTTTGCCGTGTTGTTTCATCCAGTGGAAGCATAGACCGTCACGGTTTATGGGTGAAAAACACTAATCGCTAATCGGGGTGTTTTGAGAGCATCCCTGTTGCACAGGTAACAGTCCATCTCCAGAACACCCCCCTTGTTTTCAAGGATTTTTTGGATTAGCCCAACCCACTGGGGACTGATTGAAGAAAGAACTAGAAAGCCTTGTTTTAGTGGTTTGCTGAATATTTCTTTAATTGTGAGTCTTTAATTTCCAGTCAATCCTCCTCGACCATGTCGAACACATCGGCAGTGTGGCAGCATTTCACCTAAAAACAGTAAGCTAACTTTTCTGCGTTAGGTTGCCCTGTCTGTTTTGAGCAGGCCATATGAACATATCAGAATTGGCATATTTCATAGTCTAATAATCGTTTTATCACTACCAGCGCACCATCCCGCCCCCAGTCGACCAAGATTTTCTTTGGTTGATTACAGCCCTACTTGATTCATACAATGAAAATTCAATGAAAACGTTTGAACATATCTCTATGTGGCCTACATTTGGAACTTTATCACACACACACACACACA
>NC_048419.1:16159423-16171206 GCF_013103735.1 Etheostoma cragini | reverse complement strand
ACACACACACACACACACACACACACACACACACACACACACACACACACACACACACACACACACACACGAGTCAGGATGGGGTGCTAATGGTTTTATTATTTCGATATTAAAATCAATAAACATAATCAGACTATTGTGGTTACAAGCAGAGATGTGGTACCAACTCTCAGCTGATACAACACAGAAATAATGATTTAAAAAAACAAGAAAGAAAAAGAGAGGCACAACAACACAACAGAGATTTAGGGCAGGTGTCCGCACTATGTTGAAAAAGCTAGACGAAAACGGTCAGAAACTCTGAAACAAAATATGTTGTTACAGTATAAACCAAAAAAAGGTTTCCATGCCTGTGCATAAAGCCACTCACTGTGCCTCCAAGAAAGAAAAAAATACAATGTTAAGCAAAAAGAAAACGTTAGATAAAACAAATGTAAAAACCCAGCACGACATTTAATACACAACATAAATATAACAATTCTCAAGATATTGTATTTGAACAGGCATATATGTGAACTACAAATATAGACGTCATTGCTAAAGAGAGGATCAAGTTAGTTTCAGCAGGATACACTTTCTGCAGGTTTTGCTTCTTTATGAAATTATCACCAAGAGATCTATTATAGAGCACTTAGCAATGAAGTACAGCCTTCCTACTGAGACTGGGAACAGGAATACACACACAGGACTAACTACAGAAAGATCCCATGCTGTTGATCTAGTCAAATAAGTTACCATACAAGACCAGAAGCATCATAACAATGGCATGTAGCTGTGGAGCTCAGGATGACAGATACCACCCAAATCCTCACCATGTTTGTACTTGTACGGATTTCCTATAAAATCATCTTACTGTCTGTCTTTATTATCAAAATAGAAAAAAGAAACAGAACATATGCCTTTTGGTAAACATTTTCTGTTTGCTAAATGTTTCTCGCTCCATGCATTCAATAGAAAGGAGATGTAAATCACTGCAGTGTTGGATGATGACGTTTAGAAAAGAAAAGAGGAGTTTTGTTATTATTATCGAGGGTGTGTTGTTGTTGTTGTTGTTTGCTTCAATAAGATCAGTCTGCAGATGAGGAAATTACTCCCCCCCTTCCCCGGATTATTCATTCCAGGGGAGGGGGAGGGGTCTCTGCCCACTAGCCTTTAGTGGCCCCTGGCTAATCTCAGGAGCTCCCTGACAAGACAAACGCAAACCAAAGCCCTTCAGAAAGAAAAGCACCCAGAAGGGTGCAAAACATCTCTGGCGCAGTGGTGAAGATTTTCCAGAGGACTAATCAAATGCTCAAATTTCCCCTCCAACGTTAGAGATAGCAGGCGAGCAAAGTCCTACACTGAGCTCCAATGCTGTGAAAAAACCCACAGATCACGTCAAAGGAAGAGTTGTGTCAAGGAGAGGTGAGTCTGGTTCATGGCTGTACTGCCCCGTCTGACCGTGTCAAACCTCCAATGACAAAACGCTTCATGGGCTTCACAGATGATTACTCAAAGTCGCAATGAAACCGCTGTTCTGAAAGCAACTATAGTCCTTTAAAAGGGAGCAGAGCACAATTCAAAGAGTATTACTTCAGGGGATACTGAAGGACAGGAAGGAAATTACTACACTAAAACTACAGTATTTTTATGTAAATATACCTGTCAAATTATTCTGATTACATACTGTTAATTTTTTTTGGGAAAAGTTTGTTTGTTTGTGGATACATCTTCTGAAAATTGGTGCAGCCCGTGTGTTGCTTTTAGCCTATTAATCTCAAACTCTGTTTGCACTAAACCAACTCATTGTTCAAAACAGTTTTGTTGTAAAAAACTAAAACTATAACATTTATGGTTCATCTACCTTTTTATGTGTATCACATCCAACAGCTCCGCTGGTTGCCTGGCAACCTCAACAATAGGACTACAGTAAGTCACTTCCCCGTGCCAAGAAATAGTCCGGTTCAGGATCCCTGTAAAACTTGTTTCTATTTGTGTACTGATTAAACAAACAAGATATAACACATTAACCAGTGAGCTTTATAGGTGCTGACAGGCGGGCGTTTTAAAGCTGTGGACAGAGCCAGTTTCCTGTTTTTGTGCTAAGCTAACCTAACTGGCTGCTGGCAGTAGCTTTATATTTACTCTAAGCACGGTATCAATCTTCTCATACGACTCTCAGCAAGAAAGCAAATAACAGCATTTCATAAAATAGTAGTAGCATTGGTCATGTGAATTGTAACAGCAGCTTTTGCAAAAGGAGTAGCCTTAATTGGGAAACAATTAGCAAATGAAAATGCTCATTCTTTTTATGTCCATATTAAAAGCTGCATTAGTTGGAATTTGCTAGCAATTTACAAACGTGTTCTCTATTTGGTATTTATCCATCTAATTAATGCATCCTTGTATTTATTTAGTTTTCACCTGATTTATTGGATTTATTTGATTTCTACTGTCTCTTTGTATTGTCAAACTAAATTGTTTTGCCATCTGATATTGATGCACTCTTTACTCTCTAATTAAATGTCTGTATAACCGTTTGCATCTCCAGAGTGCAGAAGCAGGATTTTATAAAAATCTTATTTATGGTACATGATGAGGTAATATTACCTAAAATCTTACCTAGTAAATCTACTTAGATTTCTATACAAAAATAGAAGAACATCATTTTTTGAGTATTTTGTAGTTATATAGGCTATTTGCATAAAATGACATGGGGAATTATATACAAAAAGTAATTTCTGGTTTCATTGTGACTTTTATTCATGTCTGTGAACCTCATGTAAAGTCTGCGTTCGGGGTAAAGCCAGCAAAGTAAAAGTCGGTTAAGCCGGTAAAATCTAGGTCCAACAAGTTCTCTCCTTGCATGTTAATTTAACAGGACTAAACAAATAAATATAAGAGAAATGGTATGAATGCTGGAATCAGTAAAAAAAAGCAACAACATATATTTAGGGAGAAAAAATTGAAATGTGCAACATTTGACCGAGTCAAAGCATAAATATCAAATATCAGTTTAAAAAAAAAAGTTTAAACATACAAGCAGGCCATCGGCCACATAAAGATACAACATTCATAATCTTTCTGGATCCTGACAATAAGAGTCTCCCTCTGTATTCCAAACAAAAGTCTAACAGAAAGTAGCACAACAGGAAAAGCTCCACCAGACACTCACAACTGTCTGTATAATCCTGCCGAGGAAGACTAGTCTACATTCATCAGCAAAGCAGCAGCAGCGTTTATACCTCGCTATGTCAGCATACAGCAGTGCAGCAGTCAGAAATACAAGACTGCCCAGAGTCATCGACAAAAGGAATAATATGGCTAATACAGCTTTTTAACAAAGCCATGTTAGCACCCAGCCACTGACAGATTAGCACCACAGTTTACCTCCATGCTCAGTTTGTTGCTTCATTCGCAACCCACGACTTTGTGCCAACACTGACTTTAAGGAGGGTCTGGCACTTCATAATAGCAAAGTTAAGAAACAGAAAATAGTTTTATGCTTTTTTGTTTTTCTTGAAAAAGATCTCAAGAGGCAGCAACACGGTGCTCCATCAAAACCACAAAAGAATGCACTGTAATAGTCTAGATAAAAAGCAGGCCCAAGTCTCCCCCTGCCTCAGACACAGTGGAGGTTTGCTCTTCTCTAAAACGGACACACCAGCAGTGATAGCAGCAGCAGCCAATACAGAAAACACAATAATGTGGCATAGTGGGCAGAGAAAGAGTTAAAAACGGAACCAGGTTTCCCAAAACGCACATCAATTTATTTTACAAGTTTACATTTATTTCTCTTCTTCAGTAATACTTCTTTAGGGAATCCTATGCAGACATGATAAAGTGTATCTGCTGTTAAAGGCTGGATTAGTATACAAAATGTATTGATTTGGGTTAAAATGAGGTTTTCATTTTGTTTTTGTACTTCAAGTTTCGAGTTTGGGAAACCCAGCCCCTTGTTTCTGTAGGGAAACCCCCTCCAGACTGACAGAAGGTGCAGATTTGTGTTCTCATATATTTGATTAAGGCACCTGGTTCAGCAGGCATCATATTCAAAAACCAAGTGCAAGGTGAGTAACACTCTTGGTCTTTTGTCATAGGAAAAAAAGGTGTGAAAAAAACATGTGTGGTAATAATATACTGCAATTGAGTCATGGACACTTTCAAACAAAAACATAAGTGTCTTTGTGCTCATTCAATATCAGCAGGTATTAAATCATTCAAATTAGAGTGCAGTGACTGAACTTTCTGACCATGGAGACGATTTCCGTGGATTGGCCAAATTAATTCCCAATCTGCAAAGAACTCCAGACGTCACTTGATTCTCTCAGTGCTATGCAGGAAATCGGCATGCAGAAACATCATTCCCACCGCGTTTTTTGTTGTTTGTAACAGAGTACATTTCTTTCGGTATCTAATTTACACAGGGAAAAATATGAAGGGTAGTAAGCAATACAACCTCTGAAGATGAGGTGTTTCTACAAGCAACGAGGGCAGCCCACATGGGTCTGAACAAGACAGGAAACATTCAAATGCCCAGAAAGAAACTCCAAGCCAGACTCAGAGATCTGACATCACAGCCAGCAGGAGGTGAGAACTTTTTTTTTTTTTTAAACAAATTTAATTTATTGAGACAAGAATATTTGGTAATGTTCATTTTACAGATTTGTAATTTTTTCATAATCTCCAAAGAAGTTTCTTGAAAACAACTACTTTATGTATTTTCACTTGTAAAGCTGTTAGTGAAGATGTTAGCAAACATTCATTTGGAGTCGTGTTTCTGGCCACTTAGGGTATATAAGTCCAACATTCATTCTCTTAAAGCTCTGTTTTGGTCTCTACCAACTCCTGAGGGAAAAATCTGGATCTTTATCTGCTTAATGCACCACTATATTCACCATCTAGTTGCTAACTGTCTGCCGTTTGGTGCTAAGCAGGTGGTATACAAAGGCTTTTCAGAGCTTTAAAGCTAGGGCTGGAAACTAGCCTGATGAGAGTGCTGAGACTGAACCAAAACAGTAATGTTGCTGGTCATAAAAACAAAAACAATGAGCTCAAAGATGCTAGAAGGCTCGTAGAGCTGAGGGAAGCTGCAGTTTTTTTCAGTTTTCTGTGGGTTTTTATTACTACGAACAACTGTATTGTTTTTTTACACCATGTTTTTACACATAAATATTAATTAATGCAGTTGTATCCCACGTATATTTTCACTCATTATTAAATGTTATAATAAGGAGTGAATATTTACTTGGGTCATTTTCCATATATGTTGAATTATATGTTTGGCATGTTTAGCTGAGCTGCTTTGCACTGACTAAAACTGTAATTGATTAATTGTAGGAGTATCAATTACTTATTTTCCCAATTATTAAATTGAATACATGTAGCTCTCCAAAAGAAACTTCTTTCAAGTTATTCTTAAATTACAGGAACAATATTAAAGCAAAGCGTCACCAAATATTTCCTCTGGAGATCGTTTCTGAATGCACAAGATAAATACATAGCAACATGTTTACATTAGAAGGAAATCCAACTTGCTTTTTAAATTAACAAAAACAATGTCCTAAGACACCAGAATATGTGCTTATATTTTGCAATTTTGTAACTTTCAGATGGAATAAAGATCCTCTGTGACTTTGGGCAGTGGTATCAAATCCAGGAGTCTGACTTTTACAATATAAATAATGGTATGCTGAACAATAGCGAACATACAGCTCAATAATACAGTAATCACCATTCTGTTGTTGTTCAGAGTTAGAATCTTCCTCTGATTGGTCCAACAGTTAGAATCAATGAAAATGATTGGGAGGGAAAGTCTGGTCTGATGATAGTTATAAACAATAATCACATGTAATTTGTAAGTGGATCCAAATCCAGATTTTAATTTTTGGATTACTTCTTTAAAAAAGAAATGTAATCAGCACCATGTGACCAACCCCAGTTGTATCACGGCAGGAAATCAGATTTAAATCCTTCGTGAGAGGAAAATGTTGTAGGTTGTGTATGTTTGAATACCATTGGGGAAACAGCAAAGAAGCTTTTAGAATTCTTGTAACACGTCTGTTGGCCTTTTTTTGTTTGTGTACAGAGTATTGCACTATATTGATTGACATTATTGATAATTCATAACATACACACACACAAAATATTAAAAAAAAAGAATGGCAACAATAATTGGAATACATAAAAATATTTTCTTTTGATTTTATATGTCATCACATATGTCAGATAGAAGCACGATATTACCCTGATTTGCTGAAGAGCTTTATGGATCCACTTTTTATTGGACAATAGTAGCACAAAGTTACACACTATTAGCTTAATAGTTGTATAGGATTTACGTCAGAAAAAAAAAAAGAATAAGGAATTGTTTTACTGGCGTGGATTTTCACTCATTTCCTTGACTGTTAAAATGCCACAGAGTCTCCTGGTTTGAATGTAAAGTTGCACAGCTTGCACCTATCATGTTAAATGTAAAAACCTGTGAGGACTCTTCCTTGAATCAACCTCGTGATCCACTACAAAACACACACGTTCTGCTGAGCTGGTCTACTGTTGGACAACCAGCGGCCCTTTAACTACTGTTGACCCCCTATCAGACATGGGCAAAAATTTGGCTGAAAAAAATGCTTCAAATATTGTCCCAAAAGATACAACTGATTACACATAGTAGTTTTAAGCATATTTCAAACATATTTCCCCACGTCTGCTTTTTCAGTCAAGGTCGTTTTAAGCCATTAGGCTGAATGGTTTTGTTGTTGTTGTTGACCGTTTATTTGCAGAACAATGTCATAAACCTCGGGCACAGCCCCTTGGCAATTGACATGCCTGCTACAATATTATTTTTTGTGTGTGTAGGTGAAAAGTTCAAAAAGGCATTAAGTGTCCGGATTGAGTCTCCATTTATAACTGGCTTGCCATACAGTACAGTGATATAGTAACTTCCCCAAGGCGGCCCAGAACAACATCTTTTAAAAAGGGCTCTACCCCTGCCGCCCTAGGCTAAACCCCCTCCTCAATAAGTCACAAGTAGAAATCAGTTTACAAATGATAACAATATAGCTCTCTGGAGAAATGTGTCTACACTGTACATCACCCTGAAGAGGAAGCCAAAGCAGAATTAGTTTATCCATAGGAAACCTCTACTGAAGGCAAATGAATCATGACGCCAAGGAGGTTAGCATCAGGATCAACTTAGGGGCCCTGGAATCAAAACCCTCTTTTTTAAGACCACAAACACACTATCCACACGGTTTCTGACCAGGAAATAGACCTATCCTGTCTAGACTGGGGTTCCCAAAGCCAAGCAATGATTATGCTTATACCACACCTAATATCATTAGATGGCTCCAGAAACATTGTAGACCTAACCCTCATCAGGCCATACACCTATTCCCTGCTAGTTTATAGACCCAGCCAAGTCAGGTAATAGACCTATCCTAGCAAGTAGTCAACAAGCACACTTGCAGCATTCACACCAGGCCTTTTTTAGCAGCAAATGGAAGAAAAAAATGCTTTTTCTTTTTGTTTTGTTTTCCTTTTTTGGACAAAGTGCTTTTGTTTTCACACATAGAAGATAGAGTATTTTATACACATACCTAACATTTAGAAGATACATATTAACTTATAGTCTATTTACAAAAATGAATCACTTCTAAGAAAATAGCTATGGACGGTAGGGAAGAGCAAGTCACTAGGCTACAACTAGACTAAAATGTCAAAAAAGAATCATGGATAATCATTCTAGTTTCAGAAAAAAGCACCATTTCTCCCTTTTAGGCGGAACATAAATCCGTAAAAAAAATAATATATATATATATATATATATATATTTATATATGTAGCACTAGCTGTTATTCAATCAAAATACAGAAAGACGACAGCTCTGCATCACCATCATCAGACATCAGTTCATTCTGTGAAGGAGTACTTTCTTCACTTCAACCTAACCTGAATTAAGCCTCGTCAAACACTTATTGTTTGTATGTATTTGCCTACTAATAGAGTGAACTCTGGTTGAATTTTAAAATTCCTGGCAATGGTGGCATTTCTTTCCGGGAGGCGGCAGGCAGGGCAAGCATAAAGGCATCATGCATTTTAAAGGTTGGACATGCTGCCAATTTGTGGCCTGGATATTGTAACTGTGTGTTTTGGTAAAAGAAGTTATTCTTTGCAGCTGTGACTGGTCAGGAAGGATGTGAGCTAAGGACTGAAGGCAATGCTTGGCAGAAGAATTCAGCAATGCAACCCCAAAGGCAGCAATGCCAATCCCAGGAAATGCAAAATTCAACCGATTTCATGGTCAAAGAGGGAATATGTGTAAAAATCGAAATGATTTTCACACCAGATCAATCTGGGACAGACTCAAATGGCTTTGGCTTTCTTACAGCAACTGCCCTCAAACTTTCATGTTGTTGTCCTCTGAGTTTCTTGCTTTTCTAGACAAGTCACTGTTCTTATCCTCTTTTTAGACCATTAAACTAGACCATGGCTGCACTGCATTTTTTAAAGGGGAACTACGCAGTTTTTTAGCTTAATTTACCTTAACAGCTTCGGAGTCATTAGAATGGTTTCATGACTGTTTTTGAATTGAATGGTGGTCGTCTCGCTCCCCCCTAGCACCTGTGAGCGAAAAAAAAAAAACAGGAAACAGGAAACCGGCTAACAAGGTAGCGATGGAGTTTTCACAATATTGTCACGCCTGAGCCGTCAAAATAGAAACCGAAACTTGTTGTCGGAGGAACAGAGAAGGAGGAAACGGCAGATTGACTGAGCGAGGAGTCAGACACTAGTAAACATAGAAGCTGCCAAATATCTATTCCGAAGCTGTAGGGGGAGCTCAATAGAGAAACCCGCGAGCAAAAAGCGCCCCTTTAAATAAATCCAGTCATTATTCTGTGTATATCCCTCAGCAAGCAAAAGAGACTGAAGGGGTCAAGTGTTGGTCTTCAGATCGACTGGCTGCTCTTTAAAACCTTTCTCCTCTTTTTGTCCACATCTTCTTCTCTCCACTCAACTAATACTTCAAACCCAACAGGAAAGATAGCAGGCAGCTTAATTAAGTACAAAAATATAACAATAACTTTTTTTGTGGTTTTTCTGTTTTTTTCCTCTAACTTTCAATGCAAGGGTAGGCTTAAGAAATGTGTCATGCTTAAAAATTAATCAATTGTCATGAAAAGTGGCATTTCACCATTGATAGATAGATATAGCATTAATGTTTCTATAAACAGTACTTACTAAAACACAATTCAGTAAATATTTTGTTGATGAACTAGACCTCGTCTACACACAGAAATCAAACAAGTGACAACAGGAACAAAACATTTTGGTTATTGTTGGTGACATTTTGACATACAAAAATGTAATATAGCTTATGAACTAGCGCTCTTGGTTTTTTGTCCTAGATAGCGCTATTAAAACAATTAGCATGTGGATGGAGGAATCAGTTCAGGAATGAAGTGCTTGCTAAGCAACACATCTACTGGAGAAGCCCACATATGGGGTTACTTTTTAGATTTAAAAAATTAATGAATGTTCTTTTTCTGACCCAAGCTAATTTCACAGTTCTATGAAGTTTCCTGACCCTCCCACATTTCTTACATTCAATACGGCGTCAGGTAAGCTGTGCAAAACCTTACTTTAACTGGCTGGTCGCCATTTCGTTGCATGTGTCTTTGGTACAAAAAACAATCAAAATATAGTGTGCAAATATTTTTTTTGTAACTCGAAACAAAAATATCTTTTAACCCTCCCATAATCCCTAAAGACAGAGTACCAAAAACCAAAAGTAATCTATTGCAGAGCCCTCCTATATACACAGACTCTGTGGCATGATGCAACAAGAGCTTCCACTTGTTTTATGTACATTCAGAATATCTTTAGACAACTGAAATACACACAGTTTTCTCCCTCCTCGCATTCACTAACAATCTCCCTCAGTGTGAAAGTAGTACTCTCCTTGGCTGGACCTTAGGGAGTTCTGACCAATCACCTCTTCTTGTTCAGTCCCTCTCACACACTCATTCAGACTTACAGAAACACACACATACATACATACATACATACACAAGGCACAATGAATAGAACTCTGATCAAACACTAGTATGAACACACCAAACTGTTAGCCTGGTCATCTGTACTGTACAAAAACTGGAGACAGTGTCCTTTTTCACTAGGAGACACTGTACAGTTTCCTAGAGGAGATGGATCACTGTTTGTCATTTTATCACCACCATAATCATCTTCCTCACAGTCTGCTCCCATTGTGGCAAAATGCCCGTTTCACCCAGTCCAGTTACAACCAGCACAAGGCCAAAAAGCACCAAACGACATGCACTTCCTCTCAACATGGTCAACTACCTCCTTAAGTTAATGGAGTCAAAATTAGCCATTAAGCTTCCTCCTGCCTGCCGCAAACTGCTTAAATCGTTAAAGTCTAATTAGAATTTTAAGCTTTTGCCTTTTATATTTCGAGATTTCTTTTACTAAGTTAACTCCAACATTTTAACAACAGCAGACCTGATTGGCAAACAGGGGATGGCATGAACATATTTAGTCCTTCAATACGAAATAAATTCTGCCACCCTGAAACACCTCAGAGCATGCTGCTTTTTTTTCCTCTGTGGCTGTCTTGGCAACTAAAGTACTTTATTAAGTGGATCAATTTGACATCCTGGAGTTAATATGTGTTGCCATGTGAGCCACTTCCAGGAAATGATAACTGGAACTTTTTCCAACCTTTAAAAGGTGTCCGACCTGAAACAATATTTAATCTATCAATTGTGTGAAAGTATTTTGGTGGTAACACTTGTGTGACTGTCTCTGCCTCAGCCCTGGAAGCAGATATCTGACAGAACCACCCCATACACTACACAATGGTAAACACATCTTATTATCACCAGTGGATTTAGGATATGCTATTAGCCATACAACTAATTATCCCTTGCTTTTAAAAGGCGCTTTTCCTAGCAGACGCTCAAGATGGGTTGGGAGACAGTGACACATTGACTCTGCGCAGTGTGCAGAGACAGTAAGCTAGGGTGTATGCCATACAAGTGCATGGCTAAATCAAGCACACATACATACACACATGGAGTGGTATGTGTGTTTGTGTGACTAACAATGTGTATGTACTCTGTGTTGGAGGGGCATGCAGAGGGGAGCATAGTTACAATGGAACAGCACGGTGGTAATATTTAGTCCACTCCTCCTCTCAGTGGGCCATGGTTTGTCTAGATTTTGGAAGTGGGGACACGCAGACCAACCAGTCCACCGGTGGGATCGCCTTGTCCTGTGTTCTCCAAGATCTTGTTGACAAAGTCTGAAGTCTGCCCAGCAACCGGTGATGCCACTGTACGCACAGAGACACATGAAGATACATTCAGAAACTTGTTTATGCAACCTACTTGTTTCAAACAAATACTTTCTTTTGTAAAAGGCTTCATCTGTATTATTCACTGATTGTGTTTATAATGTAATAAAAAGGGTCAACATGAATTGATTGATTTGCTGTCTAAATACTAGCTATATTATTTCTTGTCATTTGCTTTTTCAATCATGTAGATTTTAGCCATACAGATTTTAGCCTATTTTTTACCTACTTTTTAAAACATTTTATTAAAGTTTGATTTTGTTCTGTTTAGATTATGTTAAATCCTATTTTGAATAAATATACACTACCGTTCAAAGGTTTGGGGTCACATACAAATTTCCATACCATTGCATTATAGACAGAATACCAGCTGATCTGCCCATTATCAGCTACCATTCATCCAATGTTCTAGAGGCACATTCTGTTTACT
>NC_048419.1:16083362-16155862 GCF_013103735.1 Etheostoma cragini | reverse complement strand
AGCCCCTGCCACACTTTCACTGCTGCTGACTTGCCCAGAGGTGCTGCCCTCCATAGCCTGGCTCGCCTCAACCAGTTGTGGTAAAGTGGCAGGCAAGCCTACAGGTATCTCCCTCCTCCCGGTTTCCTCGGCCTTCTTCTCAAAGCTTGTCACGCTGGCAGAGCCACTGGTTGCAGCAACAGGAATTACCACCAAGGTTGCACTCGCTGAAGTGCCGGCCTTCTCATCTTGGGGCTGAGAGAGAGGTAGAGGTGGATCTGACCTCTCAAAATCCATCTGGGAGGGCATCTCGGGCTGAATTTTTTGCACACAGACTTTAGCCTTCCGCACAAAGTCAGTGCTGTGAGAAGATGGGGCTGCCATCTTGGTTCCTCGCCCCTGATGCTTGGTTTGAGCATGGCCGTGGTCCTGTGTGAGACGGAGGAGGTTCTGGGTCTTGGCCATAGTCTCGGTGCTGGAGGGGACAGGTCTGGTAGCTTTTTGGGAGGTTTCAGGAAAGTCTGGGAGAAGGCTGTGGGAAGGACAGGAAGAGGATGTGGAGCTTGGGGAGGGCCGTGCAGTTGCAGGGCCCAATCCTTGACCAGGGATCAAGGGTCTCTTATTGTGACAGGAAAGCTGGGATGGCTGAGGGGCAGGCGGCGTCAGGTCAGTAGGGGGGTAGAGCGCCTCGCACACAGGCAGCGAATCCTCGCTGTTGAGCTGAGCCAGGGTTGGGGTTCGACCAATCACTTCCTCGTCCTGGTAGGGACTAGAGAAGTCATCTAATCCAAGGAAATCCACCTCTTTGGTGCCCCAGATGTCACAGCTAGCCAGCCGTGTGTACCTGCCGAGCACAGAGACATACAGTTCCATTAACAGTTATAGCTTCATTGTCTTGTACTGTATATAACCTTTAAATTGTAATCCTGTTTTTAGTGTAAATTTAGATAAAAATGCCTGACTATTGCAAAAAAGGTTTATGTCATTGTTAAGTGAATATATCTGGACAATACAAGATATTTGAAGATGTCACTTTGGACTTTGGAAAGCTTTTTCAGCATATTTCATTGATTGCTTGAGAATCAAAGATGGATATAATTCTTTGTTGCACCCCTAGATGTAAACATGTCTTCTGCACTATTTACAAGAGCAATGGCACCGGTTTTGGGATAAGTGCAAAATATTATATGTATATGATATGATATTATATTATATATAACATCTGAACCATGCATCTATGCCTTTATTCATACCACCTTGAGCTGACTTCCATCAGTTTACATTAGTTTTTTCACCCAATTTATTGCTTTGGGTTCAGGTATAGATCTTAAAAACCAACAAGATGAGAGCTCAGACACAAGCATGCAAGCATGCATGCATGCATGCATGCACGCACGTACGCACGCACGCACTGACCCAGAAACGCGCTCCATTAGACATTATCAGACCAATTGGGAGTTTGGGCCTAATCTGGACAGTCAAGGTTGTAAAACAATAACTTACCCATTAGCCAAAAAGGTAGAGCAGTTTCCTCTGTTCCACCAAAACATGACCTTAATCAACCCTGTTTGCAGCAGATTCCCCCAACCCTGCAACAGCCAGCACTATTCCATCTCAGTTTAAATCACCTTAGACTTTAGAAACTGTTGTTTGCCTTCAGTAGTCACTCTACATCAGAGGAGAAACTATTTTGGCAGCAAAGCATCAGGATAGCTGCAGGACAGATGGAGCATCACCTGCAATCTCTGGACACTGCGGCTACTTTGTTGTTTACTGGCCTCTTAAACCACTTCCTGCATTCAAGCAAAACCGCTACCTGCTTCAAATCAACTTTTGTCTGTGTCAGTCCAGGATGACCTGCCTCGGCAATTACCAGCCAGTGATGTTGAACTCTAATGGTATAAAATCATTTAGGCACCTGTCCTATTGCATACAATTTACAAACTGACTTCTTATCTGCTTTCCTACAGTAAAGCTCAGACATCCTAAGCCCACATGATGCAGGGAACTATGGAGTACAACTTTGTCTATGCCAGAACATTAATGTTTTTATCAAATGTAACTTGAAATAAGGAAAATAGCGTTCTTTGTGTATTTTCAGTTGCGAATCACGACTCATGTGGTGCTCTAATCAGTACTTACAGCAGCAGGACAATGAATATGGTATTGTCTTAAGGTAATCTACAGTAATATTTCCATCCTAATGAAGGAAACGTCACCGTGTGCAGCAGTGCTGCTAACTAGTTTTAACACCAATAAAGAAGCTCTATGGCACAAGAGGAATACGTTCAGGCTTTGGATACACAAGGCTCTTGTTGGTAGGATTAATTTATTTTTGGTTTGGGTCTTTTCAAGGAATTGTTGACAAAAAGAAATGCATTGAATTTTGCCATCAAAATCTGACTATCTATGACTATCTAAACACTGACTGAAGATTTCTTTTTCCGGGTGATTCTTTGTCAGAGCCAGTAATCTGCTGCCCATTAAAAAAGTCAAGTGGACACTATATGCGACCTCCTGTAGCTTTAGAATTTAAACCACACTAGTTACAGCATATTGTATAGGTAATGATATGCACAATTATCGGCAACGCAAGCCCCCTTCAACTTCAGAAAGTTGGAGGAGAGTTGAAACGCAGTAAGGCATTTGAGTTTGTCTGATTTACTTGCAGCTGTTTTAACTCAATCTCAAATGATCCACAGCAAACACATATAAATAATTCAGTACCTGGTGACATCTTCCCAGTAGGAGTCCCACTTTTCGAACGCTGAACTGTTGTAGACCGTCTCACACTCGCCCAGATCCATGAGCTGATCCACACAGCCCTCCACCTCTTTGCCTCCGTCCCCGACCCCAAAGTTACTCTCCCTACAGGGGCTCTGCCGGTGGGTTATGTCTCTGTCCTGCAGAGAGGATGAAAACATGACGGTGAGTCAAGCAGGTGAAGGTTTAGAATTTGCTCTATTATTCATTCCATTTTGTTTACTTTTTGTTCTTACAGTTCATCTGTTGATTTTGTGAAGTTGCAAAGACATTTAAAATCCAAAAGAAAATTGATTACTGCAACCTGAAACGATTTGGTTGACTTATATCAGTAACTAATCTTATGTTATATCCTAATAAAACATACAAGCAGTTTAGAGTTTTTAATCACTATTTTTGTAATAACTGACAACAAAAGAGGAAGTGGCTCTTATGTCAGAAATCTAATTAATCATAGCAGACAGTAAAGAAACCTACAAGTGATAGCAGAGACTATGCCATTCAAGTTTTTCCCCTATCAAAGATTAACTTTTATTTACATTTTTAACCCTTCTGAAGTCATCCAGCAGAGTTTTACTGGAAGGTAAATAACTTGGTTGGCAAGCTGCTATCGAACACTAAACAAGACATTTTTAGGCAACCAAAATGTTTAAATTAACTTTGTTGAAGTGGAAACGCACATTGAGAGGGTCAAAGTTTAACAGCAAAAACACTGACAACACACAAAAACAAGTTCACAGCTATTTTAATGTACACAGTGCCCTGGATAGGCATTTCTAAGCCCCTTTCATGATTGACAAGAAGATGTGATTCCCTGAAGCACTCCCTGCTTTATCGTCATTTTAAAATATATGGGACCATTATTTACAAAATGAAGATCATACTGCATTGAAGAAGAACGGAAACAAGAGATTGAGACCATAAACTCATTCAAGTGTTTACAGAGGTGATAAATATGTGAGAAGTAGGGTCATTTTCTCAAACTTCTATGCACGCCAGCTTCTTTTTGCAACCAGAGGAGTCACCCTCGGCTGGAAATTAGATAGAATGTAAGTTAAGGCACTTCCGCACTTTTCAGAACCGTAAGTTCCATTCATTATTTTTTACAGTCTACGTATGAAACACTGCATAACATCACTTCAAGCAAACGTCACAGAGAACAATAACGGCAAAACGGCACCACTGATCTGTTTGAACCAAATATTCTCTGTTCCAGCTCAGCTAAAAACAGAAAAACACCAAATCTGTCCGCGCATTAGCATGTCGTTTACTACCGAGCCTGCTGTTACCGACTTGAACTAACCACAGACAGTTGCCTTTTCATGGACTCACGGCAGTGCGTCGCAGCAGTTCATGGCGGTGCACCGCTGCAGAATGAATATATGGAAAACAAAATGGATATTTGGCATTATTTTTGTCATTTAGAAAAAGATTCTTCTGGCCTGGTGGGAGTTCCTGTTGGCCTGGCAGCCAGCCATGCCTGTACATTTCTAGGGGAAACACTGGGATTGGAAAAATAACAACAGCATACTATCACAGAAAATTTGATTTTTAAACATTTTCTGGATCAAATGTGTATTTTGTAAAGATGTTATTAAGGTGCGAATGCCATTTATTTGAGCCATTCATTTTGGGTTCATAGCTGAACTGGCATGTTGACGCATTGCTATAGAATTGGACAGCTCTCAGCATTATCCTTTGTAATCTAGGGAAGGAAATTAGCTCTGCTGAAATGTTCGCATTTTCTTTGGATGCTGTTTCCTTTGCTTGTAATTGATGTGTTTCTTGTCGTTTTAGCCTGTGGTCATAATGAGTAACACTACACTTGAGTCACCAACTTGACTCAAGCTTCTGTTGGTAGGAGGAAGGGTGTATTGCAGTTTTAATGCAGTTAATCGGTAGTCCTAGCATTAACGTTGAATTGGGAAACGATGGTGTTGACATTTTGACTGATCAACCCCAACCTTACCGATATGCATGATCCACATAAGCAACCAGTTAGTACTTCAACATCCTACATGGTACCTGACTTGTTAGGACAAGTGGGCTCAATCACCTATATTATTGGACAAATAGCGGACAATATTATGTTTTATTTCAGCCCACCGGGTCTAAGGTCAGAAACACACAATGACTTACACACGGACAGTAACACTTCCAGCCGCTCTTCCAAAGCTGGATCAATCCCAGACCCAATTGGTTTAAAAAGAAAAGTCAAAAAGCCTCCTTCCCAGAGAGGGGATGGATCTGATTCAGTCTTGGTATGAACAATAAGGAAAATGTTTTACAAGTTGATTTAAATGCAGCTTCTTGTTCTTGTCATGACTTTGGACCACAAAAATGAAGATCTGCAGACCAGGCTTCTCTATAGAGAAGTATTGACATGCTGGAGAAAGTTTGATGCGCAATTTATGCGTACAGCAGCCTAAATCAGGTCGACACAATGCCAGACTCCCAAGAACTGACGGCTTAGACGCCTTAACCGATGCCGTTTGTAATCATGGTGCTCTATCTGCCCTATTCCCCTGCCGTGTGCATCGTCTATGTTTTCACTATCAGTCACTGTCGGCCATTCCCAACGTAATTGTCCTTTTTCATGGACTGCCCTAATACCATCTAGACAGGGAAACTAAGAGGTTTGCAAGAGGGGGAGGGCAGTGCAGATAGCCTCCTATTTGTGATACAGGGGGCTATAGTCCATCTATGAGCTACATAAAAACTACTTATACCAGGTAACAAAGTCTGACTTTATCCTCTACCGGTGTTTGTTTAAAATGGCCTGGTGCTAAAGACACAGATTTGCAGCGGCTCTATGGTACGTACGCTGAGGAAAGAAGCTCAAGCAAACCTGTAGAAAGCCAATACTAGCGTGATAAAAGTATTTGGCAGATGATATTGTTGTTGTTGGATGTGGAGGTCACAAATTTAATTCCAAGGAGTTATATAATGCCGCAGTCTGTTTATGGATGTTCTTGCTTGTGACAGACCAGACAGATAACTGACTCTTGACAGCAACACTATCAAAGCTCTGTTTGCCTTACTGAAGAGCACCATCAGCTACTGGAAGTTGATGACCATGCCGGGCGGTGATGGAATGGGTGAACCTTTTCAGTGTTTTTCCTTGCTTTCTAAGAGAGATGGTGAAGTGTGCCAGAACAAGTAGGTACAGCTAAGCTTACAAGTAGTGTAACATTGCAACCACAGAGTGAATACCTCGTTTACTCCCCAGTAAGGCTGTAGAGTCTGTGTGTAGTACTGTAGTCATAGAGCCCACTTTGCAGTAGAGGACTTCCCAGTGGTTCAAAGTGTCCATGGTTATGTCAAGTCTAGTGCTCAGTCCTTTCAGTTTCCTGAGCCATCTATCAAGTTGGAAGAGGAGTTAGTTGATTCTGAGGGACCAAGGATTGAAGGATTGACACTTAAGTGCATGTTAAGTGTCTCTTGAGTGGAAAAATAAACTTCTTATCATAGTCACAGCACATGAGTCTTTATTCTTGTTGAACAAGATGGAGTGTGTCCTGGCAAAAGATTTTGTTCACAGTTCAGTCTGGTTGATGACAAACCATTTTGCCAACTACCGGATACCACCAAGTTACTATAAGAATCTGTGGACAGCCCTGAGTGACATGGAGAGTGTCATTATAAGAAAGTCTAACAGTAAATGTCATCCCCTTTTGTACTGACCCCACTACTTGTAATGATTTCAGGTAAAACAAAAAACGATAAAGGACTCCTATCCTTCTGCCCACCAGTCAGACGACATGAGGAAGTATGAAGTGGGAAGAATGATTGTGTCATCACCCATTCAGAGTGTGTGCTCAGAGGCACAGTTCAGCTAAACAGGCCTGCCATGCCAAGCACTTTGCCCGCAAGGTAAAAGGCTCACCATTGGCTGTTGGTGAAAGAGTATTGTCTAAAAGAGGAAAAAGGAAAATTGCACACAAATGGGAACTAACTCCTTATGAAGTGTTTTCCGCCAATCAGCAAGCTATGTCTACCGCATGAAGGACACGGTCACTGACCAAGGAAAAACGGTCCATAAGAACATACTCCTTCCGGTCAGTTTTCTGCTGAGAGAAGATGATGATGACTGGTTGTCTGATTTGGTTGGTGTTGGAAGTGACCATTGTGCTGGTATGCCTCATGACCTAATTGACAGTGAGGAAAAAACATTACAGTGGATTTTGCAATCTGGAAAGAATACTGGAACTGGTGAAGTTGTTGTTTCCTACCCAGTTCATCCGACATAGTGGAGAAGACTCCTTTTCTGGAGGACATTCCCAATGGCAGTTCAACGCAGTAGAGAATACCCACATTCAATCCATACAGCTCCCCACAGACTCACCAGATGATAACCACAAGTGCTCCCTGACGGGATTATGGCTTGGACTGGTAGGGCCGTTAAATTTCCAAAAAGATTAATCTTTGACTGACCAAGTTGTAGAGTATTAAAGGTCTTCAGTGGGTGCTTTTGTTACTTTCCTGAGAAATATATTTACAGTGTAGCCTGAGTCTTTAACGTATACTCGAGGTATCCATTTTATGAGTGTAGACAGATACTCCATTTTTCTCTGGAGTTATTGAGCTGTGTCTATTTAGAAAGTTGTAAACGTCATCTCTTGCAGTACTCCTCTACTATGGTTTAGGTTTTGATACCAACCTATCCTTGTGTTACACAGAAGTGCTCAATGGAATCCACTGAGGATACTGATTTTTTCCTTTAAATTTCAGTTTTTGAATTTGCTTCTGTGATTTTTTAGAATATTATGGTGGTGTATGCAACAGGTGTAAATAATTTCTTGTTAAATGTCTGCACAAACGGAGACAGCGCCAACTGCTTGAATTAATGTCTCATTGCGCACAGTATTAGGAATAACGAAAAATGGGTAACCCACATATTAAATGCTGTGGTTAGTCACATGCTGAATGGTGTAGAGATATCATCAGCCAAAATGTGTTAGGGCCCCACCAAAATGTTTTATTACGCTGTATTTCTGTAATGATGTTAAGAAACTGATGCTGCTAGGTTTAGCTAAATAATAAACCTAACTTATTTTGCGGTGCTTCTGATGCTATTTTGCACCGACTGATTTGTGTGTGTTATTGTGTTTAGAGCTGTTTATGTCTCTGCCCATGATGTCAAGATATCCATCTGAAGTGATACTGGTTTCGCCATATTCTTGTAACTGTTTGCATCTGTTTTTATTTTTTTCACGATTGTGGAAAATGTATACTGTGGAGACAACATTCTTGTGCTAAATACTCAATACCATTTTCTGTATGTATGTGTACTGTGTCACTGTATTGTTGTTCTTAAGACTTACAAGAGCATTGTTTGGTTTTTAAGCAGAGTGCTTCAATTGTATTTTACCTCTTACTGTAAGATGGTCAAAAATGTATTTTTGGAAATCAAATAATTTATTTTAAGACCTATGCTGAGATATTTTTGTTACAAACATTCCACCATATGTAAAAAAAATTGAAAAAACGATCCATTGGAAACTGGTCTACTGCAGGGAGTCCGGTGAACAGAACCAGAGAAACTGTACGTTGTAGGCACCAGCATACAACACTATACTAAGGAATTACAAAATAGTATATGTAATAAAGGCTGGTGTAGAATTAGCATAGATGACATGTAAAATAAGGCACATTAACAGAAACTTTGAAATTGCTACATCAATTACAACTACAATAGCTAATCATGTGGTTCTAACAGCACTAGTCTGTCTTTACAGCACTTGAACAGTCTGACTAGCGATAACACAACCCAAATATGAACATATGGCTGCCCAAATTATGATAAACTATCCATAAATCTATCAGCAATGTAATAAAAAACTGAGTACAGCACTATTATCAAAGTGATTGAAGTCTAAAACCTTCTACACACAGTAGCATAATAACCAATGAACGTAGTCTTAGCCTTTCAATTGATAAAAAGGCAATAGCAAAGCTTAAGAATAGTTTTGACTTATGTTATGGGCTATAAACAAACTTCGTTCCAAGAAGTCCGAAAACGGAAAAATTAACTGTTTGTAGTCGTAGCCTGAGGCCTGATGCTAAATCTACACTACTCCATTTTGGTGTAAAATTGATTCTCTTTTGCTACGTTATGACTTGCATCCAAAATACTCAGGCGTTTCAGAGCCAATAAAATTGAGAAATTTGAAAACACTGCTGCCCCTGTTTTGCGCATAAATCGAGACCTTTGAAAACGTCCGCCACCTGATTGGGACTTATTAGTCGTAACGTCTCGTTCTCTGATTTGTGACTCCCCTATACATGACTATTTTCTAAAGAAACACAAGCTACAACATCCTTGACTGACAACCTGTGTTTTTTTTTACAGTAACCTTGATAAGGAATTCCAGGCAATGCTGACCTTGTTGTTGAAGTTAGCAGCTGTTGTTTGGTTAAATTCTTCTTTATATTGCAACTTCTGCCGAAATGTGCACGTGATGGGCAAGATGGCCCGATGCCTTAGAATTTTAAGACAGCGAGCAATTTTTACGGCCTTTTCTACAAAACGATTAGTTTAAAAAGGACATTTAATAAACATTAAAACTTTAAATAGATGCTGTGGGCTTTTTATGTCTCTGTACATGCTATTAAGACACACATCATAATTGATACGTGTTTCCCTATATGCAGATCCACATCTCTGAACATAGCCATGTAGAGTGAGTTTTGTTGAGCTGATTAATTAACTTTGTAGCAACTCATTTGGCAATAGCTTGAATGTAACAGACGTTCATTAATATAAATAAGTTGTACACTGAAGCTTTAAATGTAGCATTATAATAGGTGCTTAATACAAAGCAAATACAACAACCATAAGTAATATAAGTAGGCCATATTTCTCAAATCTCTGTTCAAATGATGTACAAATAAGTAAAATGCTACAATAAGGCATCATGCTAAATTACTCTTTTCGGCCAGATATCAGTTACCTTACCTTTCTTTGTGTTGGAATTTTAACTTGCGGTCAATTTATACTCTGCAGGGTAAATTGAGACAAGTAGATAGACTATCTGTTTTCTTTCTGTTTTATGTTGCACGGCTAGAACAACTTTTGAATGTATGCAGTTTCTACCAAAACAAGTTCCTTTCCAAGGCTATTTTGCAGCAGTACTGCAGCTGTCAGGCACTTAGCGCTGCTAGAGACAACAGTGGTTGGTTTAAAGAAATGCCAATAAACCAGAGCATTTTTGACTCCCATCCCAGAATGCTGTGTGGACTAGCCAGACCCTCCACCGCAAAGTTGTGGAGGAAGGTCTGGCAAAGCGAGACTACATGTAACCTTATATTTCTTTTTGACACGGTAGGTGATACTTGTGCCAAACCGTGCGCAACTTGACAACTCAAGCCGCACTGACATGAATTTATTTCAACTGCAATGCATGTCAATTTAAAAAAAGTTGTTTGCATTGATGGAGGTGTGCTGAATAACGCAAACCAAATTTAAAATATGCAGCTCTTCCTTTTACATCTCAGTGTGGCAGTTTTCAGCTTGTACTATTAGCACATAATATGTCCTTATCCTGTTGTGTATACCTGTTTTTGTTTTTATTGAAGAATAGCAAAGCAAACAAAGCTCTGCTAACTCTGTGATATACCAATTGCATTTGAAATAGGTGCTTCACAACATGAGGCTATCACTAGTTTGACAGAAATATTAATGTGAAGTGGCATTAGCAGGACTGATAGCAATCAGTTAACCGTAAAAAAGGGCTGATAGCCAACAGGATGAACAGTGAAACTAAACTCCAAACTACAGAGATTCCAGTTATATGAAAGAATTGAAAAAGTATCTAAATAAATTCAGGGTTTTTCCTGATGGATGAATTTTTGGCGTCCCCTAAAGAGGTTTTAGCCTGTTTGTCTGAGTGAGTGAGTGAGTGAGTGAGTGAGTGAGTGAGAGTGTGAGAGTGTGTGCGTGTGCCCACTCACCAGTTCGTACATGAAATCTGGGTCAGAGCTAGTGGCGAGCAGCTCAGTGCTGGTGAGGGCCTGGTCAGCAAACGAGTAATTCTGAAAGGCGTCAGCAAAGGGAGGCTCCATCCCACTGACGCTGGGCTGCAACACAACAGAAATAAAAAAACACACAATAATAAATTATTATTCCTTCCTATTATTCCTTCCTATGCCGTATACATACATACATACATATATACATACAGTACACACACACACACACACACAGGTGTGAAAAAGTGTTTGCCCCCTTCCTCATTTCCTGTTCCTTTGCATGTTTGTCACACTTAAGTGTTTTGGAACATCAAACCAATTTAAACAATAGTCAAGGACAACACAAGTAAACACAAAATGCAATTCGTAAATGAAGGTGTTAATGATTAAAGGTGAAAAAAAATCCAAACCATCATGGCCCTGTGTGAAAAAGTGATTACATACATATATCCACACACACACACACACACACGCACACTCACACGCACACGCACACACACAGTACCAAGGTCAGGCTGCAACACAACAGAAATAAAAAAACACTGAAGTAAACAAAAAATAATTATTAGTCATTATTCCTTCCTGTGTCATATATATACACACAGTATATATACATAGACATATACATACATACATACATACATACATACACACACACACAGCACAAAAGTGAGGCAGGTGTGAAAAAAGGCAGTAAAACAAGAATGCTTTCAAAAATTAAATGATTGTTTTTATCAATTTACAAAATGCAAAAAAACTATGTCACATCAATATTTGGTGTCACTATCCTTTGCCTTCAAACTAGCATAAATTCTTATAGGTACACTTGCAAAAGGTTGGGCAACGTTGGGGATCGTAGAAGCAGTGGTTGGCCAAGGAAACTTAATGCAGAAGATGAAAAACACATCAAGCTTATTTCCCTTCAAAATCAGACGATGTTCAACAGTGACATCAGCTCAGAACTGGCAGAAACCAGTGGGACCCAGGTACACCCATCTACTGTCTGGAGAAGTCCGGACAAAAGTGGTCTTCATGGAAGAGTTGAAGCCAAAAAGCCATACCTCAGACATGGAAACAAGGCCAAGTGACTCAACTATGCACAAAAATATGGGAACTAGGGTGCAGAAAAATGGCTGCAGGTGCTCTGGACTGATGAGTCCAAATTTGAAATATTTGGCCGTAGCAGTAGGCAGTTTGTTTGCCGAAGGGCTGGAGAGGGCTACAATAATGAGTGTCTGCAGGCAACACTGAAGCATGGTGGAAGTTCCTTGCAAATTTGGGGCTGCATTTCTGCAAATGGAGATTTGTTCAGGATTAATGATGTCCCCAATGCTGAGAAATACAGACAGATACTTATCCATAATGCAATACCATCAGGGAGGCGATTGAATTTTGCCCCGTATTTATTCTGCAGCAGGACACCCCCAAACACACAGCCGAGGTCATTAAGAACTATCATCAGTGTAAAGAAGAACAAGAAGTCCTGGAAGTATTGGCATGACCCCCACAGAGCCCTGATCTCAACATCATCAAGTGTGTCTGGGATTACATGAAGAGACAGAAGGATTTGAGAAAGCCTACACCCACAGAGGATCTGTGGTTAGTTCTGCAAGATGTTTGGAACAACCCGAGTTCCTTCAAAAATTGTGTGAAAGATCACCAAGAAGAATTGATACTATCTTGAAGAGAAAGGGTTGTCACACCAAATTTTGATTGGATTTAGATTCCTGGTCACTCACATTTTTGAAAGCATTCTTACAGTTTACAGCATTTTTTCATAGCTACCTAAAACATTTGCACAGAACTATATATATATTCCATATATATTCCCCTCCCTCTGCTTTCACTCTTACCTGAGGCATTGTCAAGTAAAGCTTAGAGCTTTAGAAGGGGGGACCTTAGGACCTCCTGTCCAGTCCCAGTGGTCTGAGATTGGCCGATCACCACAATAAATTACTGCTTAAGCAGATCTGGTGGATGCAGCCTACAAGGCTGGGAAGAGGGAGGGGAGAGTATCAGTATGTGACTCAAACTGGTCTGGTCTGTTGTGGTCTGATGTGGTCTGATGTGGTTCTCTGTATGCTCCAGGTCTGTGGTAAAAACAAATAGGGTGCATAGAGCAGAAGTATAAGAATCAAAAGAGGCAGAAACAACACAATGATTTTACCACAGTTTCTGAGTTTATTTCTTTCCCACAAAACTGCAAGAGACAAACAGACATTAAATAAATGTATCCATTATTTATCCCACACTAATTTACGTTACGTTTAAGTTACTTATATGGAGTGTTGTTTGCCTCTCTAAAATATGCTGTGACAGCTACTGAGAACTGAAAGTAAATAGCTGCATTAACAAAGCAACCTGTTAGTTTCCTTTGTGGTTTGCAGAAGAACACATCTAGTCTATAAAGTTGATATGATTGTGAAGAATATAATAACCCATTTTTAATTGTGTTGCAGGTCGATTTTCTTTCCTTAAGAACTGTCTCATCTTCTATTTTCACTGTTACAATGATGTGATGTGTATTGACTTGTACTGTATATGCTTTTGCTTCCCTTGTTAAAGCACTTTGTATACTATTGTTTTTAAAGGTGCTATACAAATCAAGTTATTATTATGGTGTGGTCAGATTAGAATTGACCAGGTGAAATTTACATGCACACCTCACTGAAAGACAGGTGGGAAAGAAAAGGGGTTGCAATAATAAGCTGCAGGAGCTAGCAAGCCAACAAGAATTTCATCCTTTTTCCTATTATTTATTATCAATGTCCTTCCATGCACTGCCAGCATGCCTCCCTCTCCGCTGCCTGCTTTATCTCAACATGCAGCTGCATAAACAAGTCTATAGATCCCACCCTCTCATAAAGTTGGCAGACAGACACTGAAGAGGTTAACTATTTGGAACCTTTGTATATCCTACACTGTGTGTACAACGTGTGCAACTCTGCTAACCCAGCCGTCACTCTGTGAGTACGTCCATCGCACTCCCCCTGTCTTTCCCTAGCTCTTTTAATCAGTTATTGTTAAAAACAAGTGAAGGAGCTTTCTCAGAGATCCTTTTTTTTTATATATATATATCCAAGGCTATTTATTGTATTTCAGATAATGTTCATTTACATGTGTAACAGCTGTATGTGTGTACAACCTACAACTTCAACATAAGAGGAGTGTATGTGAAAGCAGTTATAAATAGCCTATTTAACAAGTAAAATTTGTTTTGGTATAAATCAACAAGTAATCGTGAAAATTAATCGTGATCTAAATTTTTATCATAATAATCTTGATTATCATTATCACTTTTAACCCGGGAAGATCATCATGGTAATCTTTGCTACATGGATAACCTGCACCAGGGCAGGTTAAAGATGCCAGTATACTCCATCAGAACAGCTTGTTAAGTGGTCAAGCTTTGGAAACCCAGAAATTTTGTTTGATATTTGTTAAACTTCCCTCGAGCCTAGAAACATGTAAGGGCAGAGCGTGATCACACAGCAATAATAATGTGCCTGTGCAGTAGACATCATAATGCAGAAGCAAAGTGAATGGGTTCAATCTTGACCCCCAGTGTCCACAAGATGCGTAACGGCTACGTCCCAGGTCCGGCAATACGCAGCCCTCCGGAGCAGATACGCAAAGAAAAAAAATAGAAGCTCTGCGTATCTGCTCCGGAGGACTGTGGATCGCCGAAGCTGGGACGGAGTTGGGAAGGAGCTGGGACGCAGGCGTTCTGCAGTCCGTGGAAATACAAACATTGACTTTAATGGAAACCTAATGACTTTGACACCGTTCCGGTTCAGATCCGCAGCCATTACGCATCCTGTGGAAATGGGGGATTAGAGTCCAGTATCCAGTAGTTTACAAAATAAATCCATGATGTGGACAAAGACAAAAGTCCTGACCTTCCAATTAGAAAATGTTATAGGTCTGTAAAATCACTTTTAACTATAGTGATAATTAAGGCAGCCTTAGAAGAAACATTTTTCAAAACCAAAAGGCTGTGGAAATACACTCAGTAATAAGTCCATTAATCCCTATAGGGAACGCCTGCCCAGGCAGGCTCCAGAAATCCCCTGTGCCATGCAGCAGTTAGTCTCCCCAGACAGTCACTGTGAAAGGACTTCATCAAAGTAGACCTCACCTGTTGTGTGCGTAGATGACAGAAATTAAGTGTATATATTCCATATTATGGTATACCAAGGGAATGACTTAAGCAATTAATCTATCATAGAATTGGATGCTAATATTTTATTAATCAACTAATTGATCATTTGACTAATCGTTTAAGCTCCAATATGGGGTATGAAACAGTGTTGTTAATACTGTTGTTGCATAGGCATCTGATAATGAATGAATGAGTAAATAAATTATTGTCTGCATTTACTCTTCCTTGTCCCTTAGGCAAATCAACATACCAAAGCAGCAGGTCCATTAGCAAAGCGTAAAGGAGCGCTCTGTCTACCCAGTAGCTGCCAGAAGTTGTTGAGAAAATAAGCTTCTGAGTAATTTGGTGTGCACTACAATCCCTACACATTACATTACATGTCATTTAGCTAGCAGAGGTTGTATGCCTCTGGAGCAACTGGGGGTTAAGTGTCTTGCTCAGGGACACATAGGTTGGTGTATCGCAGTGGTAATCAAACCCAGATCTCCCACCTCAAAGGCATGTGTCATATCCACTGTGCCATCAACACCAATATATGTTTAGAAAGCACTGACTTTTCTGAATCAAACTGCCTCCCCACATTCATTCAGAGAGCATCTGATTAGCTCTTCGTACATTAAGCTTAACCTTAATTTTGTTTTTATGAATCACTTCCTCATTCATTCTCTGCTTATTTCTCTCACCTTCCTGCACCACCAATCAACTGTGACACATGGACTGATCTTTGGGACCTTTACTGCTTTTGCATTGAAAAAACATTGAGAACCTGCGTGGAGACATGATCCCTGCCGTGAACAGCTGACAAACAATCGTCCACCAATCCAACTCCTCTGAGGCCAGGGAGACATCACTTCTTCTCACAGGGTGCTAACTGACTCAAATTAACATCTCACCCATGAGCTCTGTCCCCAGTGTGTGTCCACACTTTGCATCGAGACAGGAAGTACCAGAAAAACGAATTGGTACACACACACAAGCACAACTCAATTGTTAAAGCAACATCTTTACAAACACCAAAACAAATGCAAGAAATCAATACTATGCACATACAGTACATAATATGTACACACATATTATCTTAATGACCAACAGTATATTTGAAAGCTCAGCCTCTGAAATACAAAATGGTATTATTATCATATATCAGTCTGTGGTCCCTTCCAGGGCAGCTGTGTCTGGTGTTAGTAGCAGAATGAGGAAACATTTGGAATGAACACAACAGTAATGCGACCATTGATTTAGACTATTTGCGACCACAGAAAGAAAGCCTGTGGTACAAACAGGGATTGTACAAGCAAGTCCCAAAGCTTACCTCTCCAGGCAAAGCTGCACTGAAGATTTTCCAGTAGCAGAATTTATTATAATCCAACTCATTGCTTAGTAGCTGACAAGGACTGTGATGCAGAGCTGGATATTTATGACTGAGCCTGACAGACCCCAAAAGAATTAAGCCAAATATCTCTCTCAGGCTTTGGTCAGACATAGTTTGGGGATGAAAACTGCTCATACGTATTCTTGTGATTTTCCTTGGTTTCGGGTCACAATAGTCCAACCTTTGGGCTTAGGTCAGGTTTAACATTTTCAGAAAAACCATACACATTTAGTATTGTTTGCTAAAGAAAGACAAAGAAACTGAAAAAGACAGAAGCTGCTTAATAGGACAGAATTTATGCAGCATCATGTTTGCATGGGGGACTGACAATTTTAGTTGAGTCGGAAATAAGGGCTGGCTTTTGCCCATCCAATACATGTAAAAAACCACTACACTCACTCAATAATTTCATCGACTAGTGACGTACTGGGGCTGCATCACTCTCGATAGCTGCAGCTCACGTTGGATGTATCAAATGTCTTTTTAAACAATTTACAAAGTTGTTTGTGTTCTTTATAGCACACCATTACAACTTACTCTGACATGCAGGGTCACGATGCAATCTCTCTACAAATGTGCAGTTTCCTGTGTCGATCTCAGGTTCCCACATGCAGCTGTTAACAGTAAGTTCAGAACATCTCTGTCTTCTATGCAGCATCAGCTGAGATTGCAGTGTTATCGGATAAAGCAAAATGTGTTATGTCAAGCTTATTTCAGTGAAAGAAAAGTGAATGCAAAGTTGATAATTCTATATTTTACAAATCATTAATTGAAATGAATTAAGTAAAAGAAACTTTGCTGGTTAAAGCTGACAAATGTGACATGTGAACTTTCATATTATAAATTTGGGGGTTTTGGTAGCTTGCATTTTGTTAGCTAAGCATTTTAAGAAATTACCAGAAACTGTATGTTTGCTCTACTCTTTGGCAGGTCTGAACAAAAAAGAGGAGCTTAGTGGTGACTGTGCTTATAGCTCCACTATCACGCAAACAGCTCATATTATCCGCCTCACAACATTGGACGTGATCCAAGTAGGCCAATCAGCAGTGTCTTATCTGGAATGAGTTGCCTACTGATACCAGATGCCCGATTCCTTACAAGATAACAGCAAGAGATGCCAGCCTGTTTGCTAAATTTGAAAGAAGCTCTGCAAACATCAGGAAAGGTCATTAATCCAGAACTACTAAATGTGTATGTACAGTGTGGCGACAGTCGTACAAAATATGGATGCTCACTAACAACCAGTTGTGCTTAAAGGTTGGGACTTTTAAAGATTAATTTATATGATAAGTATAAGTAGGCCGGTGACATTAAAACTAGTTATTCAATATTATTGACTATTATGGATGTAACCATTTGCCTGACCGCAAAAGGACTTTTAAGGCCGTTACCGATACAAATATTTGGTTGTTTAAAAATCTGATATTCCGATTTATCGGCCAATATATATTTAAAAATCAAATCCAGAAACGTGTTACAAAACATAAACAGATTTCCCTAACATTCATTATTTGTAGTTACTTATGAGTTTGCACTAAAATAATATGATAATAATTTGTTGTCACAGCCGAACAGAGAAACATCAAAATATATTAAAGTTCTGATATGTAAAATGTATAAAAACACAAACTTAAGATTTGAAACTTAAAGTCCTTTGAACAAAAACAATAATTAAAAGTGTGGCCAATAGGGACGTTGTAGAGTGCCCTCTGGTTGACCATCTGTTTTTATTTTATGATTTAAATAACAATTTATCTGAATAATTTGTCATTATCAATAATTCTGATGAATGAATATTTTATATATTTATATATTTTTTTATTTTAAATATTTTAAATTATTTATTTTTTTATTTGGCCATTATAAATGCTGATACCAATTGTTCGGGAAATGCCTAAAATCGGCTGATAATATTGGTCTGGCGATGTGTTGGTCGGGCTCTAATACTAAACCCACAATTCGGTCGATTGATTCAATCAATATCGATCCATCCAACACCAAAGATCCTTTTGTACCTTAAAATAATGTTTCTAAAATTGTCTCAGTTGTTCATTACCTTGTTTGAATGAGACATAAGAATAATGGTAACAGTAAGGAGCAATTCTGCTTCCAAACTGTAGGGGGACCAAAGAGGAAAAGTGCTTTGGTGCCTTCTGTAAAGGGGCTACTTGACAAGTAGTTAATGCTAATGTTCTTGGTCGATAACGTTGGCTGTCTAATTCTTGGTGGGTAACATAAGATTATGACAATTTTCAACACGCGCAGTTGTTTTTAGTATGATTGTTTTTACCACAGTCAACAACTCTGGACTAACCCACAAATTCCTCAGTAACGTTACCTGTACAGAGACACAACTGATCTAATGGTACTCCAGTGTTTATTGTCCAAAGCTTCCCACAACACCAGCTCTGTAACAACTACATATCCTCAGGATGATTACTGTGGGTGTGGCAGCCCCAATTGGGGGGGGGGGCACCGAGCCATAACGCACATGGTGAGAGGATAAATTGTTGCCTGAAAAGTTGAACGGACATTTTTTAGAGCAGACATTTTGAATTGTCAAACACAGGTGTAACTAATACCATACTGTAGATAATTGCGGTTCTGCATTGCAATCATTTCTTAAACTGAGCCACTGTTATGTTTTCAGCCCCACCTTTGCCTTTCCTGAACAAGGCAAATCAATCGGATTAAGTTGATAACAATAAAGAGTTAAGTACAGTTAAGATAAAAGCAAAACTTTACTGCTAATGCTCAAAGAAACACGTCAAATCAAAACAAAGACGTCAATGAAGACGTCTATCTTTATCTCAGATCTTGGTCAACATTACAGAGGAGCCGTGTGTGCAAAATAGTTTATTGCATTTAACTTTCCCTTTTTATGTAAATAAAAAAACATTGATAATGTTATTTTAATACGAATTAACACAGCTCTTTTTGTTATCTCTCAGTTTAGAATCCTCTGCTGTAGCCACACAAGCACATGGTTGACAAATGTGATGATATGACATGTGTACCAGCCCATGTGTTTATGGTATACAACAGTTTTTTCTTTATCCCACAGACCCGCACTGTTACACATGCTCCAGTATAGTATGAGCAGCTCTAGTACAGACACTGCAGCGGCTGATGAAAGCACAATGACCTTTGCAGTTTACCAAAACCTTATATTAACACACACAATTCCAGCAGAAAAACACAAAATACTACACAAAAAGGCATGAAACTGTAGTAGAAAAAACTATGTTTAGTGTTTAAAATCAACCTCCTAAAAAACAGTGAAAATGACATCCATGCATTTCTTTGTGCTGGATTCACTTGTTTCAACAAGGCACAGTCTGAGAGCACAATCGTCTTCACAACATCTTCATCAACATTTAACAGTCAGGACCATATTACAAATTACCTCTTATAAACACCAATAAAGCCATAAATGTCACCAGTATCACCACAGTCTCTGCACTCATCACACATCCTCAGCAAAGCAAAGCAAAACAAACCTCAACCTATCCCATTGCGCCAACACCCACGTAATCCTTCATCCATATGGGTCGAGTAAAAATGAAGTCCCGCCTTCCGGCGTGCGTGAATGGTCTGCCATGACTGTCAATCCGAGAAGCTTCTACATACTAAACAACCCGTTTCAGTCTAGGTTGAGGCAGAAGATAAAGAAGTTGGAGGCCTGCATGCCCGTAGCCTTGATAGCTATATTTAAAAAATACATTTAAAGTAAAAGCTACCATAAAAACCTGAGCAAAACACAAGATTATGCGTCAATCCGTAACATGTGTTAGTGTTTATTACGTTACTTAAGAAGAAACACCCAGTCAAACGTGTATCGGACGAAATCGGTTTATACAACTATACAGCGTTTGTTTAGGTGATTATCCAAACTAATCTATTATCCCGAAGAAACGCTAAATTAAGATTTCTCTTCAGGGGAAAGATAAATCTGATTCTGGTGTATGATTTAACTTACATCACATAGAAATTTCTAGCTGTGTCGAGTTTTTTTTCCAGCAGCATTGGATGTTTCTGTTGGGGGGCGTGTCCCCACAGAGGATCGGGCTGCCTGCAAAAAGTCAGTGTTAGGTATTTAACTGACACACTGAGGCGTTTTAAACAAACACAGCTAAATACGGTTCAAATGTCCTACTAAACATATTAATGACATATTAAATAGCTATAGCATACAACTGTCAGAGATACAGCCTTATAGTTTAAAAGTAGAGTACAATTCGATCTTTTTACGTGCTGGTTTTAACCATCCTGACCCAGAGTCAGACATGTAACCCAACTTCTGAACAAACTGACCAATCACTAAAACGAGGAGATGATTATAAGCAAACTCGGTGGCATATATTTTTGGACTGGGTTAACGTAAGCGCTCAACGGCATTTGACAGTGACATAAGTGTATCTCAGCTAACCATGACACGTTAGCTAGCTACATTTCTGCACTACCTGCAAGAGCTCGATAAACTGCAGTTCACAATAAGAGACACGTTAAGCGTATTTGTTGCCCCTAACTGTGCTTTTTAATGCGGAACTGACGAATCTTGCTGCCCTTTCACCTGCAGCTCTCAGCAGTATGGCCTCCGTCCGCCCCCTTCCTTATCCCAGCTGAAGCCCGATACACAACAACAACGTACCGTTAGCTTCAAAGCTATCCTCTGCTGCGGAGAAAACACATATCCAGTGTAGCGTTACAGCAAAGTGCCCACCAAAACGAAACAATAACGGTCCAACTCACTTTAAGGACGCCCATGCATACGTCTTGTTTCGTTTCGGACCGCGTGTATGTTCTTCTGTTTGAGATAATATGGCCCTCTTTTCAATGGAGTCCACACGCTGTTACAGCTCTCTCGGTTTTGTTTTGTTTTTCTTCTTCCTGACGGGTTCCTGGAAAGCGCGTGACTGCCAACCACGTGGTGCAGCGCTGGGCCAATAGGAGCACAGTCCGAAGCTGGGTGAAGTTTTATACTGCCGATGGTGAAAACCGTGAAAACCACTGACAACGTTTCACCATTGTCATTACAGGCCTATGTAATATTATATATTATATATATATATATATATATATATAAACTAAGGTCCCGGTATCTAATTTAGATAACTTAGACCAAACATGTGTTTATTTGACTGAGTTAGCCATTCTGTTGTTTTCTGTAAATTGTGCTGTTTTAAACCATTTTCCACTCTTTCCACTATGTACAGTATATATATATATATATACATAAATGAAATGAGGAAGGGGGATTGTGAAGCACGGTACTGTTGAAATTGTTAAACCAATGATCCTTGCTGTGGGTGTGGCAGCCCCAATCGGGGGGGGGGGGGGGGGACATCGAGCCATAACACACATGATGAGAGGATAAATTGTCGCCTGAAAAGTTGAACAGACCTTTTTCACAGCAGACATTTGGACTTGTCAAACACAGGTGTAACTAATAACATACTGTAGATAATTGCCTATAATAATCCTAACTAAAAAACTGTTTCCCTGACCATAAAATAAACCTACAGTCCACCAAAAAACACAATTTAAACCTAAACTAAATCTAGCAATGACCCAAATCCTGTAACTACGTCAAATAGATGACAAAAAGAACAAGGGTTTTCCTTATTTTAACAATTTTGTCAAAATATGTCAACATCAAAGGTTACATTGCATTTCTCAATGACATATAACATTATGTCCCACCAGTTGAAAACTGTTAAAAGACAAAAGCAATAAACTGCCTGATTCCCATAAACTGTTTGAGCTCAGTGTAAATAAAATTATCCATGAGCATCTGTTCTTGGCAGCCATGCCCTACTTTCACTGAATGAAAAACTGACTCCAGTAATTACCATGTGTGACAACATAAGACAAACAATATAACATATAATAATATATAAAAAAAATAAATAAAATACATTGAATATTTAACAAAATAGTTTGGGTCTAAGTTTAAGCCTTTAGAGAAAGAAAGGTCACAGAGAAAGAGACATCACTACACTTTTGTTTTCAGTGTTACTCAGGAACATGAATACAGTACTGGGTCTAAGAGCTGCCTTGATTTAGGCCAAACAGCCACAGCAGATCCAGTGTACGAAATAACATCACAAGATGCATGGGGAACTCTCAGAGTAACCTATAACCTCCGTTCTGCAGCTGACAAAGTGGATCTTTGTAAACTGCCATTGGATCTATTTATCTTTGCAGGTCAGTTAAAGCTGGCGGCAGCAGCTTACAGGCTTCTACTGCGTTGATCTAAAACAGTCTGTGAGTATACAGATCACACACACATCAAATAGCCTGCAGAGAGCTCTGCCAGGTTGGCAAAAGATGGGAGAGAATCAGATTTGGATGAGATGTGGAGTGTGTTTGTTCTGGGGAATTTGTGAGCTTATACTTAAATGAGATCTGTTTTTCAATTCAACAGTATTGATTTTATTAAAACTCAGTTTTAGTGACTTTCATGCAGGACACACAACTTGATATGTTATTTGTTTCCATGCATCTATCCATCTTCATCCGCTTATCCGGGGTCAGCAGCTCCAGAAGGGGACCCCAAACATCCCTTTCCCGGGCCACATTACTCTGCTCTGAATGGGGCATCCTTAGGTGATCCCAGGCCAGATATAATCCCTCCACCTAGTCCAGGGTCTTCCCTGAGGCCTCCTCCCAGCTGGAACACCTCCCTTAGGTAGGCGCCCAGAGGGCATCCTTACCAGATGCCTGAACCATCTTAGCTGGATCCTTCAAACGCAAGGCAACCGTAGGCAACCACCTACAATAGATGTCCTGTTAGTGACATATCACATTCCCTTTTCTTCCCATTCCAGTGGAAAAAAATTCAACTTCAAATGACCTAACACCAAGAGAGTGAAATCAAGCAAGAAAACAGATTATGTTCAGTACTCACTCAAAGGAAGTTTTTCAACAAGTCAATTTCCTGCCCAGAGTTTTTAGTTATTTTTAAAAAACAAAACAAAATTACAGCAAACCTTACATTCATTTAATGTTATCAACAGTCAGAATAGTGAACATCATTCATTATAAACAGCTGCGTTATTTTGTTTATCGGGCAGAAGGAAAATGTGGATACATGCTGTACTGTAGCAGAAAGTTTGTAAAGCAGCAAAGGTTACATGTAAAGAAATAATCTTTTCTCAAAGTCTCTTTCCTCATTTTTGTCTTAACTTTTAATCACATCTGACGACCTTCACTAGTGGATGGATCTTCCTCAGTGAGATGCCGTTGAACACTTCCCAAGTAAGTGAATCTTGATTTGGGATTGTTTGTCAGTCCACAAGATGGTTCCATACAATAATATGCATTGTGTGCATTTGCATTGTTTTTGTTGTACAGGATACCAAGTATTCGACTGTATATCTACAGAAGCTGAGGCTGAGTGAAAACTTTGAATAAAAAAAAAAAAGAAAAGAAAAAAAGATAAACAATATTCATTGTGGTGTTTTAAAAAAGTTCAGATTAAAGGGTTGAAGTTTTCTCATATATGACATCATTCAACTAAAACCCTTTGGAGTCAAAGTTTTTAGTTGGCAACAGTTAAATTAAGTTTTTCTGAGAACAGAAATCCACTTCAGTCTAAATCCCCTGTTATAAATTAAAAAAAAGGAATAAAAGAAGTAATGAGGATAATCAAAAGTCAGTTTTCTTAACATGTCACACCATCGTTTTTGCACTTGCCACTACTGTAAGTGAATGTCCAACTCTACCTTCGTATGCGTTTTTTTCCTAGATTATTGTGCTTATTATAAAAAAATCAGGATGCAGGGGGAGGGGTACGGGTGTCATCCACCAGCAGTTCCGCAGCTCTGTCCTCTGCTTTCATTCGGTCCAGTGTAAAAGCCTGTTGGCTCAGTGCCTCAAAAAATGCAACAAAAGCAGCAGGAAGGGGAGATAATGAAACAGTCGGATGAAAGGGGCAATAGAGCATAGCACCAGTGGCCACTACTATGAGTCACTGAATAATGATTTCATTTTTTACAAAGATCTTTCTAAGATTAATAAGATCTCCTTGTGCAGTTCTGGCCCATAATAACTTCATTGACAGTCTTTAAATGTATAGACAGTATTAGTCCTAGCAGTGCTGCAGTGGTTTTTGATTATATGACAGAAGGCTGGTTTATGTGTCAGTGACCTGACAAATATCTTACAGCTGTCAGTGCCGTCAAAAAGCAACCATTTAGAAGAGTCTCATTCATGCTCTCAATCTTGATTTCAAGAGTGTTTTCTTGACTTGGACACACCATTTTTTTTTTTTACACAGAGCAGTATCAGTAACCTTAGACTAGTACTCATATTAACTGGCGTTGATACATACTAAAGAAACTCAATAAAACAGTGTCTCCTAACAGTCCATTCCCTTCCAACTAAGATTAATAGTATTAGATGTTTTCCACGTTTGCTCTGTTTTATTATTTCTTGGCAAAGAAAAGCTGCCTGCAGCTGAATTTTCGGTTGAAACCACTAACTAGCATTAGCAATCAATCCTCAACCAATACTGAAAAATGTTTCATATATCTGCTTTTATTGTCTCTGGCCCAAAATCAAACTGGTCTTTGGACAGTTGGGCAGTACCACAGCTGTCAATAGTGGGGAGATTAAAATTAGTTTTGGACTTGATATGAATTTGATACTGTTTTTCTAATGTATGTCTAAGTTTATTTAAGATAAGGCAGGTAAGACTATGTTCAACATATGTATCGTTAATTCAGTGAACTAGATGTATGTAGTAATATATTACTTGCCTCTGTATACACTTTGCCACTGGAGACTTTTCACAAGTCAACTGTAAAATGTACCCCAATACAGGCATTTTCATGCACATCAGGTAAGTGATGCGATAAGGCTTTCAGTTAACCAGGTCAAAGTTCAGTCTTGATTCTGTGCATAAGATCTTTCTGGTCCACCATGTCCGTCTGTCTGTTCCAGCGGTGGTAAGCCAGCAGGGCGATGTTCTTGGCCGCCACTGAGCTCATCTCCATGGCGCTGCCGGCCCACTCAATGCCATTGAGGTAGTAGAGATTGGGGTGGAGCTCCACAGGTGGCAGTCCCTGGCTGCTGCCGTAACAAGGGTAGGCCTGCCACTCTGTCACCTGAACTGAGTAGTACGACCTGAGATTAAGAGGCACAGTAAAGGATAAACGTTGGTTATATGCTTCGATGATAAATGAGCAGAATGCATCTAAAGGAATTGTTTTAGCTGGTCGATACTAGAGCTGAGACAAATAGTCAGTTAATTAATTAATTAGGCGACTGGCAGAAAAGAAATCAGCAACAATTTTGATAATCAGTTAATCGTTTAAGTCATTTTCTGGTTCCAGCTTCTCAAATGCAAATACGTTTTATGATAGTAAATTGAATATATCTGGGATAGTTGGTCAGACAATACAAGCAATTTAAATATGTCAATTTGGGGAATTATTAAATATTAATATGATGGCATTTTTCACTCTTTTCTGGATCAGTTAATTAATAATAAAAGATAATCACCATATTGAAAATAACAGTTAGTTGCAGCCCTAGTTAATGCCAGGATTACTTTGCCAGAAAGGAAGTGGCTTACCTGAACAGTGTTTTGAGATGAGTCTTTTCCAGAGGTTGTTGCGAGAACACTTTATAGACCCCGGCCTCTTGTGGCTGCTTACGTCGAAAGCCTGTCGAGATGTTGACGGGACAAACGCTTGCCACGCTGTTGAAAAACAGATCAGGCGTCTCAGTTGTCAAAACACTGGCAAAGGGGAAGAGGCGAGGGTCCGGGAAACCAAAGAAAGAAGTGTTGAGGTAACCGTGGACAATTGTTGCCACAGTGCTGTGATAGTTGCCGGGGAGCTCGTCAAAGGGAGGAGTGAAACCTTGGAACTGGACTCCAGACCTGACACTGGCCTGGAGGGGCGTCGCCAACACTACAATGTCATACAGCTCTGATCTGGTCTCTGATGCCGTAGTGAAGCTCAGCTGGTACTGGGGCTCGTCCCCTGTCAGGAAAATAAACCCAATCAATGTCAATATTGTACAACATGAATCAGATACAAATTTAGCTACATCAGTCCCCGAATATCTACTGGCAGATATAATCTAGAAAAATCCAGCCCATTTCTCATGTCTCCAGATGCCATCATGCTAATGTCCACCCACTGCAACGGTAAACATGCATTTCATTGACACGACAAGGTTTCTTTCTTTGAAATTTCCAAAAAAGGAAATTTCAAAGAAGGGGATGTAAACCAAATAAATTCAGATACTGTAAATGGTTTTCAAAGATAAATAGCGCAGTGCTTTCACTTCCGTAGTGTTTAAATGTCTACAGTAAGTTTATAGGTGTGGTTAAAATTCACAATGAGGTATTCAGTCATAATGGCCTTTCTTAACTTCCATACTTGTGTTGGCCCCAATTATGCCACATTTTAAAAGGTCACATGGCAAGAAAATTTCACTTTGAGGTTTTTCAACATTACTATGAGGTCCCCCAGCCTGCCTATGGTCCCACAGTGGCTAGAAATGGCGAAAGGTGTAAACCGAGCCCTGGACATTCTGCTCTGCCTTTAAGAAAATGAAAGTTCAGATAGGCCGATCTGGAATCTTGCTCCTTATGACTTCATAAGGTTACCTCCCCTTTCTCTGCTTTGCCCGCCCAGAGAATTTGGCCCACCCATAAGAAAGAGATCAAGTTCAGTTTGCCCCAGGTTAAGAGTTGTTAGGTTCCCTCCGTGCAAAAAAGTCTAATATCCTGCTTCACAACCACTCCGGTGGACTTTATTACTATCTTCACAAACCAAAAAATCCTTGTAAAACTGAATTAAAATGAATTAGCAGCTTGACACAACCCCCTTCAGCCAACATCAGGGTAAAAAGTACCAGAGTAGACGGGTGAGATGGAGTTGACTTGTGCTTGCAGCAGGTTGGCGTTGGCCATCTTCAGCAGGCCAGAACACACCAGCTTGTTGCCTCCTTCCACCGCCCACAGGTTGTTCTGGGCCCCAGCTAACGAAACAGCGCCTGTAACACATAAACGCACGCTCACACACAACAGACTGTGCCAAGTGATATAAACCAATTATCAGCTGCTCACATATTTTCCTGTTCTCTTGCTCCCAGAGGCCACCACTTCCTCTCACCTTGCTTCCCTCTCATGTTCTCTCGACTCCCTGCTCCATGCTTCCTCGACTCCTGTAGCTCTTTTCTTTTCCTTTCTCTCTCCTGACCTACATCAATGCTGACATAGATTTTCAGCTCATAACCAGCCCTAACTTCAGCCCCGTAGCTTTCCTCTTCCCTGTCTCTTTCCTACTCATCCCCCACTTCCGCCCCACCCACCTTCGCCCCCTCCTTTACTTCTGCTGCTCTTTTTTTCACACTCATCTGACCTACAAAGGCGGGGATGCTGACGTTCTGTCCGTAGTTGACCCTCATGATGGGCTCAATGACCTCGTCGATGAAACGCTGCGACACACCGAGCTCCAGCAGCGAATTACAGAGCGGCCTCTGGGTCATGTTGATGAAGCCACTTCCACCGAGAGAGTCTAGTAGTTCCTCCACTGAGCTGAAGGCGTAGCCGTGGGCCTGGTACTTGTAGATTCTACCTCACACACAAACCGACACACACACACAAAAAAGGCTAATTATCAAATATAGTCAGTAACTGAATTAGTAAACAGATTTCCTTATTCATATCTGAAATTTTGGATTATCACACATTTCTCAGCCATCTGAGCAACAACAAAAAAATCACAGACACAGACCAAGGGATATGCAGGTTCAAAGTTGTTGATTTAAAGAGAAGACTAAGTGATACAGGAGAATCCCATCCAGAGGAGAGAAATGGTGGTCAGAGAACAGTGTTCAAAACTGAGCCTGGTCATGTTTTACACAGAAACCGAGTCCAAATAACAATTCCAGCAAAACATTCAATATCTTTGCCATATTTGACATTCACTTGTGCATCACCTGATATCTGAAACCGCACTGGCTAATCGAAGACATCAACTCTAATGTTTTACACTGTAATATTTGAATGGATAATAGAAATTATAGGCAGATGGTTGTCGCTATTTATTAAGACGTCATGCTTGCAAAGCAACACGCTGAGTCTGGGATTTGCGGTGATTACAGCTGCAGGTTTGGGAAATAACAAATAGCTCAGTGTAGGCTTTATCCATTGACTGCCACACTGTGAGCCAGTGTTGTGCATTCCTTCTTTCCCTGAAGTAACTGTCCCTACAGTCTATGATTCACTTTGTGATAGAGTGAAAACAATGAGGCAAAAAGCAGGTTTAAATTTAGCTAATTTGTTTGGCATCATTATATCAGCTCATGTTATCCTGGACCCCAAAAAACAGGTGGGAGAATATATGAAGCAGACCAGGCAGATCAATCCCATGTCATTTTAAAGAGGTGCAGGTATAAACCAAAGTGGGGCACCTCTACGCGTCTACAGAGACATGATGCATCTACAACAAAAGATATGATGCTTTGAAATGGAGCATAAATCAGGGTCCAGCAGCACCACAGCTACATCCTCCTGTCAAGCAAAAAGGGCCTTCATATTTCTGGCTCACCTCATGAATTTCTCCATAATTTCTTCCACCCACATCTGCAGGCGTATGAAGCTGATGCCGTAGCGCCACCACAGCCGGAAAAGGTCCAGCAGGTACCAGTCTGTCTCCTCCAAAATCATGTCCTGGCCGTTAAACACCGCTGTCTTTCCCGCCACGCTGCGGCGATACTTTAAACCTTAAGATGCGGACACAGGATGACACAAAAGACACACACAGATACAGATACACACAGGGAGGATCTTATTTCTAAGGACGTGGAATAATGGAACATGTTTACATTAAAATACAAATATTTCCCACTTTGTATTTCTTAAACTGGGATTTAACTTTTGTCTCTGAAATCAAAATAACAGTCGTTACTTTGGCAGGGCACTGAATACGGGATGCAGAACCACAATAATTGCAAAGATTTGTCTTCCAGTTAAAGAGCCACACATGTGGCGCTGCTTATTAAACTCAAAACTTCTACCTTGCTTGACTGGTGACCCCTCTTCTTGCTCAGCTTACATCTACTGGAGGCACAACGCGAACATCAAGCTACATACTTATCTTTATCACTGTTTAACAGGACCTCTATATTCTAGAGAATGCGTACCTCAATTCCACAAGGAAAAACATTTTGTTAACTGGTAACACTGAACAGATGTTTGTAGATTCCACTGGAAGTCACAGCTGTTGCTGTTTTTGAAGCCCAGCTTGTTTTACCTAACTTTTGATTATTAATATGCAACTATGCATATGTTAAAAACAACTAGAGAAAGGACACACAGAGACTAAATTAATGCTATGCAGTATAACATAAAAAATGTATTGTCCACTCGGCCCTTTGTGTTTGGCATATGTGTGTGTGTGTGTGTGTGTGTGTGTAAACAAACCTAGCTGTTTGACAAACTCTTGCATGTGTAGGTTGAGGGAGTGAATGATAGAACCTCCAGACTCGTAGTCGTTGTGATTGACGGTTACAGTGGCGAGACGGCCTCCGACCTCCCCCTTCTCAAACACATCCACCTGGACCTCAGGGCCAAAGTGCTGCCGCAAGAAATGGGCGGTGGCACTGCCTCCTATCCCCGCCCCGACCACCGCTGGAGCCCAGAGGGATCAGAAGACGGAAAAAAAACTAACTACCTAACTTCAAGCATAAGATTCTAATATTGAATAATCTCAGGACCTGTGGATTTAAAAAAACAAAATAAAAATAACTGCAAACTCTCACACATTTCTATCAGGCATGAACAACTGGTGCTCATCAGAGGGAGGCAGACACAGAGAGGAAGCGTGAAAACAGAGCATGGCTTGGGAGTGAAATGTGTTATAAAGCTAATTACCATCAATCATACTGAATTGTTTGTATTATTTTGAGCTAGCTGGGTGTTTCAAAACATGGTAGCATGTGTATGTGCCTCAAATGGAAGAGGAAGAAAACAAATCACAATCGAGCAATTTAAAAGTAATAATTGTTTCCTTGTTTTGCCGCTTTTAGTGGTCAGTCATCATATCCACAGCAGGACAGAGAAGTGTAGATGAGACTGGTGTCTTTAATGGAGTGCCAATTTGTGTTGGGAATTAGGCAGAGCAGCTGGTTCTTCTATTTTTCTTCCCATGGGAAATTTCCATTGCGGGGTTTACCTTTAACAGCATCCTTACTATGATTCAATACAAAATCATGGGAGTCTCCTCCTTCAAGCTAACTTAACTGATGCAAGCGATAGCTAACCTATCTTATTCTGCCTTTGTTTGGCCTCTGGACTTATTTAACTACTTATGTCCCAATTAATGTTGAAACAATTAGTTGATTTATCAACCAAAAGAAAATTATTCTTTGTACTACTATTTTGATAACTGATTGATCATTCAAGTGATTTGACCTACAGAAATGCCAAATATGAGTTTTTATTTTTTCTGTTTCTGTACACTTCTATGTTTGGGTTTAAAACTGTTGGTTGGAAAAGATAATAAAGATTGACATTCATTCCAATTCATGTTTTTTTCAAACACATTTTTAAGCCTAATCTTTAAAGTTGTACTGCCCTTTGGTTACTTTAGGACTTGACCTGACTATAAGTTGCAACTTGCAATATGTACATTTACAAATGGTGCAAGAGTATTTAATGTAATGCCTGTGAAAAACTTTAACTGTCATGAAACCCCATCTACGTTTAGGTATGTGTTGAACTGTGAATATGTGGACCGGTCGAATGAAAAGGGTTGTGTAAAGATGAGAGGAAAGAAAGGGGGTGTCATAGACTCATAGGGCCCATCCTTTTCTAGCCGACTGCCTTTAAAAACACGTTACCATGTGCTATTATCTTCATTAACGTTACATGAACGCAACCTTTGAATAAATGAGGCATCACTGGACCCTATGTAAAGTCTTAGCTTACAAATATTAGCTAACCTAGGTAGCTAGCTAGCTACCTGCATATCGGTATATAGCTAGCTAGCTTCAATGGCTCATATGTGTGCATGCATTACCTAATAACCTAGCTAGCTAAATAAATTTCCAATTAACGTTACATGTCCGCTATTCATTAAAACACAATACAGGAGTTGATGAACACTAACAGTTAGCTACTTTATTATATCTAAGTCAGACTAGCTTTTAAGCATCTGAATGCGTGCTAACTTTAGCTAAATTAAACAGCTGACTGATGTTTTAACACTTTTCTTGCCTATTTTAGAAGGCGGAGCTCCGTCGCCATCAGCGGGTCCGGCCGGGTCTCCGATAGCCGACCGGGCTGACAGCACGACTACGATCAGCGGGAGAATAGAGCAGCTCATAGCGGCTCCGGAGCTGAGATCACGTTAACCGAGAAGAGGTAAGCGGGAGCAGTGCAGCGACAGTTAACACATTAGGTCAACTTTAGTTCCTCCTTTTCTCTTTCCTTTAGCTAGACGGGTAGCGTTATTATGTTCCGAACAAGGAAAGGTACATTTCGTTTGACTCTGTAATTGTAAACAAATAAGAAATAACTATCTAAACAAAAAAGATTGCGTTTTAAATTGGATCGTAATACTGCACAAAAGATAGCTTTATTGTCATGAAGATGCAGATCAATTCTCCAACCAACGGTCTTTCACATCCACGTCCGGAATACCTTCTGAAAGCCTGGCTTGTTTCAACCAATCACAGCCGTGAGCCGTCTGAGCAGCTCCGCGGCAGCGAGTCTACGCACTTGATAAAACCTTTAACTGTCTATGGCTCCAACTCCGTTTGAAGCGTTGCAGTATGGAAAGCAGCCACATTTATACAGCATAAATGTATCGTTCTCTATAAACAAAGAAACAAACATGTTACCCTTAGCGTTTTTTTAGTTAGGGCTATTGTCTCCATAGAGATCAGAGCATCCTTTAGTAATATTTACATAAGAGTGTAAAGTGTGTATGTGTTCACTTTGAAAAAATCCACATGACTACATATTGAAAAACAGTGAAAGTTGCCTTTATTTCATTGAACAGAGAAACTGCTGCAACGTCGGAGTAAACCACTGAGCAGAAACTAACATTCACACTGAGCCGCTGAAAAAATGACTGGCAAAGTGGAGCAGTAAGGCTTAAGGACGCCTCAGACACATGCGCACACACACACATTCTCACACTCGCTCATTTTCATTTACATCAGCTATCTTACACTCTGTGGCTGCTCAGGCAGCAGCCTAATCACTATCCCCTCTCCCTCTATTGTGGTCAGTCAGAGGTGAGGCCTTTGGGGTCACCACAAGATCAGGTAACCTTTGTTTCTTGCCGTGGCCTTAAATACAGGGCTATTTCAGGGCTAAGAGGTGACATAACACAGAGACCTAAACCGTTCATCTCTATAGTTCATGTCTAAGCAACATGAGCCCCAGCAATAACTCTGCAAGGCCAGCCGTGGGCCTGGAGGGCGGGGTTCAGGGGGAGTTTGGGGGAGATCATGCTCTGGCCAATGGGAGGGCAAGGAGTAGAAACCGGCCAAGACGATGATATGATTGGTCACTTTGTAGAGCGGCGGGTGGGCTCAGAGGCAGTGGGGGGAGGCGGTGGGCCACGGCGGTCTAGATCTTCGATGTAGAACATGATGAGCTTCCTGCGCTCCTCAGGGACACACTCCAGAACAAGGTACCGCTTGTCGTTCTGGAGGATCTTCTCCACATCCTTCAGATGCTGCTCAGACTCCTGGATCAGCTTTCTCGACCTGAGGAACGAGAGGATGTGAGACAGGCAGAAGGCTCTCAAAAGCAGCATGGTAATACTATGAACAGTATACTCTCCGTGAGATACATATGTGAGAGTACAACAGCTCAGGTTTCGATTTTCCTTCATGTCTCTTTATTAGATACAGATTTTGTACTCTCAGACATCCTTTGCAACAAAATCCCTTCCAAGACAACTACTTTGATTGTTCAGGGGTTAAAAAAACAAACAATATGACTGTTTATAAGTGGCAAAAGATGTTCATCACCATCACATCCTGTGCCATCCGTGTGAAGTTAGGCCACGCAAATCACATATACATTTAAAATGTTTGTCTCCCTCTGCTTAATATAATGGCAAACTAATTATATAGCGACATCTGAAGTAATGGGAAAATAATGGCCTAGCAAATGTGGAATTGCTACTTATTACTTTTTTTCGTTTGACAAATCTGCTGTTATTGGCTCTGGAGCTGTGGAGTCTAGATCTGTGGTTGGAGTCACCTGCTGCCTCTATGTTCCTGCTCGACACCCTCTGCTACAATTCTCCATGTCTATCCGTCTCTCTCTTTCTCTCCGTTTCTTTCTCTCACCCCCAACCGGTGGAGGATGATGACCGCCCACCCTGAGCCATGGTTCTGCTTGAGGTTTCTGCCTCTTAACAGGAAGTTTTTCCTTGCCTCTGTTGCCTAGTGCTTGCTCTTGGTTGGAATTGTAGGGTTTCTTTAAATAACATCACAGAGTACGGTCTAGACCTGCTCTTTTATGAAAAGCGCAATGAGATAACTGATGTTGTGATTTTACGCTATATAAATAAAATTGAATTGAAATCTAACATTTCTGGGCTGCAATTGTATTAGGTTATGTATATTGAAAATATATTTATGTGAAAGTAAGTATACACACCTGTATGTGATGAACTTTGTCTCCTTTAGCAGGGTTCTGAAGTCAGCTTTGGCTGTGATGTACTTGTCTTTGATGTAATCTTCAAACTCCCGCTGTCTCTTCTACAGACACAAAGATCAACACATCATAAGGCAAAACTAATAATAGATGAAATTGTTACTACCTAATTAAACTCACATCATAACACATTCCAGACGTAAATGTATCAAGTACTCTTTTGATCAATTCAGAACTGTGGTTCAAATTTATGTAACAAGCCTGCTGATGTACTGTATGGCTAATTTGGACCTAGTTTTGGTCTTTCAAGATTGTTTTTGTTAGTCTTCCCTACATAACAGAGTAAATGCTCCGACACGCCAACCTGACAGCCGACCTTTTGCACAAAAGCCAGTTGGACTGACTCACAAAAAAGTGCCTCGGAACACACCGAAGCGACACCGTCTGGAGCAAACGTTCTGCACGTGCACAAGACATAACACGTCTCCATACCAGCAGACGCCGCTAATCTTTATTCTCCATAGACAGTTAAAGAAATGGAGCAACAGATCATATTGCTCTGGACGGAGACCAGTGAAGGATATTAGAAGCACTTTTCGATGAGTGCTGAGCGTTACTGCGCAGCCTCCAACTGAGCTTGACGAAGTAGATGTGACAAGGACAACCTGTCTGAACGTTTTAAGTCTTCTGGTAGCTGTGCCAAGAGAAATTGCCATCATTCTCAATCAGCAGAGACGGAGAGCGTAGGTATATGAAAGGAGATAACATAGGCACAGGCTAATTATTGCCAACTAAAATGCTAGTTAACATTAGGAATTAAACCTAAAGAGCTGATGTAAGTCAAAACTGTCCGCGTGCTTCTCCTGACAATACGGTGACTTGTCTACATGCGACAGCCAAAGTCAAAAATGTATTCTCTGGAATTTCAAAGCCATACTATAATGACACCTCGTTCGGAGGTCAATCTGATTTTTACAAAAATTGTTTGCCAGAACATGTTTCTGAAAACATTTTAAGAGAGAACAAGGCCATGTAGTTGTTGAATCTGTCTTCATTTCAGCTCAACAAAGGCCAGTTTAAAAGATTTTCGCCAGAGTTTGAGATGCGTTGGTAATGCTCATCCCGCTCGTTATTTCGGTTTTAGTACTCCACCAATCAGATTGTTCATTGAATCCAACTGCCTTCCGATTCAACATGTCAAATCGGCCCAAATGAAGGTTGCTTGAAGATTCTTGCTATGTAACTACAGCATGTCTTAACCCGTCACTGGAGTTACAAAACTCCAGGTAATTGTTGTCAGACAGAAAGTGACCATAATGTTATCATTTCATAAATCATACAAAACAACATAAGTCTTACTCTGTCACTGGAGGAGAACTTAATACAGCGAGGGTCCTCCTTTATAACCTTCTTCACCTCCTTCCATGTGGTTGTCAGAGTGATCTACAACACAAACAAAAAAATTGTCAAAAAGCTTATAAAATGAATCAGGAATATGGTTGAGCAAGTTAATCAAATTAATTGATAAAGCACATCAATGGAAATGACCATTTTATGTTCATTCTAGTCATGCTGGTTATGTGTGTCCATGTGTACATTCACAAGAAAAAAGCAAATAAGAGACAAAAAAGAATAGCTTAGTAAGAGTGGCAACTTGTCCTGCTTTTGGCACCTTTTTACTTCTCACCATGCTGGTCTCATCCAACAGCTGCCTAAAATGTTCTTTCTTCTTCTTGGCCAGTGCTTCTACATGGTCGTTGAATAGCTTCTCCTTTTCCTCTCTCTCTAGCAGTGAGGCTGATTCCCAGCGATGGTCCTTCCGCAGGTTGCGACGTGTGTCTGACCACGTTGCATCTGAAGACCGTACCTGAGGAAAGGATGAATCAAAAACACGTTTGTCTTTCGACCCCAACAACATACCTGCGCTTGGCAAATGTTCAGAAAGTCTTAAACATCCTATATGATCAATCCTTCAATCACTGTTTCTTATTTTTCTTTAATATTAAAAAAGTGAATATGATTATCATTTTTCATCACATTACAGCAAGTTTCATGGGGAAATAAAAAAGCTGCAGAGCATCTCACCATGTCCGACATGAGAGCTTTGAAATGCTGGATGGCCTCCTCCCTCTTGTGCTGCTCCCTTTCTCGGTCGATCTCTTTGGTCTGTTCTGATCGGGCCTTCTGCACCTCTCGCTCCCTCTCTCTGAGACTGGCCTCGATTCGGGCCTGCCGCTCCAGCTCTCTCTCCTTATCGATGTCCACACTCTGTGGACAGTGACACGTCCGGTCTGTGGTCAGTTTTGTTATGCGATGTCAACAACAAGGACTGTGCTTAATCATCATGAGATGCATTAAATCGTTTTTACTTGTCAGGGATTTATTGCCTCCATCGCAAAAAAACTACTGAGTAGTCAGAAACTACTGTAGGTTGAACTGGGCTTATTGAACACTTTTAGAGTGGACTGACTTTTCCATACACATTCACTCACAATCCATATATTAAAAAAAAAAAAAAAGATTGCTCAATTAGTAATGGATTCATTCAGTTTATACAGACGCCTGTACTAAAGTAAAAAATGTTCAGTTCAACACTGAACTATAAGTTTAACAGCTGTTCTCATGCAGATCAGATATCACTAAGACATACAGTACATATGGAAGCAATCCTCTTCCATACAAAAAACTGCTCATACCTTGGCTTGTTTTTCCATGTACTGTTTGAAAAGTTCTTCTCTGAGCGCGGAGCTCTCTACAGCCTTGTATCGTGGGTCAGTCTCTAGCCTCTCTTTCAATTTGCTCCACCGCTGGCCTCCCTCTATGTGCTGCTCACTTAGGAGATCAAAGAAGTCTTGCTTCACCTGGCAGCAACACACACAGAAAATGTAGAAATATGTTCAGATACAAAGGGTCAGCAGGAAAGCACATGGTAAAAGCCTTCAGAGGTCTCGGCTCATGGTCAATCGACCTCTTTCACCTAAAAAACAACAGTCTTGTTATAGAGAAATACGTATATTATTATTTATGTAAATGGGTGATACCTTCTCTCCTCTGGACTTAGAGTCCTCTTTCTCTCTCTTCCTCATAGCGGTCATGAATTCCATGAAGATCGCCTCCCTGTCCTTCATCTTTTCTATGGTCTTAAATCGCGGATCTCGGCCGTGCTTCACTGCAAAATCGCTAAATGTTGTTCTGTTATGATAAAAAAGAAAAAACAATGCAAAAGTGAAAAGCTACACAAGGAGTAAAAAAAAATAAATACCAACATCTTAAGTTAAATACTAATAGTATATTATGATATTAAATATTGTAGTAAACTCCAAAAACAGAAGGGGAATTAAAAAAAAAAAAAAAATCACATTTCGGTTTTTTAGATGTTCTCATTCACAAAACAGAAAAGCCAAAACTTACTCTGGCAGAATAGCAATGTCATAATAAAAATAAAGTATTGGATTCATTTTAATATTGGCTTTAAAAACACATAATGCAGCAGTAAAAAAAAAACTGGCCTGTCCTTTTACCTTGGTGTAAACTTTGCTTCCTCCATCATCCTCCTGAACTCGTCTTTGGCCTGCATCAGTTTGTTCTTCTTCTCCTTCCTCTCCTCCTCCGCTCGCGTCTTCACATACTGATCAAATACCTGAAGTAGAACACAACACTGTGAGAATGAGTAGCAATGAGGGGAGAGAGGAAAACACATGAGAAAGAGATAGAGAAAAGGTAACCTGTTTCCTCTCTTTTGGGTTGAGCAGAAGGTAACGTGGGTCAAACACAATCTTATGAAGCTCTTTGTCCCAAGTCGAGAATGCAGACACCTACATGTAAGATAAACAAAGCTGGGATTAGACATTCTAATTCAAACCTGTATATAACAAAGATTACATATTTCTGTCTATATGCAGTGAAGATTAAAAAAAAAAAAAAACTTAACTTAAAAACTAATTTTTAAATAAGAATTCACAAATTGGTGTTACCCCTCTCTCCAGCAACATTTCTTTGAACTGGGTCATCCGGGCCTCTAGCGGCACTATAGCTCGTTCTCTGGCAGCTCTGAGCTCTGCCTCCATTGCTGCTTCCTTCTCAGAGTCGGCCTCCTTTACGTCCTCCTTCCTGTTAAGGTGAAGGAAAAAGGTTTAAGGGAGATTGACAATTGACAATATGTTTTCAAAGAGATAAGGTGAGGTACTAAAGCATGATTTACTTTCTCTTTTTGGCTTTGGATGGCTCCTCATCCTGATTCTCTTCAGTAGCAATGGTCAGTTCTGGCTCCTCCTTATTGACACCTGTGAATGAGTACACAAACACAAAATAAATACTACACACTGCAGCGAACAATTTAAGATGAGCACTTGTTCAGTATAAAAAACATTAATGCACCGGTTTTTCTCTGGCCACTGTTTTTGTGACTTTAAACATGTAATTGCTTCAAATGATCAACATTACTAAACAAGCAATTAGCTTATATTATAAATTATCCTAGCCTTTTACATCATGCTTTGACAATACCATACTTAATGTGGCCATGGCAACAATGCACTTATGAATTAAAACATTTGAATTTCTTTTCGTTCAACTCAAGCAGCAACCTCCGATGCTGAAAAAGGAAGGCAACGTGTTAGTGCCAACTTGGTCGACACAAAAGGAAGTCAATCCCAATAGACCCCCATGTGACAAGACTACAATACTGTTTTATAACTAATCAAGCTTCTAGCTTATATATCTCAACAATCAAAATGACTGTGTTGAATGTCATTATCACTGACTGCATGTCAACGTTTGTTTGTCCAAACCTGTCTTCTTGTTGTCCCCCAGGCCTCTCTTGTGCGGCGGCTCCTGGATGTGCTTGTCGACATCAGCTCGACCAACCAGCTCCTCGGGCCGGTCCCACATGGACAGCCGTGTTGTCGGATTGTAGAAGAACACTCGATCGTCGCCCGTCCATACCACACACCTGAAATATTTTTAAAATGCAGTAGGTTTATTGCAATAAATCGAAGTGGAGAGATGGTGTGGACCGTGATGTGATGTGTGTACCATGGTGTGCCAGGGATAGGGTTGGTGGCTATAGGTCTGGCTTTCTGAGCTGCTTTTTCCTCCTCTGTCATCTCTTCTTCTTTTGGTTCCTTGATAAAGGAAAGAAAAAACCCTGTTATCTCCATTACTATGACATTTATGCTATTATAAATGATCTTACCCTTTTACAACATGCTTTGAGAATATTGTACATAATTATAGTCATGGCAACTAAGTACTTTAAAATTAAAAAAATTGAGGCAGAGTTTTTTTTCTTTTTAACCCGATCAGCAACCTCCAGTGCTGAAAAATGAAGCCAATGCGTTAGTGCCAAAAACCGTTCCTCAAACCGCCCCTTTTCAAAAGGAAGTCAATCTCCATTAACCCCCATGTTAAAATGCCAAACTGTATGCATAATTAAGGGCACGATGCTTTGAATCACAGAAAACGAGCATAGACTATAAGCTTCATTGGGCCTGCCTCAGCGTCATCCACGCTCCACCTCTGTTCCTATATTTTGATTGGGCATAAAAAGAATTGTAATGGTTTCGGAGCTTCAACACGGTACACAAACCAGGTGAAACCACTCATGTTGTGTTTAATGTCATTTAAGAGGATAGTAATGGTGAAGCAAGCAAACACGACCAAATGAAAGGTAAACACCCTTTAGAGTTCTTTAACGTTACAGCAAGTCCCTGTGGTTTAGTGGAGGTGGCTAACAGCAGTGAAGTTTATGACAACTTCACAACTAAATTAATTTGGGTACAAACGTTGCATTTTGGAAGGTAGACGGGATTCTGAACAGCAATGCCCGGGCCATACACACCCATGTAGAAACTGCTATTTCTGTCTGTGCTGTCCACTCTTGTCCACCGCATTGTGCGAACACAGCTCTACTTTACAAATAGTGACTTTTTACAAACAAGCTAAAACAAAAGATGTCAGTTTGTAATCTAACTGTTTATCTTAGTTGGACAAACTCTTGTAAACATAGCTACTGTTTAAACAAACCATTCTCCTGTGGATGTATTTTAAGACCAAAACAGATGCACGTGGCTATTTAATATGCACATGAATGTCACAATCATCATGTCAAAGATGCTGCAAAAGAATACCACCAAAGAATATGAGTCCTCTTTCTGAAGAAAGAGGACTTGTATTCTCTGGTTGTATTCTTTTGCTACATTTTTTTGTCTTTTTTATGAGACATACAGGATGAATGCTTGCCTGCTTTTTTGTCCTTTGCCAATCACACCTATGATTGATACCCAGGCCCTGAAAAAATCTCACCAAGTTTTCAATTTACTAACGACAGCTGTACATGTAGTCCAGGTAGGCTGTGTTATTAAAAAAAATAGAGTATCCATCGCTACTATAAAGAAAGGAAAAAAATCCTACCTACCTATCCCTTTCTAACACTAGAAAAAAAATTAAAATTAAAATAAATTCTCTATTGGCCCATCACCTTAACTGACAACCAACAAGAACCAAACAATGTTTTTATGCCTTAGCAGGGAGTTATGGCACTACCAACATGGGGACAGCCAGAGCCCCCGGGAGCCGCCCACCTTGAGCTTTATATTGGTTCTTCAGAAACCTATGGGTGTGGTCGCAGAAACTTTGTACATATTTTATACAGTCTATGGTTCAACAAGCCAATTCCACCCTTCACATACCTCCTTGTCATTGTTAGTGTTGTCTGTTTTGTTCTCCTCGTCCTCCATCTCCATCGCCTCAGCCTCCTCCTGAGCCAGACGTTCCTTGACCCTTTCTGCTTCTTTTTCTGATGAAGGAAAAAAGCGCATGCGCACACACACACACACAATGAGGTAACTAACAACAGTGGTGTAGTGTAACTCAAGAAATGCAGCATGTCATCAATTCTGAAAGGTTTTCATGTTCTGTAAGCTTCCGGCAAATCCTAGGACAGGTAATGTAGGATGTGGGTTTTTGTGTGTGTTGTATGTTTGTCAGACAAATGACAGTGTTGTTGGTGAGCAGTAAATCTAAGTAGGTAGAGCTTTTTTGAAATTGATGACACTCGAAACCAACCCAAGCTTGGCACCCATTGTCTACTAAAACCTTGTATGTTCCACCCAACCACAGATCATCTCATCATGTTGGGCCTGACAAAGCTTGTGGGTGCACTAGTCAGCAGTGCATACCTTTCTCCACCAGGGCTGGTGGTTTCTCCCAGGTGGACTCCAGTGTTCGGTTGTTGTAATAGTACGTTTTCCCATCAGCTGTTTTGTACTCTGACCACTCGGGCAGCTGCAATGATCCGGCCATGGAGGCAGGAGCTGCCGAGAGAGCCAGATGTGGGTGCATCATGGAAACTAAAGGCGGACCCATGCCAGGAAGCATGCCTGTCATTAATCAGAGAGGAAAGAGACATACCATGATTGACTGAGACTCATCTTTTTTTGAGTCAATAATAACAGTGGACTATGCTCTAGAAAGGGCATTAGTTTATACGTCAATTTGTAAAATGTAATTTACACCAGGGTTTTACATTTGTAATAAAAAAATAAAATAAAAAAAGTAAGCAAAACCAGAGGTGAGACAGAGAGCTCTGCAGGCGGACTAAAATGGATTTAATGCAACTTAAAAAAGGGCTGTCCCTCTAAGTATTTGTCTGGTAATCTAGAGCAGTGATTCTTAAAGTGGGGTCCGTGGCACTCTGCCAGGGGTCCATAAACTCATTACATTACTCATAAATTCATTTAAATTATCATGACTTTAACGTTCTAATCTAACAAATCTATAACTCTTAGAAAATCAGCAAATATGTTTAATACACTTCTACTATCTTTCTAATACATTTCTCTTGTGTTGTTCTGTCATATAACTAAGACTGTAGAAATATACAAATTAGGCTACATCAAATTAGGGACATACATGAAGGGTTCCCCGGTATATTCTCTATCTTGTAAGGGGTCCTTGGCTGAAAAAAGATTGAGAACCTCGGATCTAGAGGAGTAGATTATTAGATGAGTGAGTAAGTGAATAAAAAAATATTAATATCATTTTGTGGAAGAAACTGCTCAAGTCTAAAGATGCCTTCAAGAAACAAAACTGATTGACACATACACACAAAAACAAAGCAGTGACCGCACACACACACACACACACACACACACACAACCATGCCACAAAAGAAGACAACCACATGACCACAACAACAAGTAGTCCTAACTGCTATATTCCTTAGTCTCTACTAAGCAAAGGCCTCTCTGTCTCAACTTGGTTACATCAACCAACCACACCCCCCAAAATGACTGATCCTAACAATCAACAACAAGGCCCAATCTAACAAATTAGTTGCTGATTTTCAAGTGTCCTTTCATTTACTAAAAGCCAATTTCGACAACACACAAACAAAGTACATTCATCATTTGGTGTGAGCTGAATACTTTTAATGTTAACACCAGGTCATATTTGTTGTTTCCTGTTTATTTTAAGCAAGGGGATGCAAGGTAAATTTATAAAAAATATATGATGGTGATAAAATGGTGTATGTGGCAAGCGATCTGCAGCTCTGTCTCTTTAATTCAGAGAAAATAAAGTAAACTGAACATGTTAAGTCTGTGGAAATAATCACAAATAGTTTAACAAAACTCAATAACAATCAAGCTGTAGGTTCCGTTTCTGTCTGTTGGAATGAAAACAAATTCTGCTGTACACCAGATGGATCATGTACACAGCCTTCACCATTTCATGCCCCTGTTTGATGTTTCCCACATATGCCATATGAATCATGTAGACACCATTCACTACCATGCCATCTACTGTAGATCTGAGATGCGAGCGGCTGGGTGTTTACCGTTGGGGCTGGGGCCTGCCTTTACACAGGGGGCACCTACTATCTGCATCATTGCTACACCTGCAAGAACAACGGACAAGCAATCATCTGGTTGAACACAGCAAGACACTAGACATGAGCTGCCAGGGTGTGTAAGATTTTGTTTGAGGCCCCACTCAGACAACGCACGACCATATTTTGAATTGTGCATTACTGTTATGTTACAACAGTAAGTCTCTGACGTTTATGTGCCTGTAATAATGTATTTAGAGATGAAAGAACTAAGCATACATTAGTTTTACAAGCTAAGATTTGTTTGGAAGCCATAACTACATTAATAGTTATGATAAATAGAAGGGAAAAAAATTCAAAATAGTAAATGCATTGTGTTGAAACACCACAAATCTCAAAGTCAATCAGAAAGCTATCTGTCTGATATTTGTCAGCAAAGTAACAATCAGCCCCAGTCTAAATCTAGCTAACTGTAATTCTGATACTCCCTTACACTTCGTCCACAAAGAACACAATAAACAGGGAATTAACCAGACCATAAACCTTCTTTGATCAAATTATGTCAAAATAAGAGACAGAAGAAGAAGAGACATAACACAGGAGAAGAGAAAAGCAACAGAAACAACGTTGAAAGCAAACACAAAGGAGCATTTACATTGGCTTAGATTTAAATTCAAGGCGCAACACTCAAGAATTTGTTGTTGTGCCACTATTGAAATACATGTTGCCTGCCAAATCTGTGCTGACTGAACTAAATGGAGTGATTAATGACAAGGAGATATCTGGTGGGAAGTCTTTTGAAACACTTTCACACATTTACATGTATAGAAGTGTCCCTATAATCCTGCCCTTCTGTAGAGTTCCAATAACTGCAAGAGTTAAAATCCAATGTCTACTCTCCTTTTAGATGTAACTCAGAATTAAGCCATAACGTGGAGTCTGAGTTTGTACTGACTGTTGTCACAAAGCATTTACACAGCTAAGTAGCCTATTAGCATCAGAGGAATCGAGTAATCTTAACTGGTTAAATTACTAGCAACGTTATACTACAATGGGTATCCCAATAAAGTATTTTTTGCCCTGATGCAAGTCCTCAAATGCTAGGTATCTGCTGATGCCAACTCGGATTTCTATATTTACATAGCAGCAGGAGATAGGCCTATCCAAAGTTGAGTAAATATGTATCTGGCACATAAAACAGATGTGTCCTATGAAATTTGGCCCACCATATTTTTCAGGAGCTACTTAATCCAATCATTAAAGGGTCTGGTTCAAAATAGGGCTGGCCGATATGACATTAGATATCATAAAAATGAGTAAATGTCAAAACAAAAATGTCTTTTACATATGAATTTTATTTCTATGTAATGTTGGGGGTAAAAACAGCAGCCAAACCGCATCACGACAATATTAACGTAATTTGCACATTATGTTTTTAAATTTTCGCACTAAGGTTTTAAACAAAATGAAACAGATACTCAGTACTTTTCATTTGTGACGTATTTCATTTGCACAGAAGCACACAAAATAGGCTTTACCGTGTAGTTATTTCCTATAGACTATTAATTTATTAAATTAACACAAAATATGCCATATTGATATATATTATTATCAAGATTTGGAAATGACCTATACCGGGATAGAACATTTTGGCCATATTGCCCAACCCTAGTTAAAAACCATGAAATTTAAATTATTGATCTGACATGGATGAAATTGTAATAGCTAGAGAAAAAATATATAACTTTGCCACTCTTATCCCAGATTGCCCTACCCCTCTCCCCACCGCCGACTCAGGACATTTCTACTTTCAACATGTCAGAGTAAAAACAAAATGTTGTCCTGGAGCCTGACCAACAAATCTGCAATATAACATATTGCAGTATTTTTGTAGGAGTATCTTTCCAGATTCCTAAATATTTATACAACCAATACTGTGGCCTGTTAGTTTCTTGTTCTTGGTGTACGGTTCTTACCTGGTAGAGGGATATGCATGCCTGGCAAGGGCACCCTGAAAGGAGGCACCATGACAGGGGGGAAGGCAGGCATGGTCGCGGTGGGCTGGGCCACATTGTGGGGCATGCCTGCAGGCAGCAGTGGCATTGTCTGCACAGCCGTAACAGGTGACGGCACCGTGGAAACAGTTACCACAGTGACTGGAGACACAGCAACAGTTGAGGAAGCTGTGGCAACAGGGGATAGGTCTGCTACAACAGTGGCTTTTGGGAACAAAAAGGAAGAAAAGAGGATTTTTATTTTTGCGTGCTTGTGTGTGTGTGTGTGTGTGTGTGTGTGTGTGTGTGTGTGTGTGTGTGTGTGTGTGTGTGTGTGTGTGTGTGTGTGTGTGTGTGGTCAATTTAAGACTGCGTACTTACCTGCATTGGTCACAGAGGGGGAGAGGCTGGTGGAGTCTGGACTGGAAGCGAGTGTGCGGGACGGGGTTGTGGACATGGCCTGAGTAGGGGAGGACGTGGCTGCTGTGCTGGCTGTGGTGTTGACACTGCTTGAGCTGGCAGCTGCAGTCACCCCCACACTTGGACCAGGCCCTGCAGACCCCGCTACAAGAAGAGGGTTTAGTTCAGACTGCTGGATGATCTTTACACCATCCGGTTTACTCCATGATGACTCTCTGGTCCTGGCGTTGTAGTAATATGCCTGCGGCAAGGATAATAGACAAGAAAACACTTGTAACCTGGGAAGAAAAAGTAAACAATCATCTAACCCTGCAATCATACCACAGGATTTTATTATGGAGTGAATCAATGTTGTTTATATTGAAATTTACTAAGCAAGATTTCTTCAAAATGACTTACAACCAAACCAATGTTAAAGATATTAATAAGTTGTTAATTAAATTTACCGTGGGATTTTCCTTAACTATGCTGAGTGTGTGCAATGAAAGCTCTACAACAAAACAATTAGGAATGTTGATTGAGTCAGTGGCTCCTTTAAGCAGTGAATACTTCTAGTTCTACAGACAGTTTTACCTCCTGCAAAGCTGTTACAATGCAATCACGTGATTTGCGCAATTCACTCTTAGAGATAGACAATAGATTCCACATCAATAGACAACCCCCAGTAATACCAATGCTGTCTCTTTTTTCAAGGGCCAGAGTTTTCTATATTTTAATATACTTTTGGAGAATAAAAATTGAAGACTAACATCCTTAATTAATTCTCCATGCTTTTCCAGACTGTGTTAACCAGTATAGGGACGCTCCGATGTGCTCACATATTACTATAAGCTTACCTTTCCCTCTGGTGTCTTGTTCTCTACCCATATCTCCTCCGCAGGGTTGAGTGCAGGGGCTCCAGATGCAGGAACCGGGGGCATCCCAGGAGGAAACAGCATTCCTGGAGGCGGCGGCAGGTTTCCCATGGGAGGGGGTAGAAATGGAGGTCTCTGCAGCAGAAGAAAGAGACCAAGCATTACATTTTCAGACTAAAAGGAGTAGGGCTAGGAATATAAATGAGCCAATAAGAGTCCTCCCTGGTGGCCAGTGAGATAAGCAATTGACTATTAAGCCAGCAGCCAGCATTTGAAACCTCTGAATTCAAATTAGGAGGTCCGTGCATCAATATTGCAACTTCCAAGAAAGAATCCCACTGGATCTGAGAATCAATTAAGATGAGTCAAATAGAATCAAGGAGGAATATGACTAAAACCATATTATAAACTATCTTGTGCCTTGTTCTATGAGCTAATACTACTGTTTTGTCACCAAAATGACTAATCTTTGTAAATCCCAGTTAAGTTTCAACTCTTTTTGTACATGAGAACCCCCCACCCCCACCCCTTTCTCTCTCTCATTTAAATGTTGTTTGTATATCTAATATTTTGTCTTTTATGGTATAAACACTTCTATTAGAAAAGTAATTGTCTTTTTCTCTATAAATGCTGCGTAGAACATCACTGCATGCAAAGTTTACAACCATGCACTTCCATGGAGAAAAACATGCATGACACATAAGAATAGGACTCAGTCACCTGTAGATGTGGAGGTCCAATGGGTGGAGGCATGCTTCCTGGTGGTGGGATGGGCGGCATGTTGGGGTCATAGGGTGGGCGTGCAAATGGGGGTCGGGGCGGGGGTCCCCTCATCATCCCAAAAGGAGGTGGCGGTGGCCTAAGGAGTGGTGGTGGGCCTCGTAACACTGGGGTCTGGGCAGGCGCTGGTGCAGGCGCAGGGCCGCGGAAACGCACTGCCTGTTGCACCATTCTAGCACACCAGAAACACATCACGTTATAACCGGTGTTCAATGGCAGATCACTAAGTAGCATTAACAAGAACTCTCTGATATGGGCACTGTGATCAGTACCAAAATGCTAATACTGAAGGTAATTCTAATGCTTGAATGTAACTTTAACTAGACTAAAGACTATATCACACGTTTTTTTTCTCCAAATATCACAGTGTGGCAAATTTTTAATTGTTGATAAGAACATCAGAGTGCATGATAATACACAGTCACACATATATTAGATGCCATGGTCAAGTAATTTAGAAATCATTCTGGGAGAAATTCAGCTCAGTAATTAACTATATATGATTAGTTAAGGCACCAAAATTGTGCTCACAATATTGTAAAAAGCGAACAATATCAGAATATTAACAATACCTATATATTGCAGATCATGCTAAATAACATTTGGACAGATTGTAGTGACGGTAGCTGTTTACTAGGTGTAAACGTAGCTAGTTTAGCAGATTATTTCAAAAACTTTGCAAATGACTCGTCTGTGTGTAAGTAACTGTTTGGCTTTGTAGTTATATGCTTTTGCTGACTAATGTACAACATGTGAGCTGCAGACATACGTTCACGAAGATGCAATCACATTGACGTCCATAATGTTTTGCTACGGAGCCTTTGGGTGTAACGTTACGTAGCTGTAAATGTGTTTATTATTCCACGTTCTTTGGGATGATATGCTGTTGGTCGCGTTAGAGTAACGTTACATACGTTGATCCTGAAACACACAGTTTATTCTGTTTATTACTAACTAGGACAACAGACCGCAAGTCAAAACACTGAATGGACGGAGGTGTGTGTGCTCCTGCTTACTAATGAATGTAGCATAGCTTAGCTAAGTGGCTACTATACATTAACATGTGAGCACAGAACGCACACGTATGACATGAGCTGTGTCTGAACACAAACTCGGGGCTTGGTGAAGAAGGCAGCACGTTGAAAGAGGAAAACATCTGGCTGTGTTTGATCTGACTGCCTGTGTTTACCGCGTGCCACGAGCGGAGAGGGAATAAGAGCCGCTTGGCAATACAGGCTATCGTTAGTTAGCTAAAAGCTAGTTAGCTAGCATGGCTATATTTACAAGTAAAATCACAGTTTATCACAACCCCTCGACCAAAAAACAACGCCAACCAACTTCGTATTATACCCCGGCTTGTGCTCAGTAATGCGCTGGGCTCATTTTCATTTTAACGCTTTATTTGCTATTATCTGACCTGTTGTCGCTGAACCCGATAGTCTCGCTCTCTGTCTGGTCCGCCATTACAGGAAAATGTAACCACTCTCTTCCTGAACACGCCCCTAAGTCGTTTCTACTTCTTGTATTCGCTAAACTTTCATGTCAATCATAGTGCAGTCCGAGCTGGGAAAGCTCTGTTTGGATAATGATTTTCTGACGGAGGTGTGCCCAAGCATTCATTGGGTCCTGTTTTTCATGATGTCTTTGTTCAGTTATGCTGCATTCATGACCTCCTCGGATGGTCCCACGTCCCGAGTTGGGAGGTCGTGCTTCTGACTGCATGTGTTAATGTAATGTGATGGAAACGTGGATGCTACAAATAATGTGTTGTATTTTTTTTATCAGATAAGCTTTTTCCTGTATTTATAACAATTTGAAGCTTCATATTTTTGATTTTGTCCTAGACCTTTTGCTGCACAAACACATTCCCTAAAACCACTAGGCCTATATAGTTCTCTTAACGTTAAGGGAACGTTATGACAGGGAGGGAACGTTGCCTAAACGTTAGTTTTTGGTTTGGTTCAAACTAACCTTTAGAGAACCATAAACTGCCGTTCCCTAAACGTTCTGTGTTAGTGGGGATATTGCTTTACCTGATTTGTTATCATTAGGGTTAGTGGAATGACCTTTCTAATACACTCCACGTAGACAGCAACAAAAGTTACAACCTAATAGGGCCTTCCATGTTAAAAATAACATGTGAGCAACAAAAAGTATATGCAATACATAGATTAAGTTTCACATAACCTTAATTAATAATTAATTAACCTTAAATTAATACATCCATGGATGTGACGCCAAATCGGCAAGTCTGTAAGCAAAAAATTTGCCAATTTTCCGAGTTGTTGTTCCGACTACAGGGGGAATTCGGAAACTCATTTTACGAATATTCCGACAGCACCTGAATGCAGCATCAGTCTCTGCAATGTTGATGATAATAAATTGGATTCAAATCACTACCACTTTTTATAAACACAATTACCTGGTGGTGGTAGGTATTTTGTGTGTTGTGTGTATTATGTGTACCTTGTGAACTGTATTTTTGTGAACTGTGCTAAAAAAAGAACTGAGATCCTCTACTCAAAAGTATTAACAACTTTGTTACTAAGATAGATAGATAGATAGATATTTATTGATCCCCAAAAAATGGGAAATTACAGTGTTACAGCAGCACACAAAATATACATACATACAACATTCATACAACATACTAAATTAGAAAAACTGTTACACTTCCAGTTTTTTTATGTCTAGCTCTTATTCCCATTGAGGAATACTGTGTTTGCAGTCAAATAGGTGGAGGCAATACTATTATACAATATTATGTTTAGAGTCAGACAAACTACTCATGTAAAGTGCCAGTAAATCAGAATTGTATTAAAGGAAAGTATGTGTACTTGCTTGTTAGCCTTTAGTGGAAGTTTAAGTATGCGATCTTAAAAAAAAAAAATGACAGCTGAAAATCATAATGTAACATAATGGTTTTACACTCATACAGGTAGTATGTCTGTAGTCAGCATATATAATTCGGTTGGGATGTTCCTTGCATTAATTTGTGAACACTAACAAAAATTAATGATCCAAACTAAGACAACATTTGTTTTGTATTGGTATATTTAGAATACACAGTAAAAGGAGTCCAACAGGTACAGTCACAGAACATTTTATTTATTTGGCCATGAATTAAAATAAAGATGCTGCTAATATCGCTAAAAGTGTTGCCCTGTGTGTGCTTAATGTCTCCTAGAGCAGTCCAACAACATCAACATCATGCTCATATTTGCACTTTGTGTTGTTGTTGACTGAAAGCTGCTGACTGGAGACAACATCCGGCTGCTCAATGCTTTCTGATGCGGTTCGATGCAGAGTGTTGTGGTAATTCCTCACTTCCTCCATTGAGCTGTAGACATTTGGGTATCCATAAAAAAACCTGATACAAGCACACTAAAAATGTTCCACGCATGTGTCAAAACATATGTCAATGATTTGTACATTCGGTGAATCCTTACAAGTGTCATGTAACAGTCAGTGTGTGAAAGGGAGCCATCTTGGAAATATAAAAAGCTGGCTCTAGGAATAAAATTAAAATCATTTGTTTCCTAAAACCAGATCATTCTCTACTTGCTGCCACTTTAAAGAAATCTAAAAGAAAGAGTTTCCTATTTTGTAGTTTTCGCTTGGGATGCTGTGGGTTGATAATAAAAAAATGAACCTTTAAAAGTTAATATTGCCTAATTTATGAGTTGTCAGAATACATTACAGGGGCTGTAAAAGGAGAATTGAAGGGTATAAACTATCTCTCACACACTGACTAGCTGAAATAGTTCACTGAAGATGCCTGACCTTGGACAGTTGGACTGGACCCTGGAGTAGGGGCCCATTCGATGATATGGGCAAGAAGCTGGGCAGTAGCTGACTCTGTGGGCCCTCATGGCAGGATATGGGTACATGCTGGGGCCCTGCAACTGGGACTGAACTGGAGAAAAGGAAGCGCCAGGGTCCTGTCCTGCTCCCTGCCCTGAGGACAAACACTCTATGTCTTTCTTCTTCTGGGGGCGAAACTCATAATCTGGCATGACAGAGCAAAGCAGAAAGCCGAGTAAGTAGAGGTCACAGGTTCATCATCCTCACCACAACAGAATCCGACTGAAAACACATCCTACTGTATAACTGGACACAACGGTAATCTTGCAGTAAAGGTTCATTATCCTCTAATCAGCTGTGTGACTGTCCATACCAGGGAATTGCTGCCTATGCATGTATTTCAGTTTGTGAGCCATTTCATAGTAGGGTCCCTTCTGTTCCTCACTGAGCTTGGACCACTCACAGCCCAGCACAATACTGATGTCAGACATGTTGGCTCTAGGGCGGGTTTTACGCAGGGCATTTCGGTGGATATGAGACCACACGATAAAGGCATTTGGTGGCCGTTTAATGTGTCCATTCTTGTCTTGGCCAGACTGCAACCGCTTCAGATCTGAAGGAGACATTTGGGGACGGATTCATTCACTTGCAGTTGTATAAAACATTCAGAATTAGACACAAGGTTTACATTATTTTACTATTGATCACTTTTTAATGATTCCATTGACAACAATATACATGGATAGACAAAATACTTAAAAAATATACTTGCTGATTGTCTTATTATTTATTTTCCCTTTCATTTTAGAGCACAGATGATTTGTCTTTTTTGAAGTTCTGTTAACTTTAATTGAAGCTTACATAGAAAATGCACTTATAAATAATAATATCCACCATTAAAAGAAATGAAAAAATCATGACAAACTAAAAAGACATGTAAGGGATGTCAGACTTTTTAATAATAGTGACAAACTATATCAAAAATATTACAAATATCTCATCATTCGAGTTAAACATTTTCTTTATCATTTTGACTTTAATGAGTTTGTCTGACATAGTTCAATTTTTTTTCAAAAAGTCCGAATTTTTACTTCGTAGTCTATATGATTATTGACTTAATAATTGTTATTTAGTATACAAGGTATGACTTCAAAGTAAATTGATATAATTTTCTCATTATACCTTTTTTTTTTAACTTAGCTAGTAGGCCTATCTCTAATTTAGATCTTCAAGATTTACTTTTTTTTTTTTTTTATAATTCTTCACATTTTATTATGCCATCTTAATTCCCTGCTGCCCTACACATCCCAGCACTATCACACACAGACCCTTCTGTCACGTTACCTTCCTCCGTGGGCGGGATGGTGTAAGTGGTGACCGGTGCATCACCTCCGAGTGAGTGGGTGGGGTCGACTGGATCTGGCTTCAGCCTGTTTTCTCCTCCAGCTGGACAGGCCTGTCTCTTATGCAGCTTCTCGGTGACTTGGAGCAGGAATATTTGGTCCCCAGATGAAAGCAGCTGCTCTGCACTGACCTGAGAACCTGCTTCTGGACATGAACCTGAAGGGACAGTTTCTGACCTGATCCCGCTGCCACGATCCTCCGCTGACACAACTTTATAAAGTAGTTCGTTAAAAAAAGTTGATATGGGTGGTAGCTTTCCACCTTCAAATTCAGAACTTGTTCCAACTAAGGCCATGTAGGTTTCACAAATGCTGGACCTAGGCCTATATCCGGTCCCGGCCAGCGTGGGAAGCTGACCAGCATCTCCGGTTTGAAAGATCTGAAAAGCGGTTGTCGCAGCTGGGTCCTGGCCCGTGTTTCCGGTTGGCAGACGCTGTTCTCGTTCCCTTTTTTTAGGATATACGTCCATTGTTACAATCGTCGCTGCAATTTGGGGTTAGCTTGCTGGATCCGGGTTTCAATCGTTCATCTTGGTTGTGATATAAAAATGATCGGTTGCCCAGACAACAGAGAACGTTTTGGACTGTAAACAGCCTGGTTCCACACGGTCTGAACGTTCCTATTTAGCGGTTTAGCCAAATGGGATTTAAGACAAATAACATTGACAAGTCTTCTTAATAAATAAAATAGCTTTTTGTTTTTTATCATTAATTCTGTCGAGTTTAATTATATTGTCTGTCTGTATACAATACATTTTTTATCCCCAATATGATTGTCTTTAATTTATTTTTTAAAGCCTTCTTAGTACTACCAGAAATAAAACTCTCATGGGAAAATAATGCTAAATATTTCCTTTACTTGTTGGTTTTAAAGCTGTATTTAAATGTTATGGACTATAAAAAAACATTGGAATCAGCCTTTAAACTGTCCACCATGTGTTATAGTTCTTAACTGCAGAATGTACTTGACATGCCTTCTTGTGTCTTCAATGGTAGCTAGTATATCCTTGTTCAGGATCATATGCAATGCAAATATGATACAAAAAGTAGCCCAACTGATCATTTAATGTTATAATTTAATTTAATGTTGAATGAAATACAGAAAATACAATCAAATCAAACAAGCGATAGCAAAAAAGAAACTAAAATATGATTCTGTCAACTAAAATATCTTATTAGTAGCTCTCCAATGAACATAACCTTACTTGTAAACTAATAAATATTAAAATATTAAACTAATAACTATGGAATCTTCCTTCTGAGAGTAACAAAATAAAGATTTGGTCATTTGGAGTGCAGTGCCTCAGAAAATGACACGAGGCTCTGCTTAGCTATGTTTGAACATCAAAGAGAAGAGAAAACAATAGTCATACACAGACACACACACACACAGTCTATTTGAGACTCCCAAACCTTATAGATTGGTCTCAACTGGCCTTAGAAATAATTTATTTAAACTTAGCTAATGAAAAAAATCCTGTAATGTATCCAGTCCATGTTATATGCAAGGGTGGTTATTTTCTAATATGCAGTTTTGAGGTGCATATAGTGAGCTGCAGGCTGAAAAATACTTGCTGGCAAAAATAGTTTGTAATTAAAAGGTACATTGCATCATATCAAGAGAAACATTCAGAAAAGTACTCTACATAAAATAATGGCCCTTAATCAGGCATTAATCCGATGGCGAAATCTAAAAGGGAAGGTAGAAGAAAATTATCACTTTTAACAGTAACCGATTATTATAAAATCAGAGCCCAACAGTATTTTAGGGACCGTTGTTCTGAGCAGTTCAAGGCTTGACTCATGTTATCTTTTAAACATCAATAAAACTGTAGGTGTCCTACTGTACTTTGAGTTATTGTGAACTGCTACCAGCCCGAAAAAAGAGGAGAGGAGAGAAAAAAAGGATATATTATGAAATTATTCCTCAAGACATTCACCCAACTTGCTCTCTGCTGGAAGAACAGAGTACAGATTCAGTATACTCCAAAATTTGTAACTGTACTATTAGCACAAGGAGCACGAGAAAGTAACAGTGTCACCTTCTGGCAATAATGTAATGGCTTAAATCTTGCGAATGAATTTGGTTGAAATGATGTAAAACATGATATCTCAGGCTACAATGCAAAATTAAGGCAGCAATGCCATTTTCATTTGAGTTAACAAGATTGAACAAGCTGTGCACTTACAGAGAAAAAAGTGATTTTTGTAATGAAGGGGGACCTACTGTCGTATAAAACAGGTGACAACAAGATCCGAAACCTTTCCCCATAAGAACGTAATGACTAGAGGCTGTGGGTTGACACCTTCCCTGCTTTTCAGGTGTCCTCTGTGTGACATTTTTTCACACCTGAAATTGGTGAGAGGCATCTCCGGGCATTTTTTCCTACTTCTAAGATTAAGTCAACAGACTAGGATGGTGAATGATCACTGTTGCCAGCTCACCAAAGTCAACAAAAGCAGAGAGAGAAACATGCAAGGGTGTCTTCAAGTAGGCCTACAGCAGTCCTTCACTCTCATACTGTCTGTTTGTCTGACACACACACACGCACGCACGCACGCACGCACGCACGCACACACACACACACACAATCACACACACACACTTCATTTCCCAAAACTGCCAAAGTTAGCAAAAGCATCCTGTTTTGGTGAAACCATGGCTGGCGTGATGGAGTGTGTTAGGCTCACCCCTACTCCTGGCACTCCTATGCCTGTCATATCACCCATCATCACTGGAGTGGCCATGCCAATATTCATGCTCATGTTCATTCCCATCATGCCTTGGCTTACAGGTATTCCCCCCATCCCAATTGTCCCCGTGGTCATTGAATGGGGCATACTTGATGCCAAGGAAACAGGCATGCCAGTTGCCATTGATGCAGCCATGCCCATCGTCATGGGATTGGTCGGTGGTCTAATGGGTGTCGCATGGGGCGGGGAGCTGAGGTTCAGTCCTCCAAAGTTCTGGGCCAACAGGTTGACGGGAGGAACCGCTGCACAGACAAAAATAGGCAGCGAGGAGTAAATCCACTCTGTTGTACCACTAAGGTTGGTCAGATAGTTACACTGATCAATCTAATCTAAAACAACGTACATTTAAGTTAACATCAACCTGTCCCACTAAATCACTTGAGGATTTATTTATTTAAGTCTATTATTTAAGTCAAATATTTTTAAATGACATTCAAGACGTTTTAATACATTTGACAGCCCTTTTTCTTTGTTTTTTAAGAAAGAAACTTACATCAATGCTATTTAAGATCTTTTAAGACCCTTTTTTTTTCTTTTCTTTTTTTAAAAATGCACACAGAAAATGAATCACAGTACGGAACATTATACCTGTTTGCTGGATAATATTGTTAAGTGTGGGCGGGGTCTTAGTGGGGTTGAGGCCTGCCGATAGGAAGTCCAGGCTGATGTTGACGGAGGGGTCGGACCAGGTCGACCCTAACGATCCCGGACCTCCAACACCCACCTTCGACTGTTGTCCTATGGGCTGTTGAGATGTCATGCCTCCCAGGCTCTAAAATTAAATACAAATATTTCACACTGTTATTTACTGTCAAGAACCCAAAAGAAAAACCAAAATCAATCAACAGCCTTGAACTGGAGCACTTCAAATTTATTGAAAATTGAAACAAAAAGTGTTCTTAAGGGTCCACTAACTTAAATCTTTGATTAGGCTGGCAGCAATGCTGAAGGTTTAAGTCATCATTAATAGTGCAATTTTATTGCACTATTAAGTTAGACAACTAATTTGACCATTGGACCAATACACTTTGGAATCTTCTTGGTTTTTCTTTCAATGGATTCCATTAACATCCATAACATTTTCAGATTTATTTTTACAGTTCTTGTAAAGTGTACCGTACTTACCTGTTGAGAGCGAGAAAGGGGCATGTTTGGCATGGCAGCAGCTGCTCCCGGCATCGCCCCACCCAGAGAGAAAGTCATGCTCTGAGAGGCACTCAACGTTGTATGTGGGTTTGTTAATTGATGGTTCACTCCACCCATCAGGTCAAACAGTTCAGCAGAAGGTGGGGCGGAGGCGGGATTAGAGACTGGGGCTGTGGGTGGTTGGACGTTGCCAAACAGGTCAGTGACCGGCTGGGAGAAACCGGAGCCAGACAAAACTGGTGGATTGGCCGAGAAAGCATTCCAGTCCCCAAATTCTCCATTTCCATTGGATGGTGCAGAAGCTGGCCACAAGAAAGTTGTGATATGTTAAGTTGTGATTGAAACTGTCCTACTCCTTCACTGTGTACTAAATTAGAATTCATTTTCTAAAATTCTACAAAAAAAATCTACACACATAGTATGTAAAACATAGCTTTTTGTCATGCTGGCCCTCATCTGAACTTAAGGGTGCTTTCACACCATACCTGTTTTGGTTGTGTTAAAATGAACTCTGTTGTGTTTGCCAAGTTAGTCCAAACAATCAAATGAAGGTGTGGACCAAAGAACTGGACCAAGTCTGGTACATGGTCACACGTATAATCTGACAGTCAAAAGCAGTTCAAACTGCAGTCTGCTCTTCTTGTATCCTTCTGTGTACTTGGGCAGTTAATTAAGTCTGTTAAAAAGGGTGTGACAAAGTGACCCCACAGTAAAACGCCCCAGAATTGTGCTGTTCAAAGACATGTCTTTTTTTACCTGTCTTTTTTTTAAAGTGTGAAAGCACCCTCCGATAACAGGACAAGCTGAGAAAGGTAAGAACAAGTTTACCAGTGGATGTTGGGAGGCTGGCAGAGGCTGCAGGAGAGGAGAAGTCAGCAAAGCCACCAATGAGGTCAGAACTGCCACCTGGATGGACACACACACACACACACACACACACACACACACACACACACACACACACACACACACACACACACACACACACACACACACACACAGCAAAGAACTAACAACTCCCTTGTTCAACCAAGAATGATACAACTCTCACACCACATATCCAAATTTTAAACCACACCATTTCTTTCTCATCTTTTTGCGTGTAAAAGTTTGTAGTTACCTGTTGCAGTGCTCTGATTGGATAAAGGGTCAATCACTAGCAGGTCAGCTAGACCGCTACTTGAAGACTGCCTGACTGATGACTGAAGATAAAAATAGAGAGACACAGTGATTGATAAAACCTGTACAATTAAAAATGTATCTCACATTCAGAAGAGTGTTGTGTTTGTGTGAAGACCTTCTCTTCTGGGCTCCTGTCTCCAGTGTAGTGGGCTGCAGCACCAAGGTCCAGAGTCTTGCTACCCGGAGCTCCGCTGCGTTTCCGCGTGGTGGTGGTTGTGGTTTCTGTTGCTTGTGTGATCTGGATGCTCTTCGTTGTGACGGTTTCCTCCTCATCTTTGAACTCAAGGGTTTCCTGTCTGCCATTTCTCGATGCTCGATCTTCCTCGTTGTCACTATGGCAACCAAACATGAAGGACTTACGAGAAGCATCGGTCAGGAGATTTTGCTATTGAGTGTTTTTCTTGCTTTGCAATAAGTGTATGGTCGTGTGTGTTTGGTTATGTAATGTATCATTCAAGACATAATGGTTTGAAGATTTAAACACATGACCAGGTGGCCAAGAGCCATCTGATGCCTTATTTTGATATTTGCATAAGTAATGCAGCTTGTAGTAACTTTAGTATACACCCTTATGACCATTTTAAAACAAGCATTCGTTCATTCGACACACACAAAATGTAATATGTGTAAGTGTGCATGATGACATCATCAGTGTGTACCTGATTCTGTCGGGTGAGTCCTCTCGTTCCTTCTTTCTGAACTTGTTGAGCGTGTCATCGATAGTGCTGCCTATCTTGTCACTGATCTCTCCGAGCTTTTCACTAAAGGGGAAAGCTCCTCTGCTCTTGTCCCAGTCCTCATCCCACTTACTCCGATCCAACTCATTAGCTGGAAAAAGAACGCATAAAAGGACAGAGAGAGAAAGAGCAAAGATTTTTGTAAACGTGTGCAGTTTCACAGGCATCCCCTAAAGGACATCTACAGTCCCTCATACTAGTTGTGTGAAACTCATAATTTCAGCTGTACAATGCTGTTGAACAATTGCTCATTTATAGCAAATTTAAGAAACTAAAAGCAACAACAAGATTAAAGCTGCAGCAAAATATTATTCAAATATGTTGTTGACTAATTGTTTGGTCGGAAAAATGTCTAGTTCTTGTCCCCGATAACTGTCCAAAATCACAAGCTACACACTTTACAATGATATACGGCAGCAGATCCTCACATTCTGGAAGTTGGACCTGGAAAATGTTTGGGATTTTTCCATGATAAATGTGTTACACTTTCTGTCCAATGTGAGGATAATCCTTTGTGTTTTATATCACAACATCTTGTTAGGCTCTTGTGATTTGCCTTTTTGTAAGAAAAAAAAGAAAAAGAAAAAAGAAGACATTTATAGATTTAGCGATATATCAACTAAAAAATACACCAATTTTTCAAATTCCTTTTTCCCATTTTTCAAAACTTATGATTTTAATCCACATCTGATTTGACCTGTCAAAATAAGAAGTAGTGACTTACAGTTCTTAATGACTCCGCCGCCTCCTCCTCCTCCTCCTCCTCCTCCTCCTCCTCCTCCTCCTCCTCCTCCTCCTCCTCCTCCTTCCATGCTGTCAGAGGAGACGCCAATGTATTTATCTTTGTTCTTCTTGGCTTTCTTCCTCTCCTCTCTCAGTTTATCGTCATCCTGGATGAAATCAACCATCTCCTTCACCTTCTGACGCACATTGATGCCCTGATCCTTACCATTCTCATCTGGACAGATACACAAAGAAAAACCAAAAACTTTAGTATATATATAAAAATTGATGTCCTGACCTATCATCTAGTGCCACCAATGTACTGCACGCAAGAATTATCCCAATCAAAAGGACAAATAGAAGTATAACTTAGCACACTGTAATCATGCCCCCCAGAGAATGAACCTTTCTATTTTAGAAGCGACACCTCTAATATGCCCACAAGATAACTCACATTTACATAAAAGTAAAAGAATACGAAGAAAAAGTTAAACCAATGAAAATGTAGATGAGACTCACCAATAAAGTGGTAGTTTTCCAAAGATCGCAGGTCGTAGATGTGTTCTCTGGCACTGGTGACAACTCTTTCAGACCCATTCCGGATCAAATAAGCCAGCAGCAGTAAAGCCTGGCAAAGGAAGATAAAGAGAGATAGGAAGAGATGGAGTGAAAGACGTAATTAGAGAGTTAACTATGAGGGGGAGATGTAGCCAGAATGGCTTACTGAGAAATAATATATTTCTTAAAAAAAATGTTTAAGGCCAGTTCTGCTTTACTGTCCCCTCTTCAAAGCTCTTGCGTAATTTATAATATTTTCATATCAGTCTTATGATTTTGTGGGTAGGACACAAGAATGTAGTTGAGATGCCCTGCTCTGATCTTTGTGCTATACATATACAGGAAGCATACATCTGTATCTGTGTTAAATTTTAGTGCAAATTATTCATTGTTGGATTTACAACAAAAAGAAAGAGAAACAAAAACCACAAGTGTCTTGATCCAGACAGTGGTGTGAACACTGGAACACATGTGAGTGTCTGACTGCGAGCACAACGGACACAACACAGGCACACCTGGGAAACAACCAACCAACCTGCCAACCAGAGTGTAACCATACCTTGTAGACTCGTCTCCAGTTCTTCTTGTTGTCCTTCAGCATCCTGGTCCACAGCATGTTCATCACTTCTGGGAACTGTTCAAACATAAAGGTAGATCTACACACACACAAACACACAATAAATAATATTATAGTTCTAGCAAAGCCCAAAACAGCTAAACCAAAGCATAATCCGGTCTAGTGATTAGAGCCTTACTTGTCTTTCTAACAGAACTCTTTACTTCATCTTAGTGTGTGTAATGGCACAATACAGTTCACCCGCTACCTTGTATTTGTGTGCACATACAGTATAGAAACAGTGTGTATGTGTGTGTTATACATACTTGGCTATTTCTCCCATCAATTGTCCAGAGGGTCCCCAGGGGTCGTCATTGGTGGCCTCTCTCACCTTAGACTCGACCTCTGAGTAGTTCATCACCACATTAGTGCTGTTGACACAAACACATATTTTCTTCGTAATCTGCATCAATAAATATCCTTTTTATCATCAATATTTCAAACATGTAAAGGTGAAAACATGTGGCTTTACTCTCGTCTTTTCTGTTCAATTATTGGCAACACGAAGCTTGTTATTGTCAGTCTTTCGGTCAGTAAGCCTTGCTTGTTATCAGCAAATAATTTGTGGTGATTCCCTTCACACTCCACTCGTCACACTCCAGAGGTCAGGCAGGCCGAAATACAGATAATCAAAAGAAACATATTGTGATCTATTTACACCATAGAACACATGCAAATACAATAAGGGCAACTCTTAAATGACAAACAATCTCTCTGGCAAAAGCATCATTATCATATTTAACTTCTACACAAACACACAACGCTGACCACAACAACAACAACATTCATGCAGGTGTTATAGACAACTAAATTATGAATGGCAGCTTTCTAAAAGACTGTGTCCTGGCCACGGCACACAAAAGACAAGCACGAGCATAGTGTAAGAAAATATTCAGCTGTCTGGGGAACAAAGGGATGTGAGTCTGTTGTATGCAGTGTGTGAATGCAAGTGAGGTAAGCAGGGTGTGTGTGCGTGTGTGTTAGTGTGTGTGTGTGTGTGTGTGTGTGTGTGTGTGTGTGTGTGTGTGTGTGTGTAACAGCAAAGTAAACACGGCCAAACCTCCCCATTAATAATGTTTGCTTCCTGTCCTCTTTGTTTTTGGGGGCTCACCAGCTGCTGTGCTCGTTTTTTGGCCCAAAAAACACAGCCAAAAGCACGGCAAAGTGAAACACGCCTCTCAACCTCCAACACGACTCTTCCTTTTCTACTGCTCCCCCGGCCTGTCATTCCTCCCTCCTTCACCTGGCCTTTTTTTTTAAATGTCTTCACCTCACTTCATTTTCTGTACTGTTTTTTTCTCCTGCTAGTCACTTTTCCCAATCTTCCAATCCTATCATTACTCCTTTACTCTGCCACCCTTGAAAATAAGAAGCGTGTACAGTACAGAAGCTGCCTTTGACTGTCTTATTGTCAGCAGGTAAGTCAGACAGACAGAGAGCTCCATAATAACGTGACTCTTAAACTGCAGGAAAAAGCAAGGACGCCGCTGCCAGCTCTGTTGAGGTAGATCAATAATAGAGTGTATTCATCATGCCCAGGCAGGCACCAACAGCTGATGGGAGCTCCATCTAAAGCTCTGTTGAGCTCTTGGTCTGTTTTTTATGCTGTATATTCCCTCTTTTAATCTTCTTTATTCAATCTATTCATTTATCTCAAGCCATTGTCACATAAAATTGACTGTGAGAAATTAAAGTCAGTGTTTACGAGGAGTTACTAAAAAGTTGATGTGTGACAGACCAATGCACCACTGATACACTGGTGAGACTTGGTTTGAACAGAGCAAAATCTGTTTTTGGTCACTCTACAGAAAGAAAGATCTGATTTTAAAAGGAACTACTTTTACGAGACTATGTGTATAGTAAGTTTATTCTTGAGATTAGTTTGAACTAATCCAACACTCTTTAGATCTCTTTTTCCACTTCTCTCATCTTTCAAATGTTATTGTTATAATGTTCACGTTTGTGTTCAGCTTTGTTGTCCTTGTTGTTAGCTGTATGTCTATTTCTGTGTAAGTTCACTAAGAGCAATGAAAAACCAAAGTCAAATTACTTGCATGTGCCCACATACTTGGCCAACAAAGCTGATTCTGATTTTTGTTACTCTATTGAACATATAATGACGGTTTCACTTGTGAAGCTACTTAAACCTGATTTCATTTTATCTACTACAAACCTAGCTCTCCAGATACTGTAATGGCACCTTCCTCATCAAACGTTATTAACTTGATTATTAAATAAAATGGCCTTTTCAAATAAAAAGGTTTACTTACTGATCTCAACTAACTAAAAGCATCAGTGCATCTTCCATATTTTTTTTGTGGATTTGGGTTTTACACAAGAAAGATATTTATATAATGCAGCGTGCCTCTTGGAACAAACAGGGCAGAAAGCTGTTGTTTACAGTTTGTGGATTACAGTACAGGCTATACATTATACTGCAGTTTACACATGCAGCAATAGATTTCACAAAGACACACATCGCAAAGAAGCATGGTTAGTCTAGAGCTCAGACAAACAACACGATGTAGTAGCTACTACCGTACGATCTGTTTGGCCAACAAGCTGTGTTGTCTTAACTGTCTGGGGCCATGGGCCTCGTTGGGACATGGTTCTCTAATTGGCAGGAAGTGTACTACAATTCAATAGCCACTTAGCTTGTCACCGTTGATGCTTAGGTTTTTACTCGGGATATAATGTTAGGTTAATGCATAGTGGAGGTAGCGGGCATCACCAGGGTGGTCCAGGGCGTGATTCTGCAGCAGCACCGACAGAAACAGCAAACAGAAACAACCTGGGCTTAGCAATGCTAGCGGAATTAGCTAACTGGATAGCTTTCGTTGTTGATCGGAAATGAATACATTTGCTGTGTGTAACATTGTTTAATGGCCAATATCAACAAGTGAAGAAAAATGTACAATGTAAGAAGCCACTGTAAAACACACATCTCAATTTGTGCCACAAGGTTGAACATTGGCAGCTAGCCAGCTAGTCGGAGCTAAAAAAACAGCTGAGGGGGCTATCGATGTGACGTCACGGACCGTATCCTCTCCTCTGTCAGCGATAAAAGCTGCTGATGCTGCCCGCTAGCCGGTTAGCTTAGCAGCCACTTAGCGGTTTAGCGACTGCAAACAGCTCCACCTGCTCCTCGGTACTCACGCTTTGTCCACCAGCTCTCTGACTTTCCACAAATTCAGCATCTCCGCACGGAACTGCAGGTTCGCCGCCTCGATACTGCGTCGCCCCGTGTCTCTACGCCCCACAAGATAGAGTAGGTGTCCGGTATCGACGACAATCCCCCCACTCCTCGATGAGCTCCGGTAGTACAGATGCGGCTAACGGATCGGCCCCAGTTGCTCCGGAAACGTCATTCTCTGATACGTCACTGAAGCGTCAAGATTGTTCCCTCGCTCGCGATCTGTATCAAGCTTACATCCATGACCATGTATCATATGCATTAATTTAGGGTAGCCTAAAGTTGACCGCAAAATGACGCTGTAACATTGTGGCAATGAATATGATATAATTGAATCTTTGTTGATATCTTTAGGAAGAGAGCGAGAGCTGCCTTCTTCAAGGACACTTCAGCACGGAGGATGTTTGGACCAATGTTTTCTTTTACAAGCAGTTTATCTTGATGATACATTTTACACTGTCTGAAATGAGCCTATATCTTCCAAAATCAAAAACCTATAGGACAGGTTATGTAACTTTGTCATTATAATAGGCCTACATAGTTACATCACTGCTGTTTCAAACATTTAAGTTGTGTGTGTGTGTGTGCTGTGTTGGGCACACTTAGAAACATATTTTTGCCTGTACCACACAAATAGTTATGTGTATGCCAGACTTATCTCTGCTGTTTTGCAAACCAAAATCCAGCTATGGTGTCTATGGCACTTATTCTTAATATATTATGTTACTAATAAATTGCAATATAGCAAAACTGTGTTAGACATCTGGAATATTTATTTATTAGCACGTTGACCTTTGGTTATTTGTGACAAGTGGTTGGTCACCAGGCTCATGTGAAACCTAGCAGCACAGAGAGCATGAGAGAAAATCCTTAGCACTGCAAAATTGGAAGCCAGTATGTGTACAATAACATTCAAATAATTACATATAATTTGGCATGGAACAAAAGTGTTTGGGGCCATAATGGCAGAAGTGACAAAATATTAGAGCCATAGCGCATAGTCTCTGTCGTCCCCATGAGGAATTCTAAGTGATGATAACAAAACTGTCTGCTTGTCCACATGATGCAAGCCTTCCGTGATCCCCGTGGATTTTTTTCTCAGTTATTTAAAGAGCCAAATAAAGATGCAAAACATTGGTCCAGATGATGATGTTATAGAAAAGTACACTACACACACCGTTTGCAACTCTAAAACAAAGAGAGGAAATACGGGAAGGAGGGTGACACAACAAAAACACAACAGCAAGAATGATGTCTGCGGTTCACAAACAAGACACAGACACAAACAAGAGACATTGACAAGGAGATTGGCAGAAGACAAAAGGGACCAAACACACACAGACCGAAGTGAGAAGGCCAAGGCATGGCTGAGGGAACACATTTTGGTTGGGGGTGCATCCAATTTCAAGAGTGACATTTTCAGCCAAAGTCAACCACAACACAAAATACAAAGAGAGTTGTGTGGAGCTGCTAGTCTTCATTAGCTTTGTAGCAACTCATTTAGCAAAGTCTTCAATATAGACATTCATTAATATCAAAAAGTTATGCACTAAAGCTTTTACAGTGAGAGATAATAAATTGATGGATTTAGCGAAATGTTCAAATGTCACAGCTTTATTTTCAGATTTACCACTTAAAGAGCAAAAAACTGACAGAGAAGGCAAAGATGACAGAGGAGGAAAAGGAAAGTAAAAAAGAAATAAGACATTTCATACAGCAGCAGCAAAATACCGCTCTCCAGTGTTACGTAGTGCATTAAAGTGTGCTTACAGACCTTGCAGTAGTTTGACTTTTAAGGCGAGAGGATGGGAATAGTCTGTATTTTATTCAGATCTCAAGTGAAAATTGGAGATTTAATTTAAGTTGTAGTTTTTATATTAAATATTGCCACTTAAAGTATATTTTGATGATAATACTCAAGGATTAATAATTGTCTTAAATGGAAGAATCCTGCTTCTCAATAGGCTATTAAAGGGAAGAGGTGATAAACGTTGGTGATAAAGACTTGCACTGCATGTCTATCTCTAGAGTTTTAATGAAAGTTCATGTGTGTGCATGAAATGAAGGTTGCATATCTGATTGAAAAGATTAATTAACAGAAATCTCTCTAAAGTTAACAAAAAATGAACAGGGTCAAAATCACCAGCTTTTAAAAATATGTAGGCTGGGTGCCCAGAGAACACGGTTGGTATAGCTTGGCGCCCACAGAGATTTACGCCTCGATGCATTGGACCAGGGTTCGACTCCTACCTGTGGCCCCTTTGCTGCATGTCCTTCCCCCTCTCGCTCCTCTTTCATGTCTTCAGCCCCAAAAAAATGTGTTGGTTATAGCAGAATTCAAAGTCATGTTTTGAAATTTAGAACTACATGTGGATATCTGGTTTGTTTTGAATGTACATGTCTGTTAGGAGGGTTTTCTTGTTCATTAGTGTCTTCAGCATTATATCAGTTAATACTGCTATGCTGAATCTGTTCCTGGCTCATCCTCGGCGTCCACAGCTTGTATTATTGATATGTTGGCTCAGTTACTCAGGTCCCCAATCTGGTCTAGAATAAAAAAAAAATACAGAACCGAATAAAGACGTGTGTCTGTAAGAGTGATGGTCATACAACAAAACGCCAGCGTCTGCACTTTTGTTTGGTTGTTTCTTTCAATCTTTCTTTGTGGGAGTGTGTCCTTTGTCTCATTGAAGGTTTGGATACTTCATATTTTATTCTTTGTATTAACTACAGATGTGTTATGACTATTGTTGTGTTTGTTACATAGGCTACATCAGTCTTAATTGTTTAAGTTTTGGTTTAAAGGTTTGAATTTATTTAAATTATAAAGTATTTTAACAAATGTCAGTAGGCAAAGGAAATTACTAACTATCTTACTATGACTGTATAAACCCTAATTACGTATTTTCTTTTCATTGATAGTTTGTTTTTAAATTATTCTGTTAAAACTTATAAGTATTAGCCTATTTATGAAGAATTATGTAAGCATAATGTAGCCCATGTGTGGGAGAAAGTTATCTCTCCCATCCTCTTCAGAGCATTTAAACATGTTGTGGGCTGAGTGTTTTCTGAGGAAAGAATAAATCCTCATTTAGGCCACATTTCACCCCTTGTTATTTTCTTAGCTCTATGACGGGCCTTCCGTCTCTGGTTCAAGTCAATCTAGAGTGATAACCCGGTTGCCATGGTGGTCGTCCTGCAGCAGCATAGTAACAACCTCAGCACCGCCCACAGCTCCACGGCGGACCCGGCCGCCGGCGGGCTGAGCCGGGCGGAACACACCGCGGCAGCCGTAGTCCTCGGGTTCATCCTGGTCCTGGGCTTTCTCGGTAACCTACTCGTGCTCCTGGTATTCTCGCGTTCCCCGGGCTTGTGACTCCGGTGAACCTGCTGCTGATCAACATCAGCGCCAGCGACATGCTCGTCTGCATCTTCGGAACCCCCCTCAGCTTCGCGGCCAACGTGCGCGGCCGGTGGCTGACCGGGTCCTACGGGTGCCGGTGGTACGGTTTCTCCAACGCGTTTTTCGGTGAGTGATATGGATGTATAGATTAAGGTATTAGTAGTCTTGCATTGACAGACCTACCTCTACAGCATGGATATTTGAAACTGCTTCATGAAAACTACAACATAGTGTGGCTCCAAGAACCAAAGTAGGCTATTAGCACCAAAATATAACCCGCACTAGGCCTACCGGAATGAAACCACTTTAATATTGTAGCTGGTAAAAGTGGAGCTTACTTATATTTCTTTGCTTTCTATAGGCCTACTGCAGGAGCTTGTGAATTTACTCAATAAAGTCTTATCTTGGTGTCCTAATACTACATAATAATTTATTTGTTGATTATATTTTCTATTTTTAATCTGTATCTGCAAACTAACGTGTAACTAATTTATTAATAGATGAGTAAAAAGTACAATATTTGTTCCTGAAATGTGAAACGTAGAAGTATAAAGCAGCACAAAATGAAGATGATTAAGTAGAGTTGGCCTACAAGTTACTCTAAATTGAACTGTAGCCTACATCCTAAATATAGGCTACTGCAGAATTTTGAAAAATATTGTACATGCCACTTTATTACTAGCCTACTTGCAAGAAAAAAAGAGTCAAAAGCAATAAGAAAAGAGTAAAAAAATAATTGTATTAGTTACAAATCTGAAATATCTTTGAAAATATATGCATTGTCTGTAAATTAGGATTGCGTCTGTGTGGTTTCTGTACTCATTTGTCTTTTATTTGTCTATCAATGTGTATCTTGATGCAGACCTGGCTCCAGATGCAGATTTTTATAAACATATTCTATTTAATGTAAGTACTTTTGTTCATTATACAATCTACTTTGTTCTCTAACTGTTGTCCTTTGTTATGGGGTCTCTCTCTGTCAGGTATAGTATCTCTGGTGTCTCTCTCTCTGCTGTCCTTTGAGCGGTACTCTGTGGTGCTCTGCAGAACCCAGTTGGACTCTTCTCAGTACTGCAGGGCCAGGCTTGCTGTAGCGGCCTCCTGGCTCTACTCGCTGGTCTGGACTCTGCCACCGCTGCTGGGCTGGAGCAGGTCTGTTACTGCTTAAATATTAACCCATCACTTCACTCATGAGATCATTCATTCACTTATTGGCTGCTGGTGGTGCTACAACTGGGAGGAAAGTGTGTGCAGGTTTCTTCACTTAATAAAAAATAAATGTAATTAAGAAAGTGAGTGTTTTAAAAGAAAGTAACTTTAATGAGCCACATGTGTTGGTCATCTGCAAAACTAGGCTAAAAATGTGAATAAAAGAAAATGAGTCATTTTGCAATTCCAAACAGAGAGCTATTAAACAGATCATGGCACAGAAAGAACGTTAGAAAGTTGAACATGTAGCACATGAAATCAGAGCGTATGTTGTGTGTTACGGAGCAGCTATGGCCCAGAGGGTCCTGGCACCATCTGCTCCATTCAGTGGCACCAGCGCTCAACGACAGCTCGCTCCTACATCAGCTGTTTGTTCATCTTTTGCTTGCTGCTGCCGCTGCTGCTCATGTTCTTCTGCTACGGGAGGATCCTGCTGGCTGTGCGAGCAGTGAAGAGACAGGTGAGCGTGCGGGATAACCTTTGATTCCTCCGTGATGACATTGTGCGTCTACTAGTGTTTGTGAAAGCAGTGTCTGTGTCTGTGTGTGTGTGTGTGTGTGTGTGTGTGTCAAGGTCACCAGGATCAACCAGTCGTCAGCTGAGCGGAGGGAAACCCGTTTTCTTGTAATGGTGGTCTCCATGGTGACTGGCTACCTGTTGTGCTGGATGCCATACGGAGTTGTGGCGATGCTCGCCTCCTTTGGACAGCCCGGTGTTGTGCCGCCTGCAGCCAGTTTAATCCCGTCCCTGCTGGCAAAGACCAGCACCGTTCTCAACCCTGTTATTTATGTGTTGCTCAACAAACAGGTAACAATGAATCTTTGTAAATATCTTTCACGCAGTCATCACAGGACAGTCACCCTCCTTCTAAGTGAGATTTACTTTTATCCAACTCCAAACAACAAAACTAAAGGTGCATGCCTGCTAATACAACACCTTTGCTATATTTCACCAATTAAACGATAGATTCACACTTTATTACAGAAAAAGTTTTTTAACCTTATGTTTAGACTTAAAATTCTGCTGCACCAAGACTGGTCTGCTTAACCACAGTTTAATAAGCCTTTTGCAACTCGGTGAATCTTAATTTCAATGTTTTCTCTTATTAATTTTAAATCCAATATAATCAGACACTGACACACCAGGATCCTAGTTGCATTCCTGTAACATCATTAGACTCACAGTGCATCATTAAAAATAAGGATCAACGTCTATTAAGCAAAACCAGATATCTGTTTTTTCCCCCGCACATTCTTCTTCCCTGTCAAAACCTGTTGCCTACATTACCAACAATGCAACTTGATTGGCAAAAGTGAGTGTGATAAGCGGCTAAAGTAGCCTTGAGTTGCTAGCTTTAGGCAGTTTAAAGAGTGAGCTACAGATTTCTTGTAATTTCACTCTTTCTAACTCCACACCTTCAGAGTGTTTTCATTTTCAAACTTAGTGTTCAGCCCCAACTGATACTGACTCAGGTTACATCACTAACGGCAAATTGTCAGACTGCACGCATCTCCCTTTGAAGCCACAAAGAACTTTATACAACTTTTTTCACATAGTTGGAATGGTTTTCCCCAAATAGATGGCACTCACCTTTAATAATCACCTGCCATATGTACATTAAAAGAGCTTCTTCTCTCCATACTGGCTTAAAATGCATTTTAACAAGGGCTGTAGCTCCTCCAGCTAAAGTTGCACTAAGAATGGATCTCTTTACAGCCAGACAGGAGGAATGATTATAATGAGCTCATACACGTACATAAGAGCATGCAGCATTGTTTTAAGACATACTTAAAGAAAATATGAACCTCTTTGAAAACAATGTTTATACAGTATATATATATATTTTAAATCTTCCTGTCAACCTTCTACATTTTGTGTCATTTTTTAAATTAGGTAATGAAATGTAAACACTAAATCTTTTATAATTTGGTCAAAGCATGTTTGGAGCGACATGTCATTGCACATTTCGCAACATCCTCTGTGATTACATCCCACCTCACCTCCTCTGTGTCTTTCAGTTCTCTAGGTGTTTCCTGTTCATGATCAGGTGCAGCTCAGAAGCCCCGCCGAGCCCAATTCACCACACATTGCCCAGCAGCAGGGGGTGTGTGGCATCACGCTCCCAACCCGCCAACAGAGGAACAAAACACAGCAGGTGCCATGATCACATCCAGAGCCCAACAGGTACAGCGGCCCGCTCTGGCGCTAGTGACTCAATATTCAACATAGAGGTCAAAGCTCACCCTTAGCTCTTTTTTCCTTCATTTGAGATATTCATAAACAAAAAAAGCAAAATGTTGAGAGAATGGTCTTTGGTTTTCTATTCTAGAAATGTCTGTGTTTGACCTGTTCTGTTGATGGATGTAGTGGACCGTCATGCTCCTTGTAGCCTAAAGGTAAAATTCCCCCTCAAAATGATCCTTTGTGTGTTAATTATTTACCCTGTGTTACCTAGAATTTGAAGACAATTTTGTTCCAGAGTGAATGAAGAATTTCTATTACTTAAATTCATTCTGTTTTTTCTTCATTCACTGTGGAGACATGAAGAGTTAAGAAATCAAGGTAGCACAGGGTGTTATATTACAATTTTAGGTGTGAATTATTCCTTACATTTTTTATGTTTGTAGCCTGTTTTTCACAGCAGCAGTCAGATGTATGTTTGTATTGTCTGCTGTACTGTATCACCTCAGTCCATTTTTGAATTTTGTAGCTCATTTTGTGTTCTAATCCTATGGGCGAATAATTATAGATTAAACTATAATAAGCCTTTATGTTTCTTTTTAACAGTCATCCCCAGATTTCTCGGGGTCTCATTTGTCAATTATACTAAAGTCTAAACAAGATACAAGTTTGACTACTTGCCAAAATAAGTGTGACTTATCAGCAGAATATTTTGTCTTCTCTGTAAAACTTGCCAAGGATATCAGGTTATTTTGTATCTTTGCACCACCAGTAGGCGCTGTGGCCCAGCTGACAGTCAAACATACAGTAGTATGATGGAGAGGAGTGAGTCAAGCGTGATTTGCGGTTCTGCAGAGGCTCCACACAGAGCTTTTGCCATAGCCTAAGTAAGCAGCCTGAAGTTCAAGCAGAAAGGCAGGTGTGTGTGTGTGTGTGTGTGTCTGTGGGGGGTGGGTGGGGGGTAGATCAAGGGAGAAGTGAGAGAGTGGCATGTTTAGCTTCAAAGCAGTCAACGTGAGACAAACAAAGCGTCTCCTCTGTGCGTTCCAGGACAGGTTAACCTTCTCCTTAATTTCCTGTTGTGTATGGAGAAGAAGAACCAGAAAATGAGTAGGGGAAATTTCAATGCTGCCAAGACACAACGCAACGTGTTGTTACATTTTTCTAGAGGTACACTTAAGGCTACGGCGTAACTCTGTGTTTCCACGTACATACATACGTAGCCACGGCATAGTTTCACGGCAAGTATAAATCACGCTTAACTGAGAACTGAATGAAAAACACATAAGCTACTTTATATGGTGACATTTAGAATCTTTTATTCTTCATTCATGTTCAACAATATACAACAGTTGAAAAAACTCAATTCAGAATAAACAACTGTTCCCAAACGAATGGTCAACACCAAAATAATTTATTAAGAAAATAAACATACATCTTTTAAAAATAAACAGTCATTATGCTTCATAAACACTGACTGAACTCTCAGTAAGTAAAAGATTTGTCTAAAGACACATTCACATTTGTGGTGAATTATAACAACTTTACAGACATGTTGAAATACTTTCAGGTACGAGGTGAGAAGATGCGTTAAAATACGGTCGGTTCACAGTGGATGAAATGTTGGAGACTGAGAAACTTCCACGAGCAGGTAGTCCATATGATTTATGAAACCCAAACCACTTGATGAGTCCATATTATTAAAACTTCACTCATGTTCAGACATTAACACCGCACATTATAATACGCATGAGAAAATTAAAAATCTTTCCTTTTGAACTGGAAGTCTGTGTTTAAGGTGCATGGATATTGTGGAACAGCAAACCTGGATTTACGGGATTTTCCTCTTTTGCTTAACTGGGATGTGGAGTCTCTGTCACTTTCAAATTCTGAAGAAAAAGAGAAGACACAATGTTCATGTATGACTAGAATTATTATCAGGGCTGAAAGAGGGAATATAGAGTATTTATGATTGTAAATCACATGTCAGAACAGCATTCTCAAACTGTGGTTCTTGGATTCTTCATAACCGCTGTAATAGTGAAGCTATCTGCATGACTGACCAAAAATCTGTATCTACAACAGGACTCCAATTAACCTCTTTTGTATAGTATAAATCCATCTTTAGAATACATTTTCTCAGTGTTTTTCTTTGTCATCTTGTAAACTATCTTTAGGGGCTAAGGGCTGGTTTCAGTTACTATCTGTAGAATTTTTGCCAATCTTAAAGGAGAATTTCTATATTTTCAACCTCACTGACAGAGCATAGATAAGCTAATGCTAATAGCTAAGGTTACTGTGTTGTTCTGTCATCAGTAAATTGCACCCAAAATTGGCAACCTGGGGATAACACTCCATAGCTTTATATTTCAATGATTTTATTAGATTATATTTAGAGGGGCATGTGATCAGCTTTTAATTTGTCTAATCTTCTTTACTTTTTCCTTAACTTTCTACTTGCAGACTCATTTACTAAGCTGTCAACTTTAAAGTAGCCCTCTTTTATTTACTATTTATATAAATGATCTTAATCGGCATGTGTCTGATGCAAACTTTCATTTTTTTGCAGATGACACAGTTATTTACTGCTGTGCACCCTCTCTTAAACAAGCCATTGCACATTTACAGAATGCTTTCAATGTGGTCCAAAATACTTTGCTACAGCTGAAACTTTTGCTCAATGCAGACAAAACCAAATGTATGCTTTTCACAGACTTTCGGAACAGGCCACTGAATGTTCCCTCAGGGGTTACTCTTGATGGACGTGAAATACAGGCTGTTACAACTTATAAGTATCTTGGTATTGTTATTGATGACTGCCTATC